>NC_045436.1:10455213-10576002 GCF_002776525.5 Piliocolobus tephrosceles | reverse complement strand
AAATTTTAAAATTTCTTTTAAATATCTTTTTTTAAATTAGAGACACAGTCTCACTCTGTCATCCAGGCCACACTACAGTGGTGTGGTCATAAGCCACTACAGCCTCAAACTCCTGAGCTCAAGCGATTCTCCCAACTCAGCTTCTGTAGTTGATGGAAGTACAGGTGGGTACCACCACACCTAGCTAATTTATTAACATTTTGTAGAGAAATGGTCTCAAATTTTTGCCCAGGCTGGTCTCAAATTCCTGGCTTCAAGTGATCCAGGATAAACCGTATGTTAGGTCACAAAATAAGTCTTAACAATTTTTTTTTAAAATTAAAATCGTATCTAACATTTTTTCTGATCACCACAAAATAAAATTGGAAACCAATAACAGAAGGAACATTGGAACCTGTACAAATCCATAGAAATTAAATAAAATAATGTGTTCCTGAAAAATAATTAGATTAATGAAGAAATTAGAAACTTGTTGAGAAAAATAAAAATTGAAATACAGTATATCCAAACATATAGGATATAGCAGAAAGCAGTTCTAAAAGGAAAGTTTATAGAAATAAATACCCACATCAAAAAAGTAAAAAGACTTCACATAAACCTCCAAAAGTGCTGGGATTACAGGTGTGAGCCTCTGTGCTGAGCCAAAAGATTCTTGATTTACCTTGAAGGGACCTGATGAAAATATTATCAATAATCCCACTATTCAAAAAGAAAGTCTTTGCCTCTTGCTTCACCTTAATTACAGATAGAATCTGATTAGATTATGATAACCACATGCCTGTGTATGCAGTGCTTGTATGTGTGTGATTTTGAACACAAATATATTGAACATCAGAATTCAATGCTTAGCAGCACTTTTTTTCTTAATCTTTTTTATTATATGCTTTCTTTATCTGACACAGGTAAAAATCTATTTTAAAGTGAAAAATTAAGCAAGTTTATAATGATGAAGTATACAGTGAACAATGTAGGTATAACTGTCACAAATCTCTATATTCTAAGTAACAGTGTTGGGAAACATACAATGCCAAACATGTGAACAAATTATAGTAAACATAATGAACTAAATAGTAACAATTATTTTCTGACTACATCCAAATAAATAAGCAAAGTAAACATACACACAGAGGCATGCCACTGAACCTGATTGATATTTATGGTTAATTTATAGTGAATAAAAGTTAATTTTCGAGTCGTAGATTTAGCTAGGGTTGGCAACAAATCCCAGTTCTATGACCTGCTCATGGCCAGACATTGATCAAGTGACTTCGTCTCTCTGAGCCTCAGTTTTCTTATCTATAAAATGGAGATCATATTTGTCTTCAAGAATTGCTCTGAGCATGAATTGCATATATAAAAGTCATGACGCTTTATAAAGTGACACAGTATTATGGTATGTGCAATAGACTGAATGTCTGCATTCCCTCAACATTCATATGTTGAAATCCTAATACTTTAGGTGATGGTTTTTGGTTGTAGAACCTTTGGGAGATGATTAGGTTATAAGGGTGGAATGCTCACGAATGAAATTCATCCCCTTATAATAGAGATCCCAGAGAGATCTCCACACTGACCCTTCTGTCACGTGAGGCTACAAAGAGAAGATGGCCATCTGTGAGGAAGTGATTGTTCACCAAACATGAAATCTGGTGTCACGTTGATCTTGGACTTCCCAGCCCCCAGACTGTGAGAAATGGATTTTTTAGTTTATAAGCAAACCAATTTATGGCATAGCAGTCTGAATGGACTAAGACAGTGTGATATCTATGTGTGCCTATTTTAAAGTGTGCTTAGATACCTTGGTAAATGGTAAAATAAAAATTTATAAAAAAATTATGAATAAAAACATGTAATTTTTATTGAGTATGTGCAAAATAATTCAAACTAGTTGAACACATTCAAAAATGTATTGTTCAGTGCCTAGTAAACATGTATTAGGCATTAAGTTTGAACTGCTCTTACATTTCACATAGCTGAAAAGCCACGAATCATCTTTGCATCACCCTTTAACCCAGTTCATCAACAGGGAAGGCTGCTTGAGAGTTTCATGTTCCTTTTTGATTGGTGAAAGGTGAAACCCTTTTGTTCACCCAGTAAACCCTGCTGGAGGTAGATAAGGGAAAATAAAATTTCAGCTGTCATTTCCAGGCTCAGATAGAAGACAAAGTTGACTCTGCTAGTTGTTTTAATTCAGTGATAAGACTATAAATCTTTGAGTCGGGTGTGTGTGTGTGTGTGTGTGTGTGTGTGTGTGTGTGTGTGTAAAGAACATAGTGATGGGTTATAAATTGCCTCACACTGGAGGGTTTCCCCGCAGCTTTAGAAAGTCTGTATGAATGCCATTTTGCAGGCAAATGTGGCTTCCCTCTCACATACATTGTGCAGTCTAGAAGTTACTAATTTTATGGATATATTCAAAGGAAATGGGGAGGGCTTTTTCCTGAAACACCAACTTGCCTTGGAATAGTAGTTCCCCCGGACCCCTAGGATATCATATCATTGACATCTTTATGAGGATGAGTCAAGAACCTCACAGTCCTGAGGAAATGAAGGAATGAGCCATGGCTGCCATCTCTAGAATCAACAGGATGTCCTACAAAAATGCTGGGATAAATTGGCATATGCTGCTTGACACAGGGCTCTATATGTAGCTTGGGTTGTATATCAAGCACTTGTAAAATTGTGGAAATTATTGCGTTTGTTCCTTTACAACTTTGGTTTGGACTACATATTCATGCATAATACAATTGTCAAAGAATATTTTTAAAGCAGTTTTATTGAAATATAGTTCACAGGACACATAATTAACACATTTAAGATAAAGAATTCAAAGGTTTTTAGTATATTCACAGATACAGACATTCCCCAACTTTCAATGAACTTACAACTTTTCAACTTCACCATGGTGTGAAAGTGATATGTATTCAGTGGAAACCATACTTTACATCCATTCTTTGTTTTATTTTTGGTACAACACTCAATATATGAGATATTCAACACTTCAGTATAAAATAGGATTTGTGTTAGATGACATTGCCTAACTTTAGGCTAATGTAAGTTTTCTGAGCACATTTGAAGTAGGAGAGGCTAAGCTATAATATTCTAGTAGTTTAGGCATACTAAATACATTTTTGACATGCAGTATTTTAAACTTATGATGAGTTTATTAAAACATAACCTCATTGCAAGTTGAAGAGCGTCTATATTTGCAAGCAATTTTAGAACATTTTTGTCACTACAAAAAGAAACTTGGTACACATTAGCTATCACCACTCTGTGATCCGTCTCTTTCCTTCAACCCTAGTCAACCACTCACCTAGTTTTTGTTTCTATGGGCTTCCTTGTTTGGACATTTTATATTAATGGAATTATCTATGTAGTCCTATGTGACTGACTTCTTTCACTTAACATAATGTTTTCAGGGTTCATCCTGTTATACTATGCATCCAATACTTCATTTCCATTACGTAGCTCAGGTTGGTCTGCAACTTTTGGCCTCAAGTGATTCTTGGACCTTATCCTCCCTCATTACTTTTTATAATTGGATAATGTTACTTTACATGTATGTACCACATTTTGTTTATTCATTCATCAGTTGATGGGCATTTGAATTGTTTATACCTTTTGACTATTATGAATAACATTGCTGCAAATGTTTTTGTGCAAGTTTCTTTGTAAATGTAATTTTCATTTCTCCAAGTGTATGTACCTAGGAGTGGGATTGCTGGGCCATTTGGAAAATCTCTGTGTAATCACGTAAGGGGTCACCAGATTATTTTTCAAAGACGCTATACCATTTTACATTTCCACTAGCACTATATGAGGGTTCTGCTTTCTCCACTTGTTTGCCAGCATTTATTATCTGACTTTTTAGTTCTAGACTTCCTAGTGGGTATAAGGTGGTATTTCATTATATTTTTGACTTAATTTACCTGATGATGAATTAAATTGAGTATCTTTTCATTTGCCTATTGGTTATTTGCAATCTTACTTAAAGAAATGTTAATTAACATTATCTACTCTTTTAAAAAATTTGAGTTATTTGTATCTATGTTACTGAGTTGTAAGTTCTCTTTATATATTCTGGAAACAAGCCTCTTACCAGACATGTAGCTTGTAGATATTTTATCCCATTACATAGGTTGCCTTTTCATTGTCTTGATGGTGTCCTTTGAAATGTAAAAATGTTTAATATTGATGAAGTCTAGTTTATCTATTTGTTGTTGTTGTTGCTAATGCTTGTTGTGTTGCATTTAAGAATCCCTTGCCAAGTATAAGGTCAAAAAGTTGGCCCTTATAGTTTCTTCTAAGCATTGTATAGTTTTTGCTCCTGTATTTAAATTTAATTCATTTTGAGTTAATTTTTATATAGTGTGAGTTTAACTTTATTCTTTTGTATGTGATGATTCAGATGTCCCAGGACAGTTTGTTGAAATTATCATTCTTTCACCATTACACAGTTTTAGTAAAGTTCTAGAAAATTAATAACTATAGATCTATGGGTTTATTTTTGGACTCTTAATTTTATCCCATGGTTTATACTTTTATCATTTTGCCAGTATCACACCACCTTGATTATTGTTGCTTTCTAGTGAGTTTCAAAATTGGGAAATATGAGTCCCCCTACTTTACTCTTCTTTTTCAAGATGGTTTTGGCTATTCTGGGTTCCATTTAATTTTATATAAAGTTTACATTCATCTTATCAACTCCACAAGTAATCTGAAAATCTGATATGGACTGCATAGAATCTGTAGGGAAATTTGGTTAGTATTTCTCTTAACAATGTTAAATCTTATAGTATATGAAGATGTAATTTTTAAAAATTATTTAAGTATTTAACTTCTTTCAACAGCATTTTGTAGTTTTTGGAATACATCTTACAGTACTTTTATTAAATTTATTTAAGTATTTTATTATTTTTGATGCAACTATAAATGAAATTGTTTTCTAATTTTATTTTTAATTGCTTTTTAAAGTATATATAAATACAATTAATTTTTACATGTTTATCTTGTATCCTGCAAACTTGCTGAATTTGTTTATTAGTTCCAATAATTTTACTCAATTCTTTAGATTTTTTTATATACAGGATCATGCCATCTGGGAATAAAAACAGTCTTTCTGGTTTATTTCCAGTGTCAATACTTTTAGTTTGTTTTTCTGGCCTAATTGCCCTCAGTTGTACTTCTAGTTCAACACTGAATAGAAATGGTGAGAACAGATATCCCTCTTTTAATCCTTATCTTAGGGAAAAAGCATACAGTTTTTCACCATTACGTGTGAGTTAGCTGTATGTTTTTCATAAATGCTCTTTATCAACTAGAGAAAGATTCCTTCTATTTCTGGTTTTTGGAGTGTTTTTTATCAAAACATTAAATTTTGATACAAATTTTTGTTGAATTTTTCCAACAGTTTTTTTTTTGCAGCTATTAAAATAATTTGTTTTTTATTTTACTCTTATGATATATGACATTAACATATTTTCAGATTTTAATCAACCTTGCATTTCTGAGATAAATGTCATTTTGTCATAGAATAAATTACTTTTATCTTTATTTTTCTAATTTTTTTGAGGTGGAATCTCACTTTGTCATCCAAACTGGAGTGCGGTGGTGCAATCTCAGCTCACTGCAACCTCTGCCTCCTGGGTTCATGAAATTCTCCTGCCTCAGTCTCCCTAGTAGCTTGGATTGCAGGCATGTGCCACCATGCCCAGCTAATTTTTATATTTTTAGAAGAGATGGGGGGTCTCATCATGTTGGCCAGACTGGTCTTGAACTCCTGACCTGAAGTGATCTGCCCACCTCAGTCTGCCCAAGGGTTGGGATTGCAGACATGAGCCACCACACCTGACCAGAATAAATTATTTTTATGTTGCTGGATTCATCTGGCTAATACTTCATTGAAGACTTTTGCATCCATGCTCGTAATAGATATTGATCTATTATTTCTTGTGATTTTAACAATAGGTTCCCATTTAAATCACTAAGTAAAAAACAAACAAAAAAAAATCTTTCGTCATTTAGTTCTACTCTTAAAATTGTCACTTATTATTTCTTTAAAAAGTAGTTTGATAAATGATTAAAAAAAACAGGGTAAATACTTAAAGTGTTAACTTGCTTTATGGAGAAAGGATCTTCTATATGTAAGAAGTGTGGTCATTATTACTAGCTTTGTTTATTAATACATTTTTAAATTTTCATTATTCCCTCAGTTTCTCTCCCATATTTTAAATTTATGCAATTATATTCTGAAACAATTTGGGGTAAAGATAATTTACATTAGATTTTGCTCCATAATGAAATCACTTCTTCAGCTTCCTTGACATTTGCATAGCACTCCAACATAAAAAATAAATATTAACAAATTAATATTAGAATTTCTCTATTATTTTATATGGAATTCCATAGGAAATACTAAGCAACATATAGCTATTATTAAAAATAAATTAGGCCGGGCGCGGTGGCTCAAGTCTGTAATCCCAGCCCTTTGGGAGGCCGAGACGGGCGGATCACAAGGTCAGGAGATCAAGACCATCCTGGCTAACCCGGTGAAACTCGTCTCTACTAAAAAATACAAAAAACTAGCCGGGCAAGGTGGCGGGCGCTTGTAGTCCCAGCTACTCGGGAGACTGAGGCAGGAGAATGGCGGGAACCCGGGAGGCGGAGCTTGCAGTGAGCTGAGATCCGACCACTGCACTCCAGCCTGGGCAACAGAGCAAGACACTGTCTCAAAAAATAAAAATAATAAATAAATAAATAAGTAAATAAGTAAATAAATAAATAAATAAATAAGAAATCAAATGTCTGAAATAATTTTAGAAAATATTATTGAATCAGATATTGGCTTTGTTTACTTCTTAAATTCACTGGTATACTTCTATCATTTTAATCCTTTCATAATTTCTATTCAGTATAAGGAATGACAGAAAACAACTGAAATAATAACGAGGAAAACATCTAAACTGTTTGATGATGAATAGATGTTGTGCAAGACATTTTATAATTCAGATAAATAGTGCTCAGGAAGAAACTTTAAGCATTAAGTGCACATATTAGAAAAAAAAAAAAAAAAAAAAAAAAAAACAATGGCTGATACCAAATAACCTAAACATCTGGGGAAAAGTACAAAATAAACCTAAAGAAATAGAAGACAGCAAATAATAACGATGAAATAAAACTTAGGTACATAGAAACAAATGTACAATCAAAATGTCACCAAAGGTAATACTGTATCATTTAAAAGACTACGTTTATAAAAGAAGCAGGATTCGTGCAACAGAATTAATCAAGAAAGAAATGAAAGAGAGAAAACATAAGCTTCCAATATCGAAGTTAAAAAAAGATAATATTACTTTAAGTTCTGCAGACTTTTCAAAAATATAAAAGCAACTTTAGGAAAATAAGCTTAAGATTAAATAGTGTGAGTTGTTTAAAAAACACAATTAAAAAAAAAAAAAAAAACTATCTTTACATATTGGTAGGCACAATATGCCAAACGAAGAAGATGTAGACATGTAGACAAATTATGCATTATGCTGAATAGCTAAGTTTGTTAGCACAGAGGACAGCACGCTGCTTGATAATGAACATTCTCCCACGTTATGTATTATTTCTTAGAAGGATCTGGCATAGTTGCTGATGCAAACAACACTACATCATGTTCTACACAGAGATAGGTGAAGCAGTTCCCACAATCCACACCCCTTCTCCTCCAACATTTGGTACAAACCCAATCAGGAGAGTCTTTGCTCTAAAAAACACAATCTTCACCTGGAAAATAATAGGAAGTATGAAGAATGTGCTCTATTTTTTAAAAATTATATTTTAAAATATGTATTCATTTTAAACTTATTTATCTTTAGTTATTTATTTTAAATTTATTTATTATTAATAAAATAAACAAACACATATTATTATATTAAATAAAGAATTTATATTCCAGATTGCTTATTCAGTTAATTATTTCATATTTAGGGAAGCCATTATACCAATCTTACAAAAACTTTCCCAGAGAAGAGAAAAAGAGGAAACACTGAAAATCTTATAGTAAGCGTATATAATTTAGCTCTTAAAATCTGACGGGATACCACATGGACATAAATGTTCAGGCTAGAGTATCTTGTGAAAAGATGCAAAAATTCTAAATAATAGCAATCCATATCCAGTAACATATTAAAATAATAATATGACCTAGGTATAAAAGGAGGGTTTGCTATAATTGATTTAATTCATTACATTACATTAAAATAGGAGAAAAAATATATAGCATGAACCTTTCAACAGAATCAGGAAAAGCAAACAATGCAATTGAGTACTTACCTTGAAAAATTCCTTAGTAAACAATAATATAAGGAAACTAAAAAACCTGAGAAAGGTTACTGTGGCTGAGATGTTCCCTAGTCATCACATAGCCATGTGCTTGCTCTCACGTATTCCCCAGCCTCCTGTGGTTTGGTTGAGTGAACTATTCGATGACTTCTGGCCAGAAGCCTGTGAGCAAAGCATTTATCAGCTGGAACATGATCCTTCAGTTGTCTTTCTTTCACAGAAGCAAGCACAGAAGTTTTGCATTAAGATGTAAAAACCACAAGATGAGGAAGGACCACAGTGAACTTTGGTATACAGCCTGTTAGATTTTCATAAATGTCTATTATTGTAGAATAGCATAATGGAAAATTACTTGTATTTCTTCAGTCTTTCTAATTTTAGTAAGGGTTAAATTCTGTTTGCTTAAATTAAAATGTTACATATTTGTACAAAATTTGAATCATCAGTTAGCATAAATGAAGTAAAATGACATAATTATTAAAAATATATGCTTAAAAAAAAAGAAGCAACAACCAGGCATGAACATCAACATGACATTTCTCTGCATCAACTATAGAATTGTTTGTCATAAAGTGATCTTTTAGTATTCGTGGAGAAAGGACAGAAGAGCGTGTGAGTTCTGACCCCTTGCTATATATAATTCGTTTAAAACATTGCAAACATGATATAATTGACATTTGCTTTCCAGTCATAATATTCAGGAAAACTTCTCCATCTATAGTAAATTCTCAAAACCAATACAGATAATATTTAGAAAAATATATAATAAAATTTCATGTAAAAAAGCAAAAAAATTATCCTGTTGCTAAAAATAGAAAAGCCAGAGTGATGAGGAAAGTAAGAACAAAAAGATGAATTGAATAATGAATAAATTAAAAGAAGACGGAATAAACTAGGCAGTAAGTAAAATAAAATAAAAAGCAACCCTCAAACAGGTTCTAATATGTTATTTTTATTAAGAAAACAAGGCTCAAAAATTCCATATTTATTGATGTAAGAGATAGTTTTGAAACCTGCAAACTTCTGAATGCAAATGATTTGTGATTAGATGAAGAAATATTACACACATACACTTTTAAAAAGAAAAAACGATTAATATCAATAACAAGAAAGATTAATTAAATGCTTGTGATTTGTCATATATCATGGTTAATTTTTCTATATCATTAATTCATAAAGTTGACCCAGTAACCCAGGTAGATGTATACTGTTATGACATTTATTGACAAATAAATAGTTTCTGGGACTCATTAAGAATTACTAAATTCACATGTAGTAAATGAGAACTCCGGGGTTTAATTTCAGCCTTGTCTGACTCCAAGACCTTCACTCTTAAATGCCACACTAAAATACCTCCAAATATAAAGCAACATATTCATCAATATGACTTTTTGAAAGGAAGATTTCAGACTTTAGGAAGCAGATACAGAGAGACATAAATGTGTAGTCTGAATCTTTGCAATAATGAGTTCTTATGCTCTCATTGTAAATGATCCTATTGAGAAAATAAGTTATTCATAAGGGAGGTGTACAGTACATATCCTTGACCAACTCAGCATTTTAAGTCCCTTGAGAAGAGCAAGAAAGGCAAAAATATCAGAGCACAATAAAATATAAACATAACACAGCATCCCTACATTAATAACATTGTGAAAGAAGGACAGAGACCCAAAGAAAGTCAGAGATTTTAAATATGTCAAAAATAGTTTTTTAAATATCCATGATAACTCTGCTTGGGATATAATGTACACTATGCAGAGAAATGAGCAGCAACACTTACTTTGCTTTCCATCATTAATAAAACTGATTTGTGAAGAAGAAAGATTGGAACAAACGTGTAGGATACAGTTGAAGACTCAGATAAGCAAAGAGATCACAAGAAAACACCCAGATACTCTAAACGAGTTTAAATTCCCTCATTAAATGACTATCACAAGATAATCAGTGACTTGCAAATGCCATTAATGAGCTCTACCAGGTAATGCTGATGAATACTGTAGAACAGACCTAGCTCCAAAAGATTACACATAAACAAATATAGCTTGTCTTTCTAGAAAAATAGAAGTTAAAGTAAAATATAGATTTGGATGCCTGCCAGATATGCTGAGTAAGAATCTAAGATGTCATGATTTCAAATACATTATAAAATGTGTATGTTTATAGGCCATGATTGAAGATTTTTTTTTATATGTAAACTAGCTAACTTAACTGCACAGGAAGGTATTCAATTAACTTGAATAATTCCCTCTTAATTTATTTTTCTCTTGTCATGTTACCCACCAACTCTCACACCTAAGATTTTAGAAGCCAATTATCCTTTACAAACACATTACCATACACAATCAATCTCTTTCAGAACCTATAATCCAAATACTTGATTTGGTGAAACCTAGCTCTTCCCAAGAATCTTGCTACCTCTATAGCCTTCTTAAATGAAACCTTCACACACTCTATCATGTCCCATATACAACGAACAGTTGGTTTTCCCTAAATCTCCCTTGCCAGTGTCAAAAGATTAGTCATCAATTCACATATTCTATTAACTAAAAACTCCCCAGACACGTGGGCATCTGATACCTTTTTCACTCCATCCCAATTTCAGCTTTGAAACTGAGGAATTTCAACATTCACACCACTGCCCCTTAGCCTTATGATTTCCTGACCTGATAAATTCTAGTAACTGGGTATCACTTTCATTTCAGCTGTGCACAGCTTGGCCACATCACACACACTGTCAAAATCCAGCACTGAAAATATCTAATACACATGCACCAAATACAATACACCATTTTCTCACTATAACATCCTATCCTTCTACATATCTTATGTCCTTACTGACATGATTTATTCTAATTTACTCATAAATTAGCATGAGATTAGGAAAATATCAATCTTATATTTTCTTTATTATTCACTATATTCTGATGTGTGTCATTTTAATGACGCTGTTGCATGGATGGAGTTAAAATGAGAATTTAATGCATTTGGTAATATTATGCTTATATATTGAGGTTGCCTGATTAAGACCTGGCCAGTATATTCCTTCTTGAAGGGTTCTATAAGTGGAAAATAAATAATATATTTTAGTAATTATATGAATGCTAAGTTCACCAACTGTGATAGTGATGATAAAGCCGTGAAGAGAAATCCATTTAATAATTAAGACATAAATAACACTTTCTTCTTTCCCCACATATAAATGCTAGCATCTTATCACTTTCTACTCTACTCAAGAATCTAATACAGTAACCAGGAATTTACAAACATGATTAAGGAAACACATGAAGAGAAATAGGATTGAACTTGTTTTAAGAAGTCAGATACTAGGCCACACACGGTGGATCATGCCTATAATCCCAGGACTGGGAGGCTGAGGAAGGTAGATCACCTGAGGTCAAGAGTTTGAGACCAGCCTGGATAACCTGGTGAGACCCTGCCTCTACGAAAAATAGAAAAAAACTTAGCCAGGCGTGGTGGCGCATGCCTGTAATCCCAGCCACTCCTAAACCTGAGGCAGGAGAATCGCTTGAACCCGGGAGTTGGAGGTTGCAGGAAGCCCGGATCACACCACTGCACTCCAGCCTGGGTGACAGGGCAACACTCCATTTGAAAAAACAAAACAAAACAAAACAAAACAAAAAAGCAACAAGAAAAAAACAAAACTAACAAACGGAAACAAGTCAGATACTAGGTGAATTTACTCAAAAACTTAACAGACAAAGAAAGAACAAAAAGAGTATACCATGGGCTTATGTCTTTTAAAACCACAATCTTCCCTACAAGCAATTCAATGTGTTTGATTATGGCAAATCAGATTAGCTCTTTCTCTTGTCTTGTGTGTTGGATGAGACAGTCGGGGAAATGGGTGGGCAGAAAGACAAGTAAGGGAAGCTTTCTGAAAATTAATTTTTTCTTTCGTTATTCCATATATTGAGAACACCCTCAATTATTTCTGTACATTATTTTTCAACCTATCTTATACACAAAGACGGGTAACTACATGGATAGTTATAACCAAGAACCTTTCCAAGCCCTCACCAAGCTGCTGGGATACTTGGACTTAACTGAACTGACAGATATCAATAAACCCAGTGCCTTTTCTAAAATGCTGGGGGCTAGTGTTTTTAGCATTGACAATAGAATCAGTTTTTAGGAACATAATACGTTATATAGTACCCTATATTAGCCTGTTTATCCATGATAATGAAGAACCTGAATAACACAGAAATTTTCATCAGTGTTTATTTCTCACTTACATAAAAACGGTAGCTCAGCTATGAGTCAGCAGGGGTGGTGGGGGTAGGGGGGTGACCTTGCAGCTCTTTTCATTGCAGGAGAAAACAGTCCCTGTCTAGCCCCTAAGTGAGATAACTGTTCTCTTGCCAAAAATGAAATACAAGAGAAAAAAAAAAAAGACCTACCTGAATTTGTATTTGGATTTAAGACTTATTTTCAGAGATGGAATGTATCTTAGCTGCTCACATCTCATTAGACAAATCACATGACCAGGTCCTGCCTCAATGGGTCAGGGAATACACTGCTTCCAGAGAGTAAAATGTTTGTAAATGATCTTCAAGATACTACATTTTGTATATAATGAAATCTTTCCTTTAGGGAAGGGTGGAGCTTTGTAAACAAACACTGTAGTCCCTCCTTGTCCCTGGGGAATACTTTCCAAGATCATTAATGGATGTTTGAAACCATGGATGGCATCAAACTCTATATATATCATGTTTTGTCCTATGCATATATCATATGGTAAAGCTTAATTTATAAATTAGGCACAGCACTCTTGGACTTTCAGGGCATTATTAAGTAAAATAAGGGTTATTTGAATACAAACACTGTCATATCGCAATAATGGATTTGAACCAAGATTGCAATTAGCCAGGTGTAGTGGGAATCACCTGTAGTCCCAGCTACTCGGGAGGCTGAGGCAGGAGGATTGCTTGAGCCCAGTCATTTAAGGCTGCAGTGAACTATAATAGTTCCTCTGCACTTCAGCCTGGGCAATAGAGCAAGACCTTGTTTCTAAAAAAAATAAAAAATAAAAAGACTTCTACTAAGTGACTAAGGTGATGATAGCATCCACTATAGTGTCCAGGGAGGATTCACCTTCTGGGCTGAAGAGAGGGGAATGTGCAAGATTTCACCACACTACACAGAATGGCATGCAATTTAAAACTTATGGATTGTTTATTTCTAGAATTTTTTCATTTAACATTTTTGAACCACAGTGGACTGAGGTAGCTGAAACAATGACAAATGAAACTGGGATAGGGGGAACTACAGGACTTTAATATCTCTGGAGTACCATATTAATGTTCGACTTAAGCATAAAGAAAGATGACTGATAGCCTTAGGTCAAATAAGCCCAAGTCTTGCTTCCAAAAGTGTTTGTGTCAAATATTTGAACTTAAAGTGATGATCAAATCTTTGGCATACTATGAATTTTAGATTTCAGAATTTCAATGAGGAATTGTGAAACATTTTAACACGCTTATGACACACAAAATTATAAGGGCATTTGTCTATATTTTAATATTCAGTCTTTGTATAGCCTTGTTTTCAAGGTGTCTTTTTTGGAAGCAACTTATGTTTTCTGTTTAATGTTCAGTCTGCTTGTCAGTGTCTTGTAATTGAGAATTTTACTCCATGATAGGCAATATAATTAGTAATAACATTTAGTTCAATCTACTATCTTACTATCTCCTCCCTGTATGACCCACTTGTTACAGTGTCTTTTTCTTTGTTCTTGTTTTCCAACAGATGTGCCTTATTAGCTGTTGGGTTATTATCCTGCTTGTTATTTGTGGCACATTTTGACTTTATGCAATAAGTCTTTCACCAGTGTTGAAAAATTCTCAGCCATTAGCTCTTGAAATATGGCTTCTTCTCCATTTTTCCTTTTCTCTTCTTGAATCACAGACCCTGTTATCATGCCACATGTGTTTTGCATGTATGTGCCTGAAACCGTGTTTTTTTTTTTTTTAATTATTCTTCCTTCTATGTTTCTGTATTTCTATCTGGGCAATTTCTGACATGTCTTCCATATCCGTAATTCTAATTCTTTTTTTCCAGTAACATGTATCAAAATCTTATGTCTTGATGGAATTCTTTCGCCAAGTAAATTGAGTTACCCAATTTTTGGCTAATATTTATTTTTGATTAGTTATAACATCTATGACTGCTGCAGGAGACCCAATAATTCATTTTCACCTCCATTCATTGATTCCTACCTTCCCCTGGAGTCTAGTTCTTTCATTAAAGGAGATTTCTGCCTCTATTTCTACTACCTACTCACTACTTCCATACAAATTTGGGATATCAGTTATCGTGTCATTCTCAAGTGGTAGCAGAGGGCTGGTAACTCCACCACTACCTCCTAAACAAAAATCCCACATTCTGGTGAATGAACACTTGTGCACACTTGTGCCAGGCCTCTGATGGAGTGAGACCACCAGTGCAGGCCCTGTGCAGCACAGCAATATCCAGAAGTTCAGATCTGAAGACAGCATATTGCCTAAGTCAAAATGTAACTTCAGTGATTTATTTCATAAAAGTTTTGGGCAGAATAAACTAATGCATATAAAATCAGGAGAAAAGTGTCTAGAAGACAGGAAGTTCTCAATAAATGCTACTTGTTAGAACTACTCCTTAACAATGCTACTTACTGGACAAGATATTTTGCAAGATCACACATGAGTTCAATGCTCAACACTTAAAGTAAACTTAAGAACTATTGAGTGCTGTGCTATAGTGCTATGTAACTATTATATGTATCAAAAACCATGTATAATAAATGAGAATATTTTGGAGCCAGGTAGACTTGAGTTAGCACTAATTGACTACATGAACTTGCATGAATTAACTTTTGTAATTGCTTTCTTTTTGATACATGTTATACTACTACCATCTTACTAAATACAATCTTAATTAGATTGTATTAAGTATTACATATAAACATATAATACAGGGCTGGTTTTATACTAGGTACTCAATAAATGGATTTCCTTACCTAGGGTGACACTAGTTCTTCAACCTTCTTCTTGCAAATAATAAATTGCCAAAATGTTTAAGAATTCCAATATCCCTGTTAATATAAATATATGTGAAAGATGACAGATGGAGAGAGAAACAGAGTGATCCTAAATCTGATGGAGTAGGGATCTTTAAAGACGAGAGCCATTGACGTCAAATTCATGTTTGGTCTTTTGCCTGCCATAGCTACTCTATCTTCTCTCAAATGTGTCCTTGATGATCACTGACCTAAAAAGCACACTCATTTTAGTGTTTTCTTTGTTTAAGAGCTGATTTAAATATGATTTGGTTTTACTATTAAAATCTACAAGTCTTTAGTAGAGATATTTTACTTGGCAGATTTTTCATCATTATTTTCAAAGCTCATTGTGCTGTATATCAATCTCTAAAATAAATCTGTTTCAACATATGGACTCCTCAAGTCTCTCATTCCAAGCACTTGAACACACACACGTTGAGGGACACCTGTGTCTGTTCTTATGCAGGTAGTTAGAGAAATAGATAATAGTGAAACATATATTAAATCATACGACATATGGTAGTAATACTGAATTAGCCTGCCTAAAACTGTGATCTTTGATCTTCTATGATTTTTTTTGTGCGTGTGTGTGTGAAGCCTTGCTGCTAGTTTACATAGAGGTTCCTCTTTTTTTATATTGACTTTACTCATATTTTCTATAATGATATAAAAAGAATGTATTTTCTAGGGGATAAATTTTACTGCATTGTGGCACTTTTAAGTTTTTTAAGGTTACGATGCTTAAAATTATTATAAAAAATATGTGTGTGTATGTGTGTATATATATATATATATACATGTATACACTTAACAAGAAAAATAAGAAAACTTCTTTTTAATCACATTCAATATTCATAGAGCATAATTCATCACTTTAATTATATATCTAAACAAAATACCAAATATAGCTGTCACCATAGGCTTTGATCAAAATAACTGGTTAGATGACAGGACAGCTATTGGAATTATCATTAGGGAAAATAAATATTCAATTTATCTTTAATTTTGTTCTGAGTTTGCTTTCAAATCAGTAAATGTTTTCTAATTTCCCCAATGTAAATTGCATTATAAAACCTGGTTTTACTTTGTTCTTTTTGTGGAATTAATATTATCCTATTCTTATTATCATATCATATATTTAAAAGGCATATCTGATTAACTAGAAATGTTGAAAAGGTCAGATGATTTAAGAGGGGTGTGTGTGTGCGTGTGTGTGTATGTGTGTAGTATAGATATGTAGATAAAGTATAAAGACTAAAATTCAAAGCAAGAGACTTAATGAGGAAAATTATTTAATAACTCAATTTTGCCAGAGCACAGCAGTTATTTTACAAATTATTCATCATTATTAAAGCAGTTGACAATTGAAAATGTGGTCAAGACATATCTTCCTGCCTATGGGAAAATCACAGTGTCTTCCTTCCTTCCTTTCCTATGGGAAAATCACCATAAAAATCAGTGAAAAGATATATATTTTATTGAAGAATGCCTTACATTGAAAAGATAAATACAAAATAAATGTAATTAGCAATTATGTTCTGGTTATTTCCATTCTTCACACACACACACATACACACACACACACACACACTTAAGTATCATACATAAATATCATAAGTACAAAACCATATATTTAAAAATCAAGATTCATTTAAAGATTTATTTTATGTTGAAAAATTATACATTAATACTGGTATTTTTAGGAAATAACGGTATTAATACTAAAAATTACTGTGAATAGAGGAGGTAGAGGCAGGATGAGTATCTCATAGCTCATTTTAGATGTGATCATGCACATTTTATAATGTTCTGACTTATTTATCAACTATTTGAGCCATCATAAGGGAGAAGGATGTTCTATTAACTCCCCGAAGTGAGCAGACTCTGTCTTCATTAATATTCCAGGGAGTTTCTCACATTCAGTTGCTGTACTGCCCTGTACTATGTCTGTTTACCCCTCATGCTAGCTAGATGATTTTATTTCGATAAGTAGCTGAAATACCTAGTATATATACTTGCTACAAAAAAAAAAAAAAAAAAAAAGATCTGTTCCTGTTTTTTTTTAAAAAAATTACTATTCAGACATATTGGAAGTTGCATATTAACATGGCAGAGTAGAATTTGCGTCAGCGAAGATAAGATTTTAAAGTGAGTGTATTTTTATATTATGGGTTGTTGCACTGCAAAACATTGTTTGACTGATCCATTGACATATTCTGATGTAATAGGTGAAAATAACATATTCATCAAATTATCATGGTAACACTTCAAAGACAGAGAGAGCTGCTCCCTCCTATGGATAGGAATATACTCAGAATAAAGTGAGTTTACAAAGCTCAGCTTCTGGAAAGCATCTTTCTTCTTCACCATGGGGCAAAAGGACATTGTCTACCCACATGCTTCTGAAGTCACGGAAATTCTGTCAGTTATTCACTATGTGTAGAAAAGATAACACCTATATGTTTCCGAATTGTAGAAAATAAATAGTTTCCTTAAAGCAAACTTTGTAAATACTGTGAACTAGGATTTTTTTCGTATGGACCTAGAAAATATACTTCTGAAGATATCTTATAATTCTGAAAGATACAAGAACCAAACTGTTCCTTTTTAAGGAAAGATATTCAGTGTCTTAGTTGAGCTTCTTTATTTGACAGTCAAGAAAAACAAAATAAAATGACCTACAATTGACTACCATTATTAGATTATAATACTCTAAATTTTAACTGGTAGGTATGATAAATCATTATATAAACTTAGAATTGTACAGCCTTTTTCTTGTACATTAGTAAAGTTAAAGCATCATTATGTCAACCCTTTCTTTATATGTGCCTACTTTATTCTCCCTGTTTTTAAGTCAAGGTATTAGTTAATTTTTAATTTATCGAACCATTTTCTTATATGATTCAGTATGATCCTCAGTGGGGGGCTAAATCAAAGAGCTTATTGCTTAGGAGATTGTCATGAGCAGTCAAGACAGTTTTAGCCTCAAGTACATTTTTGCAGGTCAGTGCTTCCTATCTGAAATAATCTCTCTGAAGTTCAATTCTGGACAGCAAAAATATAGAGAGATGAAAGGTATCTCTCTTCCATTCATAATAAGGCCTTAATTGATCTCAGCAGATTTCCTAATTGCAGAAGTTACCTCAGGTAGGTCATGTATTTCCTCATCTGTGGAATCTTGCTGCCTTAATAAGTGCTTTAGGTGTTACATGGAGGCTTCAGAAATCCCCTTTTATAGGTATAATAAAAGGAAGAATTATTATAGCTCATCCCTAAAATAATGTCTTTGGCTTCAGGTGCAGAGCCACAAAGGAAAATACTATGAATTTTAAGAAATGAATGCAATAATTTTTTGAACAGAATGAAAACAATATTTTAACAATTGAATACTATTTACATTTCAGTACACATCTAAAACTTGTTTATGTTTTTTTTGGAGTGAGTGCTATTCAGTAGAATAGATTTACCATGAATCTAAGCATGTTTTAGGTGATTTAACTGGACCAGTAAGAAGTCAGATGAAATCAATGCAAAAAGTATTATTTTGATGAAAGTTTCTCTTTGTATATTATTTCTACTTTTCTCCATCAAATAGTTATTTTTTTCTTATTGTTATTACAGGTTCAAGGAGTACATGTGCAGATTTGTTACAAGGGTAAATTGCATATTGCAGAGATTTGGTGTACAGATATTTTTGTCACCCAGGTAGTAAGCATAATATCAGAAAGGTAGTTTTTCAATCGTTCCCCTCCTCCCACCATTCGCCTTCAGGTAGGACGTGATGTCTATTGTTCTCTTCTTTTTGTCCTTGTGTACTAAGTGTTTAGTTCCCATGTATAAGTGAGGACATGAGGTGTTTGGTTTTGTGTTCCTACATTAATTGGCTTAGGATAATAGCCTCCAGCTAGATTCATGTTGCTGTAAAGGATGTTATTTTGCTCATTATGATGGTTGCATAATATTCCATGGTGTGTATGTGCCATATTTTCTTTATCTAGCCCACCATTGATGAGCAACTAGGTTGATTCCATATCTTTGCTACCATGAACAATGCTGTGATGAACATACCTGTGCAGGTGTCTTTAGGGTGGAACAATTTATATTCTTTTGGGTAGATAGCTAGTAATGGAATTGCTGGGTCAAGTGGTAGCTCTATTTCAAGATACTTGACACATCTCCAGGTTGCTTTCCACAGTGACTGAACTAATTTACATTCCCAGAAGCAGTGTATAAGGGTTCCCCTTTTTCCTCAACCTCACCATCAAGGAGTTAGCTTATGATAGTTACATTACATCAAAAATAAAATGAAATCTGATTCATTCATCTTAATTAGGCTATTTAATAATTATTGTAATTGCTATTGAACTACTACTATTTTAAGCATTTATCAAATACCTGAAAAGAATCTCACCCTTCCACATTTTTTTCTAATGCAGTTGTATACTTGTTTCTGAGTTAAAGAACCTGTCTGAAGATTTTGACATTTTATCTATTTGCTTGCAAATTATATTTATATTTTAATAGCTTTAGAAGAACATATCTAGTCCAAAATAAAATTGGACTTTATTTCTCCATATTTCAGTAATTTTCATGATTGTTAAATGCAAGCATTTCAGATTAAGTTTTACAGATTCTGTTGAAGCCCAAATGTGAAAATTTTGTTGTGAAAATATGTAAGCATATTCTATTTCGGGTACACCACTCATCATATACTGACTTATCCTGAAAACTGTGTTTAATTATGGAAAATAATTAGCTACTGCAGTTATATAATGATTTCTCTGGATGTTGAGTAAGCATTACAGTCCAGCTTATCAACATGTAGGCCTGTACTTTTCATCTTGTAATTCAATTTGTAAAATGCCGATCACTAATATCATGCATCCATTCAAAAAACTGAAAGTGATCATGTCCTTAATGCAAAATCTCATCTGGTTTCTCCATCCTGGCCCAAACCAAGAATCTCTAAATGAATTTCCTAAGTTGATGTCTGGCTCAGCGGAAGCTCCTCAAGACTCAGGTATCCATAGCTAAATAACAGCCCACGCACATTTGGATTCAGGATAAATCAGGTAATAAAGTACATTTGAAAAAGGTAAATAAGTAGAAACAGCATAGAATGGTCATTTTTAAATAAACATCGGTGACATCATTTGTGAAAGGAAGAATGAGCAAAGATTCAGTTCTGCAGGTGGCGTGATTTATTTTGAGACCACCAAAGTAGCTTTTCTTAATTCTTCTTTCTTGGAGGTCTTTTTTTTCTTCTTCTTCTTCTTTTTTCTTTTTTTTTTTGTCCATTGTTCTCTCTGGTTTTTTCAGACAGACATTAGTGAGCCTTCTGCTGGAGAATATACTGCTATGGAAGATAACTTCATTTTAGTGTTAGTGTGGACGCCTGAAGATTTTCATTCGTGACCGAGAAAATAAAAGTCTCTGTTTTCTAAGTTCAAAGTTTATTCGACAATAAAACTCTCTTTAAAAAGTTTTAGGCATTCCTTGTACTCATAGTTTTGCGATTGTATGGGCTACTGACCAATGCCAGAGAGACAACAACCTGGAAGAGGGGTGGGGAAGGTCTGTCATTTAGCAACACATCAGTGAGCTGATCATTTCCCTAGCTCTCATTTCAATGGCTTCTATTTTGGAGTTTCACTCAGGGTCAATTGAAAGCATTCGCTGGAGAGGTGAAGGCACACGTAATCTGTCACTCATTTTTGGAGGCATGCAAATAGTGGTTCTTTAATGAACACAGCAGAAAGTATTCTCTAATCCTAATCTTCTACCACTTTCCCCTATATCCTGATTCTTTCAAATCTTCCAGATTAACACAGCACTCTTTCGCTATGGGTTTTACGTGGAAATAGCTCCTTTATAAAGCCTGTATTTTCTTTCATTGAACTTTCAAATGGTACAGTTTTCAAAACATTCTGTCTTATAGGACATTACTGTAGACTGCAAAAAAGAACAAACTTACTTGCGTATGTTGAGATATTTCTACCAAGTCTCCTAATGAGCCAGCTATTTAAATATATAATCTAATTTCATAATGAAACAGATAAAGTTAAGCTGTTAGTTTGCAAACACACAAGAAGTATTGTAACCTTCCCAGTAAGTGTGGAGAGACTCACTCTGCCCCATACTCAAACTTTACCTCAGTCAACTCCACATTTTGGGTTCTTGTATTAGGAACAAAATTTTAAGGAATGCATCTTTGTTAGTAATGTTTTAATGTGAATTGATAAAACTGTGATTCAAACAGATGTAAACAAAAAGGGAACGAAAACGTTTACATAGAATGAGAAGGCCATGGCAAGGGCTAGCTTTAGGCAAAATGGAACCAAAATCTAAACACATCATGCTTCTTTTTATATCATGGCTATGATTTTTTGGGATTTGGCTCCACGCTTCAATAGTTCCCCTTAAATCCCAAGATTGGCTTTCAGATTAATGCATTCATTATTATATTTAGAAAAACAGAATATCTTCATTAGGCAAATCCTGTACCCATATCCCTAGAGACAGAAGGAAAATAAATAAACATCACCCAAATATTTATGGATGGCAAATAGGGGAAGTGTGTTGGATTTGGATGATTGATGCACAGCATCCATTTTTCCTTCCTTTAAACGTATTTCCTTCTGCAGAGGCTGTAATCCTAAATTCTGTATTTTACAAACTCTCTTAGTAAGTTTTTGGAAGCAAATAACATGTTGCCAATTATATACATTTGAAGGAAGCTTGAAAGAAGGAAGTCACACAGAGGTGATCTCCCTGCTGCTTTTAAAAACATTTTTCTCCTTCTGAGAATCAAAAGCAGGGGCACATAAATGGCAAGAACATTGAACATAGTGTTTCATTGTCTACTCATTAGCTGTCAAAAAACAGTCAGCACGCTCGGTGCTGTGCAGGCTTCCTGATCCGTGTGATATTACTATAGCTAGTCCAAATGCTTGTCACGTGACTTCAGTGTGTCCAAACTCTTCAACAAACTTTTATTTCTACTTAAATACATTTTGTTTTCACAGATAATTTGAGATGTATGAAAAGATCGCAAGGAGGGTTTTCATATGCCTCCCCACATATGCCCAATTCTTTCTGTTATTAACATCTTTAATTAGTATGGTACAAGTGTTACAATATATTGATCAATACCAATGCCTTATTATTAACTAAAGTCCATCCTTCTTTTAGATTATCTTAGTTCTGGCAGGACGCGGTAGCTCACACCTGTCATCCCAGCGCTTTAGGAGGCAGAGGCAGGTGGATCACCTGAGGTCAGGAGTTCAAGACCAGCCTGGCCAACATGGTCAAACACTGACTCCACTAAAAATACAACAACAACAACAATTAGTGGGGCGTGGTGGCGTATGCCTGTAACCCCAGCTACTTGGAAGGCTGAGGCAGGAGAATCACTTGAACCCAGAAGGTGGAGGTTGCAGTGAGCCGAGATAGCATCATTGTACTCCAACCTGAGAGACAAGAGTGAGACTCAGTCTCAAAAAAAAAAAACAAAAAAAATGTTTATCTTCGTTCTTATCTAATTTGTTGCTGTTGTTTTTTCTGTTCCAGGATTCCTCCCAGGAAACCACATTACTTTTAGATTTGATATTCCCTTCGTCTCCTCTAGGTTGGAAACGTTTTCCAAATTTTTCTTGTTTCTGATGATGTCTGAGAGTTTTTGAGGAGCACTCATCAGTATTTTGTAGAATGCTCCCAATGTAGTTTTGACTGAAGATTTTTCCACAATTAGATTTTGCTAATGTGGGTATTTTTAATTTTAATTTAATTTCTGTGGTATATAGAATGCATTATATATATATTTATGGGTTACATGAGATACAGGCATGCAATACATAATAATCATATCAAACTAAATTGGGCGTCCATCACCTCAAATATTTGTTTGTGTTACGAACAGTCTAATTACACTCTTTCAGTTACTTGTAAATGTGCAATTAAATTATGTTTCACTATAGTCACCCTGCTGTGCTAGTACATACTAGGTCTTATTCATTCTTTGTAACTAATTTTGTACCCATTAATTCTCCCCACTTCCCCCACCCACCCACTACTTTTCCCAGTCTCCAGTCAACAGCCTTCAACTTTTGATCTCTGTGAGTCCAGCTGTTTTGATTTTTAGATGCCACGAATAAGTGAGAACATATGCTGTTTGTCTTTCTGTGCCTGACTTATTTCACTTAACAAAATTACCTCCAGTTCCATCCAAGTTGTTGTAAATCACAGGTTCTTATTCATTTTTATGGCTGAATACTATTTCATTGTGTATTTGTACCACCTTTTATTTATCCATTCATCTGTTGATGGACACCGATTGCTTCCAAATCTTGCTTATTGTGAGCAGTGTTTCAGAAAACTAGGGAATACAGTTATCTACGTGATACACCCATTTCCCTTTTGGGAAGTATATACCTAGGAGTGGGACTGCTGGATTATGAGTTAGCTCTATTTTAAGGTTTTTAGAAGAACCTCCAAATTGTTCTTCATAGTACTTGTATTAATTTACATTCCCTCCAACAGTGTAAGAAGGTTCACCTTTTCTCCACATCCTCATTTGCAATTGTTACTTCCTTTTGGGTAAAAAGCCTTTTTGACTGGGGAGAGATAATATTCCATAGTTTTGATTTGCATTTATCTGATTATCAGTGATTCTGATCACCTTTTTCATATACCTGTTTGCCATTTGTATGTCTTCTTTTGAGAAATGTCTATTTAGATCTTTTACCATATATATATACACACACATATGTATATATATTTATGTATGTGTGTGTGTGTGTGTGTATATATATATGGCAAAAGATCTAAATAAGATCTTTTCCCCTGTATGCATTAGGTATGTATCCTAATGCTCTCCCTGCCCTTGCCCTCCACCCCCCGACAGGCCCTGGTGTATGTTGTTCCCCTCCCTGTGTCTGTGTGTTCTCATTGTTCAACTCCCACTTATGAGTGAGAACATGTGGTGTTTACTTTACTGTTTCTGTGTTAGTTTGCTGACAATGATGGTTTCCAGCTTCATCCATGTCCCTGCAAAGGACATGATCTCATTCTTTTTTATGAATGCATAGTATTCCATGGTGTATACGTGCCACATTTTCTTTATCCAGTCTATCATTGATGGGCATTAGGGTTGGTTCGAAGTCTTTGCTATTGTGAACAGTGCTGCAATAAACGTGCATGTGCATGTATCTTTATAGTAGAATGATTTATAATCCTTTGGGTATATACCTAGTAATGGGATTGCTGGGTCAAATGGTATTTCTGGTTCTAGATTCTTGCGGAATCACCACACTGTCTTCCACAATGGTTAAACAAATTTACACTCCCACCAACAGTGTAAAAGTGTTCCTATTTCTCCACAGCCTCATCAGCATGTTTTGTTTCCTGACTTTTTAATGATAGCCATTGTAAGTGTCATGAGATGGGATCTCATTGTGGTTTTGATTTGCATTTCTCTAATGACCAGTTATGATGAGCTTTTTTTTCATATGTTTGTTGACCACATAAATGTCTTTTGAGAATTGTCTGTTCATATCCTTTGCCCACTCTTTGATGGGGTTGTTTTTCTCTTGTAAACTTGTTTAAGTTCCTTGTAGAGTCTGGATATTTTGCCCATTTTTAAATCAGGTTATTAGGTATTTTCCTATAGAGTTGTTTGAACTCCTTGTAATATTCTGGTTATTAATCCTTTGACAGATGAGTAGTTTGCAAATATTTTCCTCCATTACCTGGATTGACTCTTCATTTTGTAGTTTGTTTCCTTCACTGTGCAAAAGATTTTTAACTTGATGTGATCCCATTGGTCCTTTTTGCTCATGTGCTTGTGGGGTATTGCTCAAGAAATATTTGCACAGCCCAATGTCCTGTGAAAGTTTCTCCAATTAGTTTTGAAATAATTTAATAGTTTGACTTCCTAGATTTAAGTCTTTAATTCAGTTTGATTTGATTTTTGTATATGTGCAGAGATAGGGGTCTAGTTTCATTCTTCTGCATATGGACATCCAGTTTTCCCAGCACCATTTATTAAATTGACTGTCTTTTCCCCAGTGTATGTTCTTGGCACCTGTGTCAAAAATGAGTTCACTGTAAGTGTATGGATTTACCACTGGGTTTTGTTTTCTGTTCCACTGATCTATGTGTCTGTTTTTATGCCGTACCATGCTATTCTGATTACTATGGCTGTGTAGTATAATTTAAAGTCAGGTAATGGGATTCCTCTAGTTTTGTTCTTTTTAGAACAGGATAGCTTAGGATAGCTTTGACTATTTTGAGTCTTTTGTTGTTCCACATAGATTTTAGAAGTTTTTTTTTTCCATTTCTTTGAAGAATGCCATTGGTATTTTGATAAGGATTGAATTAAATCTGTAGATTGTTTTGGTTAGTATAGACATTTTAACAGTGTTGATTCTTCCAATCCATAAACATGGAGTATCTTTCCATTTTGTGACTGTCTTCTTTAATTTATTGCACCAATATTTTATAGTTTTCATTGTAGAGATCTTTCATTTCTTTGGTTAAGTTAATTACTAGGTATTTTACTTTATTTGTACCTATTATAACTGAGGTTATGTTGTTGGTTTTGTTTTCAGATTGTTTGCTGTAGACATCTAGAAATGCTTCTGATTTTTGTAGGTTGATTGTGTATCCTGCAACTTTACAAGAATAATTTGACTTCTTCCTTTCGAATTTGGATGTCTTTTATATCTTTCTCTTATCTGATCTTCTTCCAAATAAAGCTGTTCTGAGCTGCCTAGAGATGGGGGTGGGTTGAAACAAGCGCCCATGTGGCCACCAACACTGGGACTGTGCTGGGTCAAACCTGAAGCCAACACAGCACTGGTTATCACCCAAGGCCTACTGTAAGCACTGCCTGGCCACAACCTGTGTTTGCTCAAAGCCCTGGAGCTCTACGATCAGCAGGTAATAGAGACAGCTAGGCTTGTGTTCTTTCTTTCAGTTTAATGAGTTCCTCCAGACCCTGGCTGGATCCAAAGGTGTGGTCCAGGAGACAAGGACTTGATTATAAAACCTTAGAAATCTTTCTGATGATCTATTGTAGTCTATCACTGAGCTGGATCCTCTGCCTGGTTAGGTGTTTTGAGAAGGAAGAACAAAGATGTAAAATCCCATTTTCATTGCATGGTATCAAGAGTACATATAATCAACATGACATATCACTGCCAATGTTGGCCTTGGCCATTTGGCTGAGATAGTGCTTGTTAGGTTTCTCCATGGACTATACCCCATTCCTTCCATACTGCATGTACCATTTGGAAGAAAGCCTTTATACAAATCTAATACATAAGGAGTGAAGAGTCATGTTCCACCCCACTGAGGGTGTTTTATATCTACATTTTTTTTTTTGAATGCCTTTGCATGGGAGATTGTTCTCTTTTCTCTTTTACAATTATTTATTAATTTCTTTATATCAATATGAGCTTATATATTTTATTTCATACTTTGGGTTATAATCCCAAAACCACTCATTAATTTTGTGGCTCAAATTGTCCAACTCTGGCCTTTCAAAGCTCTTTCTTTTGGTTCTTGTGCCCTTGCATGCACCCCATTAATGTGTATTTTTGGTTATATTTTGCAATTTTTGCTTCTAGTCACTTCCTTATTTTCTGAAATTACACATGCTCCAGGATTATTTGTACATTTTCTGCCAAATTCTATAACCAGTTTTCTCTTTATGGAGTCCTTTAGGACCCTCTTATCAGAGAATGGGTTTAGAAACTGTATCTGAGCACTATGTGTACTTACTGCTACTGGGGTGTTGAAGTTTCTAGATCATCTTTGCTAAAAGATAAAAGATTTATATGTGTGTATGTCAACTCTTGCACATATTCTTATCTATAAATATTTCCATGTGTAACCGTCTATATCTATGTTAAGCTAAACATGAGTTCAAACTGATATCTCCAGCTCTATTACTACGTGGATGGTTCTAGTAAACTCCAAAGTGGTAAAAGGCTCATGTTTGTGTTTAACTACACACTATGATTTGGGCCAGTGCTCTAACCCTCCTGTTCTGATCCACAGAGACCTTGGACAATTTGATGAGCATCCTCAAAAGCAATAATATTTGTAAAATTGAAATAAAGAAAGTACAGTTTTTTAAAAACCACTCTAGGTCTGAAGAAGAGAAACTTAATGTTAGTCTATTTTATGGAGAGTTGGAGAGTTACTTCTGTACCCAGTTAAACTGGCAAATTTACAACCCAGGACACTTCAATAAAGAGTCTGCAGGCAAATTAGGGAGGTCCATGGAGGCTATACATGTAAAATTACTACAAATATTCCTCCTGGATTTCAGGAAATGGATCCGAAGCAGTGTAGAAGGGTAACTAGGTACTGAGGAATAATAAGATGAGATTTCAGATATATGGACATCATCTTTGAGCTAATATTAATCAGAGGGACCCAAAACATGATGGTGTTTCAATGGTGAGAATATGACATTATGGAGGTTAAGCAATAAGTTTTGTTCTGAACTAATTCTGTATCCTAGAGGTTGTAAAAAGAATACAGCCTTTGGATATTTCCCCAGTTCTTGAATATATATTAACATGAGACATAAGTGGCAACTGAAAGAATCCCATATTTGTTCACTTAATGTTGGAGCAAGATCTTTTATTATATCAATATCCAAGAGTAAATGTCTGTGAATGAAACTCTTACCAAAATACTAACCATAAACAACAGTGGACTCCTGAAAGAATTATGGAGGGAAAACCATAAAACTATTGAAAGATTCAGGGGTGGCAATTTCTATCACATTCCTTCTTGTTTATACAACTGATTGTCCTCTAGAAAAATCATTTAGGACTTAGCAGATGATAGAGCATCACACAATCAATAAAATTATGTAAAATTGTGACTTCAAATGCAATTGGGTTTTGAGATGCTAGAATATATTAATATAAGTTCTAGCTTGTTATATGCAACAATTATTTTGGAAGGAAGAGAGAGAGAAAGAGAGAGAACAATAAAAATAGTTTAAACAGCTTTCACTTGGCAAGGAAAGCAGGACAGCAGGACAGTTTTGATGCCTTATTTATCAGCTATATCAACTCCTGAAATGATTTCTACCGTTGGAGTCCTGACCTCTTATTAGACAACTTCATATATTCTAGCATGGTGATAAATTTTGCAACCAGCAATAGGATGTTACAGACAGGAAACAAAAGATATTTCAGATTCTTGTTAAGACAGGTACATTCTAGAGGGTGGGAGATACGGAGATACATCTTACAAAATTTCAGATCATGCAACAGTGGTGAAATTTGGGGGGTTCAAGTGGTCTGTATGATTTATCTTGCAAATTGAAGATCAAAATGATGCCCCTTTCCCATTCTACCACAAGGGAGAAGTAAGATCTCAACATATTCCACTCCAGAAAGTACAAAGCCAAGCTTCAGAAGCAAACACTTGTTGGATTTTTATGGTAACATATCCTGCATATGATTATTTTCTTCAAACCTACTACCAAGTGAAATATACATCTGCTGGTATTTTTGATGGGCTCATATAGAGATAATTTATCTGACATTTTTGTCTTGCAGCTCTGATATTTTGACCTTTTTTCCTAACAGATGCAATAGAAATAGAATTTGTGCTGCAAATGTGTTAAACTCCTTGAAGTAATCAGAACATGGGTCCCTGGTGATTTAGAGCAGAGCCATATCCTCTGTCTCAGTCAGTTAGAATTGTAAAACAAACATATTAATACCATAGACAGGGTGGCTTGAACAACAAACAGTTATTTCACTCAACCCTGAAGGCTGAGAAGTCCAAGGTCAACGTGTCAACTAATTTGGTTTCTAGTGAGGGCCTCTCTTCCTGATTGGCAGAGAGATATTGTTTTTCTATATTTGCATATGGCACAAAAAGAAAGGAACAGCAAACTGTCTTTTGTTTCTTATTATAAAGGCACTAATCCCATTATGAAGGCGGAGCCCCCATCACCTTCTTCCCTGACAAAGGCCCCATCCCCAGGGGCATGTCAATAGTGATTATCTTCATAATTGATTCCTTAGATTACAGCAAATTCAGATGAGATTGTGACTTAAAGAGAAGAATAAATGTAACTCCAATCTTAATAAGGTGACTTATTGGGGTTCTTCCTTTGAGGATAGGTTTTATAACTCAAAAGCATATTCACACTGAGGATTAGGATTTCAACCTATAAATTTTATGGGGACAGACATTCAGTCTGTAACACTCTTAGGCAAAGAACTATTTTTTTCATCAAGAAACATTTTCTTCGTTCTTACTAGACCCTGGGAGGTTGAGACACTAAGTGATTAGGACCACATTGCCTTGTTGACCATTGAGACACAAAGCCATAAAACTGCTGTTCACGGAAGAACTGCATGATGAAGTAGAAGTGGTACCTATGACCCGTAGTGTGAGACATCCCTGAAGGAGTAAGTTACATAGTCATGCGGCTCACACATTCAATGTATCTTCCCCTGACACACTCACTTGTCTCTACAAACCCCATAAGCCCACACCAATAACTTCATGGGGAACTCCCCAGGAAACCTGATTTATAAGTGGTTTCAAGCAATATACAAGTACCAGGGGAAATAGGATGACGAACTTTATAGCCCCACATAGGAAAGATTCTGCATGAAAGAAAAATCTTCACAATGTCAAAATATCTTGTAGTTGACTTTACCTGAAAATAAAACCTTCAGAGATATGAGAGAACATTCATCTACTGACCATAATTAACAGTTTGACTAAATGGCCAAAAATTTTGAAAGGATAGAGTTAGAAGCATGATGACAGGAAGCATTGATAAGCCATGTGTGGACAGACTTTTCAACACGGACCAGAATCTCAGAATTTTTGTTACACAGAAATTCTTACAAAATAGCTCCGGCTATAGAGACCTCATACAGTGAATAGAAATGATCCATTCTCTGGATGTCATTCCTCCTTCAGTCACCCTGCTGCTTGTCAACACATCTATAAAATAAGTAGTTGCTATGACAGGGATGAAAGTTGGACATGGTGCAAAAATTTGGACTTTTCAATTCAATCCAAAGCTTATGTAGTCTGTCTTACTGCTAAACACAGTCCTACATAACAGAACTGAAGGTGATCCCCACCATAGCACAATCTTTTAGGAATATTAGTAAATGATCTAATGCTAATTTGATTGCATTAAACCACTTTCATTATGTCAGGAAGAGCAACTTGTCGTCATTAAAACAGTCACTTATTCTGAATGTAGGTTTGCCCATCATGCTGATATGCTTTTGCCAGAAAAACAGTCTGAGAACTAATGAAAGTCCATATGCACCTCTACAGTGTCCCACATGATACTGTTTCTGAGCATGGATTTTGCGTTACAGTAAAAGAACGGAGGCAGTGGCAGAGTGAGGCTGTATTTCCTTATAACCCATCACTCTGAAATAAGTAGAATAATTATGACAATGGAATAAATAAAGGAAGATACAATTACACTACAATAGAATAAAGTACTGAAGATACAATTATGGAATAAAGTACAGCACAATAGAATAAAGTACTGAAGATAAAATTATGGCTCCTGTTGGAGGACGCTACTTTGCAGTCTTTGGGTCTTATTTCACAGAATGCAGAACATACCCAGAGCTGTATATACAACTCAGAATTCTGGGTTTTCATGGCTCCATTTGGCTGGTAACCAAAGTTTGAACGTGTAAGTGCCACATCTCTCTATTACAGCCAATTACATTCTCATAAATATTATTGTCTTTCATTCCTGATGGCTTTAGATTTTTTTACTTTGCATTCCTAGTATCCAAAGAATAAATGCTTTGCATCAGGAGATTAATAATGGGTCAACTGAGTTGGAAATTAAAATGTCACTTTACTATTTTGATTATTTATGCCAGTGAGGTAACACTCCAAGTTATAGCGACTTTATAGTTACTGACCTTTATTATCAAGGCAAGTGGGATTACTACTACAAAATGGAAACATGAGGAGTAAAATAGACCAACAGGAAATCCTAGTGCTGTGGACAGAGTTGTGTGCCTAAAATGTATTTGTTGAAACCCTGATCCCCTATGTGACTGTATTTGGAGGTAGGGCCATTAAGAAGGGAAGTAGGGTTAAATGAAGTCATAAGGGCTAATCCTGTAGAACTTGTTTCCTTATAAGAAGAGGAGACACCAGAGATCTCTTTCTCTTTCTCTAAACGTGAAGAGAGAAACAGCCATGTGGGACACAGCAAGATGACTACAAGCCAGGAAAAGAGGCCTCCTTAGAAACCATCCTGATGGAGCTTGATCTTGGACATCTAGTTTTTAAAACTGTGAAAAAAAAATAATTTCTGTTGTTTAAGACACTCAATCTGTGGAATTTTTCTAAGGCAGCCCCACCAGACTGATACACCAATGTGGGAAAGTTTACAATGCTTCGGAGCAAGTAGAAATAAAGGTTTGGGTAACACCATCCAGTATAGCTTATTAGACAATTCAAATACTGGCTAAGAGCAAAATAAAAATGTAAGAAATGGTGGAGAAGGCCGGGTGCAGTGGCTCATGCCTGTAATCCCAGAGCTTTGGGAGGCAGAGGTGGGCAGCTCACAAGGTCAGGAGATCGAGACCATCCTGGCCAACATGGTAAAACCTGTCTCTATTAAAATACACACACACACACAAAATTAGCTGGACGTGATGTTACAGGCCTGTAGTCCCAGCTACTCAGGAGGCTGAGGCAGGAGAATAGCTTGAACCCAGGAGACGGAGGTTACAATGAGCTGAGATTGCACCACTGAACTCTAGCCTGGTGACAGTGAGACTCCGTCTCAGAAAATAAAAATAAAAAAAAAATAAATAAAATAAAATAAATAAAAAATAAATTTTAAAAAATGGTGGAGAAAGAAACCCATTACTACTAACCATAGTCTGGTGTCTAGTTAAAGAAAAAGGTATAATGGCTATCCGTATATTTGTTCCAGCTCTGTGATGCATGTATTCATGCTTTCTTTTCATTCTCCCTTATATTTTATAAAAGGCATATCAATAGTGATTATCTTCATAATTGATTCTTTAGATTACACAAATTCAGATGAGATTGTGACTTAAAGAGAAGAATAAACATAACCCCAAAGTTAATAAGGTGACTTATTGGGTTTCTTCCTTGGAAGAGAGGTTTTATAAGTTAAAAGCATATTCTTCTTTTGGGGAGGGCTTACATAAGGTATAGAGATGTTTCATTTTGTTCTCATTTTATTTCCAATTTTTTTTTTTTTTAATGTAAGTGAATGAATGCATGTGTAGATGTTGAATTACCAAAAGAAGAGTTCCAAAGGATGAGGAAAATAAATTTAGGAAAAGTTAGCCTTCATTCCATACCCTTAATTGTTGAACTTTTGTGTTAAGAAGAGACAGAAATGCCAACAGCTACATTTGCAGACTGTCCTTCGGCTGGCTTTCCAAATGTAAATTAGCTTCTGCCGCTTGTATATACCAGAGTGAGATTCCTAGCAGGAATACGAAATGGAATATCCCTTTTTGGATTATTTTATTTCTATTCTTAAAAAAAAGACATAAAATCCTGAATGGCAAAAGCCAGCTATGGTGGTAGTTCTATTAAGCACTCATTGTTTAGCCACCAGCTTTGTTTGAGTTGAGGGGATTTATGTGGTGTTCTGATCCCTGGATCAGAGTGAGAGTGTACATGCTTGGACTAGGCTGTATTAGTGGAATCCTCCTGACTCCAACTCCTCTAGCCCTTCCAGTGATTTTATAAGCATTTATTTTCCACTATGAAACATACTGCTGCTTAAAATATTATTGATTGTTTCACTTTCCTGCACAGAACTCTAAATAACACAATTCTTCCTCCACAGAAAAAATTGAATTGCCGTATCCCCCTGCCCCCTGAAAAATAAATAGATATGGGCAAAAAGTGCAATTCAAATCAGAAATAAAGTATTTCTATTATTGTAGTATCTAAATGACTCACATTTAAATTTGTCAGCCACTTCTCTGAGGAGGTGAAAGGGAAAGTCTCTTAAGAATGCCTTCTATATATTCTGGAAAAAAATACCTGGGGTAACTAGAAGGCAGTCACTGGTTGAGTAAATGGTGCGACAAGAGAGTTTATGCCTTATGAAGAAATGTGGTTCTTTACACTGCTTGGAATAATAGTCTTTTCCTGGGGGACAAGTGGATAATTCACATATAGAACAAGAGGTCTCCTGGAAGGAAAAGAGAGTATACTCTGACCCTTCTGTTTGAAGTTTAACTGCATTAGGCTGTACCAGGATTAAAAGAGACCAGCTCAATAGAAAAGATGCTAATTTGTTTTGAAACAGAATTCAAATTAAGAGTTGAGGAAGGTCAACTGGCGACCTTGATCTAAGACATGCACCTCCATGGTGCATGATAGGGGCAGGGCTGTCTCTGGCTGGAGAGGAATGCTAGGTATCCTATGAGTCTAGAAAGTTGATTTTGATCCATTTTAAACTTTAATATTAAAACAAATGTTCTGCTCTTTGCTCTCCGGTTGGAAGTAAGCAGTTCTTATGAGGTCATATTATCTTCAAGATGCTTAAGAGCTCAGTTATGTATGATTAGAGAATGATTTCAGCACTGAGACTAACACTGATAAAAGTGATATCAACATGTATAATACAGTCCTAACTTTTTCTGTGATTCTTGGGACTCATTCAATCCTGCGTAAAAGGTAGAATACATGAATAAATGGAGGCAAGAGTTAATAACTAGCTTGTCTGAGGTTGTAGATAAGTGGGGAGAAAATGAGGCAGAGCCACCAGGTTTCCTGATTACCGTCTCTGTGATCTCTCTGCTGGCCCATTTAGTTAAGAGGTAAGTATCTTTCATCTGACAGCTCTGACAATCCTTATGTTACCCCTTATTCACTGTGTGACCTTGGGAAAAAATGTTTAGCTTCTCTAAACCTCAAAGGTTTCCCAAATTAAATGAATAAATGAAGTTAACTACCTATATTTTTCCTTTAATAGAATCTATTAGTTTCTTGTCAAGATAGTTTCTTTGTCATCTCGACACATATCTCAAGCAACCCACTTCCTGCTGAGAATCTTCCATTTCCTTACATTACCCTGTATTAGTCTGTTCTCGCACCGCTGTAAAGAAATACCTGAGGCTGGGCTTTTATAAAGAAAGGTTTAATTGGTTCATGGTTCCGCAGGCTGTACAGGAAGCATAGTGGCTTCTGCTTCTGGGGATGCCTCAGAAAACTTACAATCATGGTGGAAGGCAAATCATGGGAAGCAGGCACATTTTACATGACTAGAGAAGAAACAAGGGGGGTGGGGCAGGGAGGTACCACATACTTCAAAACAACCAGATCGTGAGAACAGCACCAGGGGGATGCTGCTAAATCATGATCCAATCACCTCTGACTAGGCCCCACCTCCAACATTGAGGATACAATTCAACAAGAGATTTGGGTGGGGACACAGACTCAAACTATATCACATCCCCAATCGCGTAACTTTCTGTTCGTTTATTATTTCATTCAAAACCTGTAAGACATCTACTATGTGTCATATGCATTAATAGGTGTGAGAGATACATTATAAAATATAATCGTATACTCATTCTGGTGTCATAGAAATTACAATCTGGTCAGGGAAATAAGTTAAAATGTATGCCAGTGTTATTCAAAGCACCAGTAGTAGCTCTTACAAGACAGTTTGGTAATTTCAGAATAGCAGTTAGCCTTGGTAGAAATTGCCTCAGCTGCAAGAGAGACTTCTTACTCAAAGGTTACCACCTTTCTGCACTGTATCGTATTGATGAAAGCACAGTCATTGTGGCCCAAAGTATGATAACCCTTAAGGGTCATTTTAGCTCCAGAGTTCCATGTAGGGTTGGTCTGGGCTCTGACGGATCTCATATCACAGCTCCACTTCTCCCTTCTCCAGAGCTACTGATCCCAAGGGCATTTCCTAATAAATGTCCTGCATGCTAAATTCTGTCTCTTTCAAATCTGTTTCCCAGAGATTCCGAATTATGAGGGTTGGTAACATGTGTGGCCTGAGATTAAATAGTAATATAGGTGTTAGAGTTGGATGCCTTGTTTCACAACTGGCAATGTAAGAGAACACAGATAACTCTTCTTCCAGGTGACTATCTAATTGTTAAAAATGTCACTGGTGTTGAACTGGAATGGTATATAGAAGGGAATGCACAAGCTGATGGAGAAATCAGAACTATACAAATGATGGTATTTGGTTGATTTTGCTAATTTCTATTGAAGATCTAGGAAACTATAATTAAAGTCTGAAAATATAGAAAATTCAAAGCCACATGTAAAAAACAGAAGGTCACTTTAATAGCATACAAGGAAAGTCTCATCTGCAGTGAGAGTTTTATCCTCTCACTGAGCACTTGTCCAGGATCTACCTTCAGCAAAATCTATATCTAAAAGGGCTAAACTCACTAAGGCAGGTATGTTTTTGCTTTTTTTGTGTTTTATTTTTTTTTTTTTCATTTTTTTGTTTGCTTGTTTTACTACAGCAATTGCTCCCAGAAACATGAAGAAAATTATGGCCCATGTTAAGTGTGGTTGACCTGATGGAATTGACAAAGCAGACAGTGTGGGAAGAAATTGACTCAAGGAAGGGGTCATGTTGAAGTGAATGAACCAAGTAAAGCTGAACACCTACCAAGTGGTGAATCTAATTGAACGGGAAGTTATGCAGTTTAGAACACTTACCAAGTCCATAGACAATAGCCTGGTGATAGGGGCACCAGCATCATTGAAATGTTCTCCGGTGCCTCTTATCTGTGAACCAGGGCTGATAGTAAAATTTTGTTGTAGTGCTTGGCTCTTTGATACCAATGGGATAGTATTATCTTGAGAAAACAGGAACTATGTGACAATGCTTGACTGCCAAGAGACAGGTGTTTTCAATTATTGTAACGACCAGTAAGGTTAGAGTAGCAGCTACAGTGTCCTAACCCACAGATAATAGAATACAGCTTTATTAGTGTAAAAATATATCATCAGGTAGCAAAGGTGGTTCTCAGCATGCACCATGAGAACAATAAAAGGAAGACTATTAGAGAATTAAAGGCAGTCACCAATTATATTATTTTCCAAGAGCTACCACAATTTTCCACCAACTGGGTGGCTTAAAACAACAGAAATTTACTTTTCCTAGTTTCAGAGGCCAGAAGTTCAAAAAAACAAAGCAAGCTTAGTTCTTCCTGAAGGTTCTGAGAGAATCTGTTCCACGCCTCTCTCCTGGCTTCTGCTTTTACAGGCAATCCCTGGCATTCCCTGACTTGTAGACACATTCGTCTCTGCCTCCATCTTTAGGTAACTTCTTCTCTGTGTGTATTTACCTAGTCTTATCTTCTTAAAAACACATCAGTCATTGGATTTATGGCCCACCCTAATTCATTATGACCTCATCTTAACTAAAAACTTCTTCAAAGACTATTTTCTAAAGATACATTCTGAGGTTTTAGATGGGCATTAACTTTGGAGCAAACACTACTCAACTTGGTACACAATTACACATTAAACCCCTTGCTGCTTTCAGAACTAAGCCAGTTCTCAGTCAAGAGTCTATTGTTTGATGAGGTCATTTTTCATGAATAAGCCCTGAAAGACCAATGGTAAGTGTACATGCTAGTAACTCTCTCCATCCTCTCCACAATGAATGTATAGTCATATATTCAGATAACTACATATTGTGTTAACGGGAATTCCCAAGCATTTTCAAGAATGACATGAGTAGGGTCTGGGGAGACACTGATACGTGAGAACTGAAAAGTTACCATGACCCCTTGAGGGTGATATGGAGATCAGGTAATACATACAGTGCTGGCCAAGGTCTGATTCTCAATGGGTCCACTAGATCTGGAGAGTCATACAGGAATATTTTCTTGGTCCTCAGATGTATAATTGGAATAGACATACTTGGTAGTTGGTTTAACCTCACATGAACTCCTTGACCTCCAGAGTAGGGGATATAATAGTGCAGATGACTAAGTGGAAGCACCTGAAACCACACTTCAGTGATAGTTTAAATGTTCCTGCCAAAACTCATGTTAAAATTTAATTTCCAATGTAATAGAATAGGGGGACAAGGTCTACGAGAGGCGATTAGGTCAGGGGCCAAGCTCTCATGAATGATTCAAGGCCATTATCATGGGAGTGGTTTCCTCATAAACGATGAGTTTGGCCTGATTTTCTCTCTCTCTCTCTCTCTCTCTCATGCCCATACTCACAAATGTACTTCTCTCTCTCCCTCTCCCTCCCTCCCTCTCATGCTTGTACTCACAAATGTACTTCCTTGCTATGTGATGCCTTCCCCATGGGATGACTCTCACCCAGTGTTGGCACACTGGACTTCCTAGTCTCCAGAGCCACCAGCCAAACAAATTTATATTTATTATAAATTATCCCATCTGCGATGCTATGTTATAGTAGCAGAAAACATTAGGACAACTTCCCTCCACTAGGCAAGAGGCTAAATCAAAAAATTCTTGGAGTGGGGACAGAATTAGTGTCACACTTAAAGTTCTATAGGTTGCAAGGCATGTAGCCCCTGTCAGATCTCTATTTAACTTCCTGCATGGCACCTGTAAAAATGAGATAGTTTCTCAGGAATGAAATAGACTACTGCAGCTGCTGTGTCAGATGTGATGTCTTTTCAAGAGCTCACTATGTCGGACTTGTGGGGAGTCAGTCAGGATCGTGGGAGAAATTGTGGAGTAGAAACACAAACCTTCTTGGAAGGCCGAGCAGTTTGTATAGCTTTAGTAAGGGTTATGGCTGAAGGCAACCTGATCTTTACCTTGCATAAATAGCTTAAAGTAGCTACAAGGGAATGTGGGGAAGTTTATCTAAATAGAATAACTTGTTTACTCATGTGGTCCTAAGACTAACCTTTGATCATTCATGGGCAAGATGGCCCTCTCCAGGGTGGGTGCAACCAGGTTAATTACCCATAGGTGTGATGACTCAAGCCTTTGTCAATTAATCTATACTAAATAAATACAAGCTTTGCTGGTTGATCAGGGCCGTGGTTGCTGACTCTTTACATACCACTCTCCTTGGAATCTGTAAGCAGCCTGGACACTCAGCTGGACTGACAAGCATAATATCTGTGTCAGTGTATGTTTTTCATCCATTGCTGGGTCAGGATCTGTGGGACAGATCCCCACAAGACTCAAGTACATGGCAAATGATTATAGCTTTGGATGATATGTGTGTGTGTGTCCACTTAATTCTTACCAGGATATGGAATCAAAAATGGTTCACAATCGCCAAGCATTGATGTTCTTGGCCAGAGCTATGTGAAATATTTTGTTATCTGTCATACGAAGTCCAAAGAGAAATGGACCATCTGGGCATTATACCTATCACATTCGTGCATTATGGCAGAGACATCATGCTAAATGGACCAGATGATCAAAAAGAATTTATCATATTAAATGAATTGCTAAGAATATGATTCCAGAGGGTAAAAGATAAGCTTCAAGAAATTTCAGAGGCCTCTCATATTAAGAAATATTTTAGCTGACCAATGGTCAGAAGAATGAACATACCATCCAAAGGAAAGAACAATGTATATTATATTGCATCTAATGTTTCTTTACTAAAGAAAAAAATGATACTTCCTGCTATGCTTCATCAGGTTGTGGGGCATATTAGAACATTTTGTTTCTTCCACACCCAGGAATACAGTTTTTGTCCATGTTCCAGAAACAAAGGCTACCAATTTTTTCTGTGTGGCTCAGCACCAGGTCGTGCAGATCCAGGATAAAGTGCCAGCTTCCTTGATATTTGTGACATTTGACCCACCGGACACTTTGGAATTAAAAGTAAAGGAGACTGAAAAGATATAGTGTAGAATTTATGGCGACTTCAAAGACAGAATACAGAACTCTCTAGTGCTCTGGAGTGAGGTTATACCATATTCAGGAGCATAGTCTTGTTCATAGTCACCTTTTCAAACATAACTCTTGGAATTCTCCTGGGTTCCTGTTGAGACAGAGAACCTGACCATAGGGTCCCAATTCACCATATGCCCCAAACTGCAAATCTTGAGTAAGAACTGCGAAAGCTCTCAGCACAGCCCTCCAATCAAAATCCTGCACAGGAGACTTGACCAAACTTTAACATTGCTTCTAGCAGTCCAACCCCACATCAGTGGGACAACCATTCCCGTTGTGAATTTCTGTCTAGAAAATATCAGGGCAGCAAAAAAGGATTTGCTGTTTATTCTAATGAGAGGCCTACCTGATGATAGGCCTGTGACCTCCTTTTCTTAGCACATTCACTTAAATGGCTTACAATGATTAATCATTCTTTTTCTGCCCCATTGAGATGTGTGTGTGTATATATATATATATATATATATATATATATATATATATATATATATATTCTACAACTCAGGGATATTTTTCTTAAGGACCTGAAAAGCCACTCCTTTAAAACATAATCTCCAGGAAGGATACGCCTCTGTCTCCCAGTCAATATGAGATAATAAAATCCTAACTTTTATAATTGCCAGCTAGCAGACATGGCTGGCCAAATCACATTTATACTGACAAATGCTCCATAATTTTTCACTTGAGTCTCCTTGTTCTCTCTTCCTCCTTTCCCATTCTCCCTATAAAACACCCAATCACCTCTGTGCAAATCAGAATGGAGCCCTTTCCTCTACTGTCAGTAGTTACTTTCCAGTGCCTTATTTTTATTTTTATTTACTTATTTATTTTGAGAAGGATTTTTGCTCTGTCACCAAGGCTGGAGTGCAGTGGCATGATCTCAGCTCACTGCAACCTCTGCCTCCCAGATCTAAGCAATTTCCCTGCCTCAGCCTCCTAGGTAGCTGGGAGTACAGGCACGTGCCATCATGCCTGGCTAATTTTAGTATTTTTAGTAGAAAGAGGGTTTCACTGTGTTGACCAGGCTGGTCTTGAACTCCTGAGCTTAAGGGATCCTCCTGTCTCAGCCTCCCAAAGTGCTGGGATTACAAGCGTAACCACCATGCCCAGCCATTTTCTGTGCTTTAAATAATGTTGGATTTATTTGTATTTAACATGAGCTGGATTCTACCAGATGCACCATTCTGTAAAGTAGAGTGAAACCAGATCAGTGTTTTATAAATGTAACAATTTCATGAAGAATCAAGCACAAGCATGACCAGAGACACTAGCAAGCTGCATGAGCGGTAGCTTCGACCCTCATAGCAGCCTCCATAGTTGAGCCAGTGCTTTTCTCACAGCCCGCACCTGTGGTCATCTATGGGAGATCCCTACAACCAGCTGACAGAAGAGGAGTTTGGTCTATCGATGTGTCATTTCAGTGCATGGCTTTAAGCAGAAAATGGACTGCAGCTGCATTACAGCTCAACACAAGGATGGTAAGGGAAAATCTTCCCAATAATTAGAGATGTGTGCCAGGAACCTGATCATCCATGTTGCTTAGACAGAAAAGCTGCATTACATTAGGATATTTATGGCTTCCTCTGTAGTTGCTAGTGAGCAGGCTTTCTCCTCAGGAGTCTCCCGAAAGAAAGAAGATCAGAAGATTGGGAACAAGGCAGTTTGGGTCCAGAGACACAACTATAAATGGAATGGGAGTGGGTAACTAGCATAAAATCTTTGCATTATATTTGAGTGTCCACTGAATAACAGTCATTATGGAAGAGGCAATAAACAACAAATTCAATCAAATGAATCAGCTTGCTGATATCAGTCAGCCTTTATCTTTGGCTGTCCAGTGCTGTGCTGGCACCATGATACATAAACAAAGCATTCATGATAGCAGACAAAGAAACTATGCACATATCTTGTAGTGTGTGCTTGATTTTCAGGCTGAATTTTCAGGCTATTAGAAGCAGAGACCAAGGCTGAGCCCTGATTTTGTTTAATTCCTCTAAGAGACCATTCAGTCACCTGGTGACAAGTTGACCACATTACATTCCTTCCACCCTAGAAGGAATGGTAATTAATTCTGATAGGAGTAAATACATATTTGGAGGAAAGGTTTGTCGTTTTTGCCTTGAAGACCTAGCCAGCACCATTACCTGATGGTTTCTCCCAGTATTTAATAAACTGGCAAGAGTTACCACCTAACATTGCATCAGGTCAGAAGAATACCTTGCTGCAAAGAATGTGTGGCAATGGGCCATGATCTAGAAGTGGCCAGACTGATAGAATTTTGGAAACAGTTGGTGATGGCACAGCTAAAATATGAGCTTGTAAGAGATATTTTATGAGGATGTGTGACATACAAATGACTCAACATGTGCTTAGAATCGATAAATTTCATATGGTTCATTTCCTCCAGTAGGAAGATCACATCACTCAGGTTCAGGAAACAAGAGGGAACACAGCAGCAGCACTGTTAACCATCACTCTCCGTCATCCACTGGAACTCTTTCGCTTTGACCATCCCCACAGCTCTGGGGTCTTCATGATTAGATGTCTAGATCCCCAAGGGCCTAGACATCTTCCCACGGGGAACATATTAGGAGTCTTAATTAACTATAAACTATTCCTGCCTCCTTGCACTTGTGACAAATGATCTGGAGTCAGGAAAATGAGTCATCATCTCTATGCAGATAGGACTACTGTTGTACACATAAAGCCGAGACGAATATAGGGCACCGAAATTGTCCACTGGGGCAGCTCCTGGTACTTTCTTGTCCAGTTTTGACCACAAATGGATATGTGCACTGTCCTGGCCTAAAAAGGGCATAATGAGCAGAGTATCAAATGTGTGAGGATCTGAGTCACATCATCAACTAAGCCACTGAGACTGGCTGAGCTACCAGCTAAAGCTAGAAGAATCTGTCATGAGTAATAAAGGAGATAAATGTCAGCTGTGATCTCAAAATAAGCTGAAGGGCTACAGATTGCCCCACTTACTTTCTTTTTAAAAAGTTTCTCCAAGGCAAAGAGGTCCACCAGAAACCTGGAGGGCTTGCTCCTTAAGAAGTAGATTTGAACAACGCTAAAGGTGAACTCTGATGACAAATTATGAACCACCCAGCTCTGCATCAAGGAGCACTTACTTTCCAACCACTGAAAGTGCTTTTGACAACCCTTCAGGGATTCCCTCCACTGCAGAGAAGGAACATTTCCAAAATCACCCTCTTCCTGAGACAGCCTACAACTACTGACTCATCAAGGCTAGGGTATAAAATGTCAGCCATTTAAGCCATGCAATGGGCCATTTTGGCTGCAGGGCTTCCCGTGGATTTGGTCAAAGTTGTAGTCAGCACTGCATCATCGTAGTTCCACTTCTTCTCTGCCCAAATATTCTCTCCCCCATCGTTTCTTTCCACAGGTGTTCTACCAAGGACACTCCCTACTAAATGTCCCAGTGAGCTCCTCCTCAAAGCCTGCTTAGAGAGAACCCCACCTAAAACACACACCATAGTCAAACTGTGGACATTATTTGTTTTGTTTGTTTTTATCTTCTCTCCTTACCCAGATCAAATTTACTCTGTGAAACTTCCTACAATGTGACTTCCGCGTCTGTCACTCTATTACAAACTCCTGTCAGGAGAATTACCCATGACTCACTTATGAGTAATACCCAGGACATTTCAGACCTTACTGAGACTTTGAAAAGTGTCTACAACAGTTGACTCTTTCCTCTTTTTTTTTTTTTTTTTAACTTGAGACGGAGTCTCACTCTGTTGCCCAGGCTGGAGTACAGTGGTGCAATCTCAGCTCATTGCAATCTCCACCTTCCAGGTTCAAGATGATTCTCCTGCCTCAGCCACCTAAGTAGCTGAGATTATAGGCATATGCCACCATACCCAGCTGATTTTTGTATTTTTAGTAGAGATGGGGTTTTACCACATTGGCCAGGCTGGTCTCAAACTCCTGACCTCAGGGGACCCACCCCCTTGGCCTCCCAAAGTGCTGGGATTACAGGCATGAGTCACCATGCCCCACCCCTTCCTCCTTTTTAAGATGCACTAATAGCAATCATAACAACCCATTGCCTTGGTTTTCCTTCTATCTTCAATTGTTCTCTCTCAGTATTGTTTTTTTAGGAAGACTTCTTGTGTTCTTCCTTTCTTATAAGTTTTACAATACATTTGCCACTATTTTCTTCTCAATTACACTTTTGTTCTGAAGGATCTTTCCACTTCTGTGTACTCAAGTACACAGAAGTCTATAGCTCCTTTCTTAAACAGCTAGCTGCCTGTGTCTGCACTTGGGTATTCCAAAGCAGGTTAACTCATCATGAGCACATATTCTTCTCTACCCGTATGCACTGCTCCTTTATTTCCTGTCTTTACCAATCACATAGAAGACATTTCCTTGCCCACAGGTTTTCAGGTCAGAAAAATGGGGTGGACACTGACTTTCCTTCTCCGTTATTGCAACCATGCCCATTCACTAAGTCACCAGAGCTGTCCTTCACAGCTCTTAAATATAACTTATTGAGAATAAAACATTCTGTCCTTTCCCATTTCTTCTTTCTCATTTAACAACCATCCCTCACTAACTGGTCTCTTTGCTGATGAGCATTCATTATCTTCCTCATAGAAGTCCACAAATGGCCACCAGGTTGGTTCTTCTAAGACACAAAGGAGGAAATACCACACCTATGCTTAAAGCTGGACAGTGACTTTCTATCATGATGACATAAACATCTCCTGACTGGCTCAGGGGATGTTCAAAATCTAGCCCCTACCTTCCTGTCTAGCTTCTTATGCCACTCTCTATTTACGTTTCCTGCCTCAGCCATGCTGAAAGATTTTAGGTTTTAGTTCTTTGAATATTACATTTTATCTCACCACTAGGCCCTGCCAAATGCAGTGTGCTCTGCTGGAAACTCTAAATCCAATCCTGTACTATCTGACTTCTATTCATTCATGCATTCAGTATTCCTGTAGTTCTCTCTACTTCCAAGAAGCCTTTTCTAACCAAATGCAGGTTTTCTTGATGAGTGTTTCCATCATTATTCATGATCATAACAATCATAGCATTCTTCACACTTCCTTGAGAATTATTCTTCATCTTTCTTCTCTATTTGGTGAAGAGGGCCACGTTGAACTGGATATTCATAGTATACACTATACCTAACAAACTCTTTTTGTTGGGTAAATGAATTAATTCTATCTATGTCATTCCATTTCTCATGTTGGTACTTTCACCCCTCAGTTAAGGTTCCCTTAGCTTCTCTATAACATCCCTTCTTCCTTTAAATTAGAACTTTAACGATCACAGTGAAACCTGAAAAATACCAGGGTTTATTTTCCTGGCAAGAAACAAATAACTCTCCAGGAGAAGATAAGTTTTGATCAGTAGAAATTGTAAGAGTTGGCTCAAGTAAGGAGGACCTGGAGTATTCTCCAAAGCAGTGCCTCCTGGAAGGAAAGTGACAGGAGGGTTTTACGGGGTGATGGAGAGGGGAATGGGTACATCATCACACGTAGAGGAGGCTTCCCAGTGGCAAAATCATAGTGGGTCCTCACGCCAGCACACAGGTCACATGTTATGATAATGAAGCTATAGCTCCCTGAAAGGTGGAGACTTTAGCATGGTCCTGAGGAAAGTTCACTGAGGTTCATCTGTAAATTGTTGGGGGTCTGAAAGAGCTGGTTTAAACCAACAAGGAGACTGCATTCCACCCATGGTTTTGGTAAGTACAGGCTGTAGGCCAGGAGGCTATAGATCAGGAGGCTTGCTCAGGTGGATTAAATTTCTATAATCCCTGGAGCCTCTCTCCATCTGTTTACAAAAAAAAAAAAAAATCTTTAAAATAGCAGTGGTTTGTCCTTTGGGACATTATCGTTCCAATAGTACATAATCAGTGTTCAAGGTTGTTTAAAACAATGGCCAAAAAATTTAAAGGAATAACACTCCAGGGTTATGATTTCTCATACCAGGACTGCAGCTGTAAACCTAGGCATGTGCTAATTAAATATAGGAACCTAAAAGTACTATATAAGGAAATTACTAATTTCTTCTCCACATATTTTTATTTAGTAGATTCAGATTCAATCTATTATGTCTGACAGTCCATGTAAGAGAGAGAGAGAGTGTGTGTGTGTGTGTGTGAATTTCCCCAGCAAATATGACTGCTTCAAACTTCAGACATAAAGTCAATGTTAGGGGAATTAGGATGTTCATCTTTACAAAATAAGACAAGGCCCTAGAGTTACAGTGACTTTGAATTTTACTCTTTTGTAAGAAAATGCCCTGCATCTTAGTGTTTCCATAGAGAACCACAGCTTCTACTGCCTGACAACAAGCCTAGCTCAGTAGTGGCCACAAATGTCTCTGTAAGTCACCCCCGACCCCCGCAACTGACCTAGTTTATCACACCTTCTGAGAAGATAAGCTATTCTTAGGGCACCCAGGTGCATGGACTGAGCAGAGTTTGAAGAGGCTTTTCTGTCACAGGTGAACTTGTGATTAATATGAAATATTGACTTATTTCATCAAATTTGCTTCATAGAAATTTCTAAAAGGTCTGTTAGGAGTTTTATTTTATCCACTTATATCTAGGTCATGTAACCTTATGAATACAAACTTTCATAATGTAAACTGAAAAGTGTCATTTACTATTCTATATTAGGAATTTTTAACATGATTATTGACAAGAAAACATTTTATGGCTTGACTGGGACGATTAGAAGTAGGCTGGGACAACATGTACTCACAATATTAAAATAAAGTGAATGTGATCAACTCTTCTTTAACAAAGTGCAAGAGGCTGTGAAACTGGCCAGAGGGAATTTGGCCCAGCTATTTAGAAGACTTGATGTTACTGTGAAATATTAGGAAATCTGTACTTAGTGGACTGCACGCTGATTGTGTGTGTGTGTCTGTTTGTGTGTGTGTGTGTGTGTGTGTGTACGTGTGTGTGTGTCTTTGACTTATACCTGACATTCAATGGGGCTCTCTATTGGGTGTCACAATACCCCATGGGCAATTGCCTACATGCACAACCCATAAGGGAAAAAATAATTAAAAGTCCTAAAATTGCCTTCCTTAAGCAATGTCACTTCTCTTTTCTCCCTGTATTTTATATTGCTAAACGTCTATTATAAAACAAACCAAAAAGAAAAGAAGCATCATTCCACTGCTTTGGCCCCAATTTTCTGATCCTGAGAGATAAAATGGTTAATTGTTAGGCCACATTTCTGGCCATCTTTCTCTTAAGAAAGGAGATACCAAGGCATAAAAAAAGTGTCAGAAAAGAATTTTCAAAAGCACTGTTAGAGAGGAAACATTCTTTGGTTTTGCCCTACTTCTCCTTCACGTCTTCTCTTTTTGGTCTTAAACTTGTTTGAATTTTGATAATGAAGATTGCTAATACATAGGAAAGAGAACACATTACTCTCATAAATTATATATAACGAGGGACTGAAAACTCAGATTGATGAGATGCCCACCTTGTCGCAGGCATTCATATTTATTGTTTCGTGTGAAAATATTTCATTAACTTCCCACAAAACCTTGCAATGAAGACAGGATTATGCTCATCTTACAAATGAGCTAGAAAAGATTCTAAAAATTTGAAAGACTTGCCCAGGGTCTCTCATCTACTAAGTGGTAAATCATAGATTAACAGCAGGAATGTCTGATTGCATTGCACGTAATTTTAATTTTTTTCATGCCATGTTTTCCTCCTTCTCCCTTGAATATATCAATAGAAAATACTCAAAAATAAAATGTTTTGCATTTGTGCAATAACAGTAGCTAAAAAGATACTTTCACAAAATAAGCTCACAGAAATAATGGCAGGTGGTCCTTTACTATTGACTTTAATGATGAGGAAATGGAGACCAGAAAAGCAGCTTTCTCCAGGTCTCAGAGAAGGTAGAGTCTGCAGTTGACTCCCTCTCATTCTCTTCCATTCCAAATCCAGTCATTTTTTCTACACCATGCTGCTTTCAAGCTTGTCTTTAAATGTGTTTTTAATTGGGAAACATTCAGTTTTTCTTTGGCATTAAATAACATCTTCTATGTGTTAGACTTATCCCAAACTGGAATATGAACATTTTGGGTAGGAGAGAATTGCAGAGGAGGGCATATTTATTTATACATTAACAAAATTTGAAATGCATAGTCATTTCTGGACAGTGAATATTTTAGTTGCATCTGGAATGTATTCTGGTGTTACTCACATTTCTAACTTTTTGAAAGCATGCCTTGCCCACTGGTAGATGTTGTCAGACAATTCAAATTAGTTATGGTGCCAATGGCTTTTCAAAAGAAAATTATAGTTTAAATTATATACCTTAAAAAATAGACCTTTAAAAAATTGTTAGGTTTAATGGGCTGTTTTAATTATTTTAATCTTGCATTTCAGGATGGAAATCTTCTCCACTGCCAAGTTAAATCTTCGGAAGAAAATGAAAGATAATTATCATTTTATATTACATGAAAATTTATGATATCATCAACACTTATAAGTTCTTTCACAAGAAGTTAACCCCTTGCAGTGCTTTAATTTAAAGTAAAAGTCTATTTTAAACATTTGCCTGTGAGTATATCATTAGAATTAAAATGGGATTTTTCTTTATGTTAAATGCTTATACATGGCATCCCAAAGGAAAATAAATAATATTAATTAATATACAAGATTCATTAACTAAGAGGGTTTTACCCCTACCTCAATTCAAGTTTCCCACCTTAAATAGAATAAATTAAATTTTAATATTTAAGTGAATAAGTAAAAGACATACATATGATGAATGCATTTCCTCAACCAAATATTAAGACAAGGTCCAAGTGTACTGTGAGGACTCTGGAAGTCTAATACATTCATGGTGGTTATTTTTGCTTACTCTCTTTGCATGCCTGCTATGCAGCAGACACTGTCATATGTTTTCATTAATTTTCTCTAATATTTCATCAGTTTTGGGACTACTATATCTACATATATATGAGCAATAGACTTATGTATAGAGTCTAACTATATAGAGGCCAAAATGTATCAAATATCTTGACTGTGATGACAGCACATTAAAATGTGATCAGAGATTCATTTATGGGTTTGTGTGGCTCAGATATTGATCTTTATCCTCTAGATCGTGATTCCAGATCAAATCATGAAATTTGTCAAAATTAAACTTTATTGCCCAAGTTGCAGCATTTTTCACCTTTTAAATTATGTTTTTTGTGGTCCGTTCAGGCAGAATCGAATTCAAGAAAGAAATGTGCCAGTAAGCTTAAAGAACCTAATGTGTTTATTCTTCCAGTAACATTTCCTAAAACAAAACAAAACAAAAAAACAACAAAAACTTAATAACCAAAAAAGAACTGTGAGAAGAATAACTAATGGTTAATACATTGTCTGGTTCCCAAAGTATAATTAAAGAAAGTTATTTGGGACATTTCGTTTCCCAGCATTTAACTCTACCTATTTATCATGTTCATTCTTGAAAGAGTAATTCTTCTCTTTCCATCAAATGCTATCTATGCATACATTCTTCAGTGCTGGAACTTGCTTTTTGAGCTAGTTGGTGTTTGAGGACACCAATACTCAAGAATCTCTAGCCCGTTTCATTTCAGAAGGCTGACCCTCTTCCCCCAGCCACAGCTGTGCCTCTAACACAGTATTTGAACTGGAGTCCCCACTCCAGTTCAGTGAACAGCCGAGCAGCAGTAGCTGGTAAGATTCTCAAACTTTAGGGAAGATTTAAAAGTGTTGCTTAATGTTTCACTTTACTTTTAATATCACGTTTTGTTTTTCCCCCATTGTGATGGGCTTTGATTTTTAACTTATCCTGAAGCACCTTGCAGAGTTTACTTTGGAGAATGCTCTTCTCATCTTTTCTTCCCTAAGCTCATGATCCCTGGTTTCACTCACACATCCTGACTCCTATGTCTAACTAAATATTCTTCATGTTTGAAAGCAATTGTACATGGATTAATGTATCTGTAAAAGACAAAAAAGTAGCAGGAGCATTCTAATATTTAACTTCTCTGCAACATTCAATACTTTTGTCGATAATACCTCCTACTCTTAAAGTTGAACTTCTGAACCCACTTCCTGAAACTTGTAATAGGCAGAATAATGACCTCCCAAAGACATCCTGTTACCCAGAACCTGTGAATATACTAACTTTTTAATCTACCAAAATTATTGGATGTCTATGCCCAAGCATAAAAGATTACCCAAATAGCATTTCTGCCAGGGTTCAGGGGATGCCATCTATGGGAAATTCTCATAAACATATTGAACTTAGTTTGTCCTAAATACATTTTTTTTTATCTCTTACAAAGATCATACTTCTACTCCCAAATAATTTATTTCTTGAGTTCTCTCTATTGTGTGGTCATGTTATAATCTACCTAATCCAGAAAGGCAGACATTCTGCTGAATCTTAATGTTCCTCTCTTGCAGAAAATTCACAGTCATTTCTCACACTCAAATACAGCTCCTCTTTAACATTTTCACTTACTTAATTACTGCCCTTACTTCAAAGTCTCATTATTTCTATGCTAAGCCACTGAAAATAGTATATCTTGATATTATAAAAGGAATAATGTCATTCACTTTTAAAAATAGAATGCCTACAATATGCTAAATACAAGGAGGTAGGTGTTTTGTGTGTATGGCAACTGTGATGGAATTTTTTTGTGGAGTCTCTGTATTCTCCAAAGAGAAAAGTATGGATCGGTGGTGGAGAATCTCACAAAGGCTTAAGTTCAGACTTTGAAATATCTGGTTGATGATAATTGGTAAATTTAAATAATCAGACCCATATTGACATTTGTGGAATCATCAGTAATTTTTTTATTAGTATTTCTTATTTGTTTTTATTTTCAAGGTATCAGTTTGAGACTTGTAAGAATTCATCCAAACTCATCCAATGCTTAAGTATGGAACTATGGCTCTGATTTCAGGGTTCCATTTCATTTCCACAATATTGCTTGTAGGTTTGTATAAGCACTCATCCAATGCTTAAGTATGGAACTATGGCTCTGATTGCAGTGTTCCATCCTATATTTAAGCAAAGCTATGCAAAGTGTCACATCGAACTCTGAAAAATTAAAATGTTAACAATTTTTATGAATAATTGCCTCATTTACACATTCTTGGGTATAATTTGAATACTGTACTGATTATACAAGCCTTTGAATAATTCATATGTAGACCTTCTCCATTACCCTGACAATCAGAGTTCTACACTGGTTCCAAAAAGCTGCCTTATGACAATATTGTCTACTATGATTGGGGATATAATATGATATTAATTATTTTTCAGGAAGAAAAGGAAGTGAGGAAGAGTACCAGCAGAAAATTAATTCACAAATTTCTGTTTCAGGTGACCTTTGTAAAAACATATATAAAGATAACTTTGTCATTTTATTTTTTTACTGATTTTTTGTCGAGTTACCTTATGAGCACTATAAATGTATCTGTAAATTTCTTTGTCTAACAGAGAATCCAGATTAAAAACCTGACAACACAGTTGACTATAACCATAGTCTTTATTCTTTAATAGGAGAAATCTTACATGCTACTTGAGTTTTTGCAATTTGGATATATCATAAAGCTTTGTTTGTAAAATTCTCAATATCAGGCCAATAAATGCACACATAGTTCCAAAAGCCCAGCTGTCTACTCTCCAAAAATACCCTCAAGCTTATTGTTATAAGTAATCAGCTTTACCTTTAATCTTCCCATCACCTGGACACAACCCTTTAGCATAGCAGAGACATCCTTGTATAGTATAGATCTCCATCCTAGAGAAGTATTATCCACATGAAAATGTAACTCAGTTCCACATTGTACTGAAACATTTTACTGATATCAGATTATCTGGGGTGAAGTCACTCTCCACCCCTCACTTACTCTGAGATCTTGAACAAGTTACTTGACCTCTCTAAACTTTAGTTTTATCATATATAACAGTTGGGGAATGATGGCAATAATAATACCTGTCGTATATGTTTTGTTTAAGTGAGAAATTTATGCAATAAATGATATTAAGATTTAGCATACTACACAGCATGTAGTAAAAGCCAAATAAATGTAATCTATTGTTTCCTTTATTAACGTTTCACACACATTACCTTTTATCTCATAATTTTTATCTTTTGGATTATGTCTCATCTATTTTGCAGATGGAAAATGGTCTGAGGAATGGAAGCCATTTCTTCTTTAGTAGTTCTGGATCTGAAAGACCATGAAATTCACCAGTAGATGTCCTAAATATTTAAACTCTCAGCCTCTTTATTCAACGCTCCCCTTCCCCCCACTCCCTCCAATTCTGATTCAATATGTCCTGGGTGACAGATAAGAAATCTGTACTTTTTTAAGTCCTCCCAGTTGATTTTCATAATAAGACTCATTGAGAACCCCCTGCTCTTAATCCTGAGTATTCAACCTAGGCTTCAGGGAAACCATAAACATCCTAAATGCATTTGTAAAGCCTTGTGTAGTTGGCGTGTGGTCATTTTCCTGGAAAAATGGTTTGTCAGGTTTTAGCTATCAAAATGTAAAACAATATTCTAAATTCACCTATCTCTACACCTGGAGAGTAAGACAAAGGGAGAGCCACAAACTTGTAATGTATGGATTTGATGTCCTGTATAAAATTTTGTCTATCACAAGGTGATTTTCTTTACATCTGTATCAAAAGATAGTATAATAAATAACACCATAAAGTTCATCTCCTTAATAAGTTAAAGGTGTTTTATGCAAATATGTCACTATAATAATTTTTGGTCTTAAGACCAGGAATATATGATTTTCTTTTAAATGTTAGTTATATTTTCCATATAGGCATGGTTAAACATTTGTTTTTCCTTTGGCAAAATCCACAACTAGCAAATAAATATGTTGAAAAAGTTGACCTAGTCCAAACCTCATTTGTCTGTCTTATTGACCTCATCATCTATTCATTGTCTGTTTTATTTTATCTTACAGTAATAAACCTTAAAACTTCTCTTAAATAAGATGTGGCATAAATATGTAAATTTGTAATACACTTAGGGTTTTTTTAATGTTATACATCTGTTAAGTGTAAGCATTCTTAATGAAATAATTATTCTAAGTGAATTACTTATCAATGACAAAGATTATAATCAATAGAAGTATTTGATTTTAATTTTGTAAAATAGAAACATAATTTGATAGTAGGAGTGAATTTAAAGGTTGATATAAACTTGTTTTTCTTTCTATTTTATTATAACTATACAAATGAATGCTTTATTATTCAATATAGCTCCTTAAAATGCTATAAATAAGTTAATTAAAATGGGAGATACTATAGGTACATATATACATAATTTAAAGTGCACTATGTTAATGTTTTAGATAGACAACTGATAACACTAAGTTTTCAATATTTGTTTTTCTCATTTCAAAGTTTTCCTGATGATTCTCTACAACAAGAGAAAAATTGTTCTATTGGGGTCCCAGGTCCAAGAATAAAGGGCAAATTTTAATTAATAATAAATGATGGTTGGGTGCAAAATCTCATGCCTGTAATCCCAGCACATTGGGAGGCTAAAGAAGAAGGCTTTGTTGAGCCCAGAATCTGAGGTTGCATTGAGCTGAGATGGTGCCAATGCATTCTGCCTGGGCAAAAGAGCAAGACCTTATCTCTAAAATAATAATAGTAAAGAATGGTCATATCATTTTTATAGAAACCTAGAATCAAGTCATTTTTATAGAAACCTAGAAACGAGATGAAAAATTGACCTTTTTGGCCCATATATATTTGTTACTGTATAGTAGAAAAGATTATTTCACCCATGGAGAAAGTGTGATGTTGGCTAATTAAGATGGTATCTTTATTTGGGAAAGAAATAAAGTGTGATATTGGCTAATTAGGATGGTATCTTTATTTTGGGAAAGAATAGAATGAAGGAGAGGATAGAGGATTAATTCCTGAACTAAGAGATAGTGACAGGTCCGGTTATAAACACTCATAACATTGACCCATGCTGAAAGGTATATTGGTATACTGGTCTTTGTGATGGCTAACTCTATGTTTCATTTCAACCTGAGCGAGCTAAGGGATGTGCAGAGAGCTGGTAAAAAAAATATATATATATATATATTTTCGGTTGTGCCTGTGAAGGTGTTTCCAGAAGAGAATAGTATTTGAATCGGTAGACTGAGTAAAGATATGCCAATATGGTTGGAATCATCCAGGCCACTGAGGGATGGAATAGAAAAAAGAAGTGAAGAAAGGACAAATTCTCTCTCTCCTTGAGCTGGAATGTTCCTTTTTCCCTGCCCTTGGACACGAGAGCTCCTGGTTCTCTGGCCTTTGAATTCCATGGCACAGTTCTCAGGCCTTTGGCCTCAAATGGAATTATGCCCCTGGCTGTTTCCTGAGTCTCCAGAAGTTAGAATATCATGGGACTTCTTCGCCTTCATAAGTGCATGAGCAAATTCTCATAATAAATCTCCCCTTATATGCAGTTTGTCTTCTGTACCCATGAGTTCCATATTTATGAACCCAACCAACCATAGATCAAAACTATTCAGAAAATTTGTAAAAATGAAATAGTAAAATATAATACAAAATTTTAAAATATGGTATGGCATCTATTTACATACCACTTAGATTATATAGGGATTATTAGTCATCTAAAGATGATTTAAAGTATGTAGCAGGATTTACATAGATTATATGAAAATGCAACATCATTTTATATAAGAGACTTGAGCATCCACAAATTTTGGTATCCATTGGAGGAGTGTCCTGGTACCAATCCCTGTGGATACTAAGATATGACTATATGTATATTGTGAACCCAACAGTATCTGAGACAGATCTCAATCAATTTAGAAAGCTTATTTTGCCAAGGTTAAGGACATGCCTGTGACACAGCCTCAGAGGTCCTGACATGTGCCCAAGGTGGTCGGGGCACAGCTTGGTTTTATACGTTTTAGGGAGACATGAGGCATCAATCAATAGATAGTAAGATGTACATTAGTTAGGACAGGAAAGGCAGGACAACTTGAAGCAGGGAAGGGGGCTTCCAGGTTACAGGTAGATAAGAGGCAATTGGTTGCACTCTTTTGAGTCTCTGATTAGCCTTTCACTGAATACACAATTTACATAGAGGAGGGCAGAGGAATAATCACTTATGCCTTAGTCTGGCTTAGTGAAGCAATAGGGCAGAGGAAGCCGGTAGATATGCATTTGTCTCAGATGAGCAGAGGGATGATTTTGAGTTCTGTCTGTCCTTTGGCTATGAGGAATTTCCTTGTGGGCAAATTGTGAGGGAGGTATGTAACTTTCTTTTTTTTTCTTTTTCATTTTTGTGTAATAGCTATCTTATTTAGGAATAAAATGGAGGCAGGCAGTTCCCAGCTTGACTTTTCCCTTTGATTTAGTGATTTGGGGGTCCCGAGATTTATTTTCCTTTCAGACTACATATATCCTATTGGTCTGTTTCTCTGGCAAACCCTGACTAATATAGTATTGAAGTACTAAAAATGAAAGCTCACAGTATCTCTGGCCCATCTGACTTTAGCCTTTTAAACTGCAGATCCACCAATCTTGTCTTGCTCTGAATCCTATATGGATGTTGACCCAATAAGCATCTACTGAATCTACCGAGGATGTCTATTCGTAAGTTATTTTGTTAGGCTCTCTTCTGTTTTGGCACAAATAGGCCAATGTCAATGAGAGAAATAAAGACAGATAGAGACAAAGAAGAAGATACAAAAACAGAAAAAACGGGACACGAAGCCGGCTGAGACATACACAGAGAAATAGAAAGATCAGTAAGAAATTAAGGGGCATGAAAGAAGGTAGAAAAGAATGTGAGAAAATTAAAAGGGGAAAGAAAAAAGTGCATAAGGTACCTGTTTTACATATGAACTACCACCAACAGCAAAAAACTAACAGAATTTAACTGGTAGTCAAGCCCTGATTATAAAGATATTTTTGGAAAAAGAATAGTAGAGTATTGGTGGCATGATTATAATCATACAAATGCCATTATTTCATATGCATCTATTGCTGGGAGCAAGTCTCTTCTTCATTGTATTTGAAAATTTGGTTTATAATATGCAGTGATCCATCATCTGTAAGAGAAATGTGCAGAAAGATAAATTGTACAGTGGTCTGACAAATCTTATTAAAGTAACATATAGACAAGGAAAAATTAACAGCTAATCCATTATAAATGTCAAATCCACAGTGCCACTTTCTTCATAACTATTGTATTTCCATTTCTTTCTCATTAATTCTTAGCCCTTATGAAATAGTTTTCATTGGTTGATCAATCATGTATATCCATAAACTTCTAACCAAATATGTGTCAGTACTGCTTTTAATTTATAAACATTATTGCAAAAACTCAGTGAAAATTTTGTTTCTTTCTAAAAAAATGGACAAGTCTATGTCTAAAATAAATCATATTGGTCTTTTAACTTCATAGTCTTTATGAATTTCATAGAATTTGCACATCCCTTCATTAGATACGAAGTGACTCTTACTAGTTTAGCTTTCTTCTTTGTCTCTACCTGTTTCTATTTTTCTCATTGATGTTGGCCTATTTGTGCCAAAACAGAAGAGAGCCTAACAAAATAACTTACAAATAGAACATCCTCAGTATTAGTATTGAAACCTTTTTTTTTTTTTTTTTTAATTTTTTCAGATTTAGGCTACCTAATTAAGTACATTGTCAAAAGTAGAACAGAAAAAAAATCACTATATATTTATATTTTCAGAAAGTTTGCAACCAAATAGCTTACTTTTTATTTTCTAAAATTTTTAGCGAGGAGATTGATACTGAGATGATTAGTCTGTTGGTGGATGATGTTTATTGATATGGTTTCGCTATGTCCCATATCATATGTCCCAAATCTCATCTTGAATTGTAGCTCCCATAATCTCCACATGAGGGACTTAGTAGGTGTTAATTGAATCATGGGAGGGGAAGTTTCCTATGCTGTTCTTATGATAATGAATAAGTCTCACGAGAGCTGATGGTTTGATAAAGGGTAGTTTCCCTGCATTCACACTTTCTTGCCTGCCACCATGTAAGATGTGCCTTTGTTCCTCCTTCACCTTCCGTCATGATTGTGAGGCCTCCCCAGCCATGTGAAACTGTGAGTCCATTAAACCTCTTTTTCTTTATAAATTACCCAGTCCTGGGTATTTCTTCATAGTAGTATGAACATGGACTAATATACTTCTACATTAGTACTATAACTGTTTTACACAGCACCTTTTTTCATTCTCCTGTCTTTTAGATCTGTTGGTGAATAACCTGTTTTCATCCACCTGAGGATATGACAGAGGCAGAAACAGAGTCAGTCAAGATGTTTTCTAAATAGAGTGGATTGAAAACAGTCACTAACACTTTGCTACTCTGCCCACCGAGAAGTGGAATTTAATTTCCATTCTCTTGACTCCAGGCTGGCCTTAGTGACTTGCTTGACCAATCGAATACAATAGAGGTGATGCTCTGCCAATTTGGGGCCTAGGCTTCAGGAGAACTGACAGTTTCCCCATTGTTTACATGGAACCATATAAGACCATATAAGAAGGCCAACTACCCTGAATAGTATCTTAAGAATAATATGTTAAGACATTGTAATGGAAGGAGGAACCCCAACCACATAGATATTCCACATGGAAGCACCCAAATGCCAGTCCAATTCTAACATCATGCCTCCTAGCCATCTCCACAAAAACAGCGGATACGTGCATGAACTCATCTTGCCTTCTCCAGACGAGGGGACCAGTCAGCTGAATACTACCAAATAACCTATGTTGACACAACTTTCTATAAACTTTCTTGTTAATAGAAAATTCTTGCCTAAATGTGTAACCTAGAAAATTGTAAGACATAATAAATTCCTTGTTGTTTTAAGCTACAATATTTGGGGGTAGTGGTTATATTAGGTTTGATAAATGAATAATAAAAGCAAGATATTGTCTTTCTGCTGGAGTTGTTAAATGGAGATTACCTGAACATACAGAAAGCAAGCTGGCTAGAGGCATGCCCACTCATTGACTGAAGTGCAATCCAATAAATCAATTTGGGTTTTAATACTTACAAAATCAGATAGCTTGATAGTATTTGTAACTGTAAATAACAAGATTTGCAAATCATCTTTTATAATAAGTTAAAACCACCCCAATTTTGCTAATATTAGTAATCGTTCTCTAGTAGATGTAATTTCCAATATCCATAGTCTACAAACACATGGTACAAAATCGCACATTTAGGGACATTTTGATGTCAATAATGATGTGGAAAATTTCATAGAATTTGCACATCCCTTCATTAGATATGAAGTGACTCTTAGTAGTTCAGCCTTTATATTATTTTACTATCCTGGGACCTCTATTTCGTTCCCATCTTCATTGAGGGCATTTCTTCCTTCATTTTTTCCTTCCATTGCAATGTCTTAATATACGATTCTTGCTCATTTTCTCTTTTCCAGATATTAAACTGCAGTGATTATTTTCCCTATGATTTCTCTATTTCTCTCCAATATAAACTTATACCTCCAATCACTAACAATTTTCCACTTACCCATTTTCAACTACCCACTTACTACTATTTTTAATAATTCTCATAAGTTGCAACACAAATTGCCTAAAAACAAAGATGTTTTAACTTAATTTCTTTTTATATTTCTCTCTCTCTGTGTGTGTGTGTGTGTGTGTGTGTGTGTATGCATGCAATGTTGGGGGGGGTTCTCACATTTCACTTCTAATTAGTGTTTGCAAAAACTGTTCATGCTTTATCATCATCACCACCATCATCGTCTCTTATATGTATTTGCACTTAAACCATTCTATGTGCATTCATTCATTTAATATTAATAAATTTATGAAGTCAATGTCACTATTATATGTTTTTACAGATGAGAAAAATAACACATAGAAAGGTTAAATGACTTCCCAAATGTTACATGTTGGTAAATTACCAAGATTAATGAAGATATGTCAAATGAATGGAAATGGCTCTCATGTCAATCTTCCTGATCATTCTCTTCAATTACAACTGTTATTCTCATTCAAATTGTTGTTACCTTCATCCAAGAATTTCACAACCAGCTCCTACTGGAAGTCTGACTCCCAGATTAACCTTCTGCTAATCATTATTCAACAGAAAGTCCAGACCAATATTCTTACATCACAAGGGTTACTTTTGCTACTCCTAACTACTAATTTTGATGGCTCTTCACTGCTCACATTGTTTATTTGGAGTGTGGTGTCCTGGTATTACAGGTCTGTATACATATTTTGCCTATAGTTTTCACACTTCATTCTTTTGGGGACAAATACTTAGTTTACGTTTGGCCCAACTAGGTTAATGTTTCCACAGATATGAAACATGAAGAATATATCATAGTAAATATAAATTGTATAAAACAAATTTTACATTGTTTTTCTAAATATTAAATGTTATTAGTTTTATGACATTCCTTGTACATAAGGATAAATGTGAGATAAGTATTTTAAATTTTAATTATAAGACACATTAATAAAAAAGGCATTTATGAGGTATTAAGTAGCACACTTCTGCTCATCTGTGTCGAACATCAGGAAAAGGAGATTGGAAGAGTGAGTTAAGTGAGTGTTAGTTTGTTATTATTGTGCTGATTTCCAGAAGTACAGACATTCACTGAATGTAGGAACTCAATTAATAGCAATACCTGTAGGTTTTCTTCTATTTCATATGTTTTGCAAGAATAAAAAACACATTGTCAGTGATTTTTTCCTTTATTGGGATATTAAAGAATGCTCAAGGATTATTAGGATTATTATAGTTGGATTAAAATAATATTTTTAAAAAACACTTATCTTCATAAAAATGTGAAAATATGTAAGATCTCAACAGTTACAGCATATCTTAGTATATTTTGGTGGCTATACCAAAAATCTTATGCTAGGCAATTATCTTGTCTTTTTTTTTTTTTTTTTTTTTTTTTTTGAGACACAGTCTCACTCTGTCACCCAGCCTGGAGTGTAGTGGTGCCATCTTTGCTCACTTGCAACCTCTGCAACCCAGCCTCAGGTGATCCTCCCACCTCAGCCTCCCAAGTAGCTGGTATCACAGGTGTGCACAACCATATCCAGCTAATTTTCATATTTTTAGTAGAGATGGGGTTTTGCCATGTTACCCAGGTTGTGTCAAACCTGCTGGCCTCAAGTGATCAGCCCACCTCGGCCTCTTAAAATGCTGGCATTACAGGAGTAAGCCACTGCACCCAGCCCCTAGGTAATTGTTAAACAATAGACATGTATTGCTTGTAATTCTGGAGATTGGAAAGTCCAAAATCAAGGCACCAGCAGATGTGGTGTCTGGTGAGGGCTCCTTTCTCATAGAGATCACCTTCTTACTGTGTCCTCACATGGTAGGAGGGAAGAGGGCAAACAAACTCCCCCAGGACTTTGCTTTGTAAGAGCACTAATTCCATTTTTGAAGGCTCTGCCCTCATGACCTAATCACCTCCCGAAGACCCCACTTTCTAATATTATCACCCTGGTAATTAGGTGTCAACATATGAATTCTATGGGTAGTACATTCAGACCATACCACAGTGTTATTTCTGTGAGAAGCATTGCATCTTTAACTCCCTGTCATCTTCAAGAGTATTCTGAATCTTAGTGTAAATGGTGGGCTGTGTATAAAACTTCCAGTACCAATATCATATCGTCACTCCCCCCAATCCTCAAATGGGAGATCTAATGATAGCTACTGTTTTTATAGTCTTATATGCTCTCATAATACTAAGTTGAATTTAAAACAGTGTATATCAGTAAGTATATTTCTAGGGAGATATACAAGTACATCAAGGATGACTATTGCAATGAATTATTTGTACAAATAGCATTTAAAACTGACTTGGAAGGGTGAAGAGAGCAGCTGTGGCTCAGTTGCTTCTTGAGATGACTGTTGCCTGGACTCAACCTTGAGGGACAGGAGAGAGTGAGGAGGAGCTGTCAGGGTTACGAGTGAGGTTGGAGGAAGTCAAGGTGGATTCCTCATAATGAAGAGCCCTGTGCCTCTAAAGAGATAGATACCTTGAGAAACACTGTGACATTGGACAACTACATTTCATTGTTTTAAAATGAAAAAATAGCATAAGACAATGTGAAAATGATAAGCCAAGTGTAATTTTTAAAAAAGCTTTTCATGTCATGCTAAATAGCTCCGATTTTAAAACAGAGTGATAAAATCTTTGATGATTTTAACTTGATAATCAATACTATACTTTAAAAAATCACTTTGGTGACAGAGGAGCCATTCATCACAATAAGATTGTATATACAGCAGCCAAATATGACTAAGGGAGACAAAAACAAAAAAAACAAACAAAAAAACGAGAGAGAGATTCTAAACTCGGCAAAGGGCAGCTAAGATGATAAGAGGGATTTGAAAGCTAGGAAAAACAGCATTGACAGAATATGGGGACCTCATAAATGCTGCTCAAGGGAGACTGAGGAGTCAAAATGTCATCAAGGAGTTCTGACTTAGGTTGAGTCAATGGTAGTGTAATATTTTGAAACTGGGAATATGGAAGTAGAATTAGGCTTCAGGAGAAAAACATTAATGTATGGGCACATTATTATCCTAACGTTGGGGTCGAAGGGTAGGAAATTGTTTTGGAAACTATTAAGTAGAGAAGAAGAGAAAAGGATTAAAAAGAAATTAACTTTTCTTGCACACAGACATGTCCCAGGTAATCTTACAGTTTTTCACAATTGTTACAACTTTTATGTTAACATCTGTACTTTTACTCATAAGTAAACTGAGGCTTAAATGGAATACATAATTCAGCCCAAATCACACAAATTGAAGGTCAAAATCTAGGAGTCCAACACAGTTCATTCTGGCAAAACAAACCAAACCAAACCAAACTAAACCAAAAACCTTTCAACTGTACCTGGAGGCAGAAATTGAAGCATTAAGTAGGCAGCTTAATGTGACTTACAAATCTGGAATCTTGATTATTCATCCATTTAGAAGAAATCGTGGTGTAAAATCATGCAGAAATCTCTCAGGGATCCTTAATCATGTCTCTCACACTAATTTTCTTTTCTTTTCCTAGTTTTTGTTAAATTATTATGCAAACAAATTTATTCAAATGCATTTTTCGCGAGCAGAAAAGGGGTCTGGGATTGCATGTACTTCAGTCTGAAAGATAATTGTATCACATAGTGAAAATGTCTTCACTTGTAAATCAGAATGATTACAAAAAATTAAAGATACTTAAACTGTCATGTAAGAATATACAAATAAAAGAAAAGAAAATTCACCTAAAATTATTCATTTTAAGCTAGACATTGTGTTTAACTGATGGCTAGAATAACATTTAAATTACAAAATGTGTTTAATATTTTAAAATGCCCATGTTACACTACAAAGTTGAATCTCATAATTTAAAAAGAGCATGATAGACATAATCTAATTGAGTTTCACTTGGTCAAATACAAATGAATTTAGACTAGATAAGCCTTTGTCATGAATTTTTGGGGGAGAGTTTATAATGTACTATTAAGAAAGAATTGTTTGTTTCAATTTGTCTTGGCTTAAATATAATACAGGAAGATAAACATTGAGTTATAGCAGGAGATTTCTGTTTTGGAGAAGTTTTATTTTTGGTCTCAATTTATATGTAAATTTACACCAAAAGAAACATACATTTATAAACAACAACAGGAAAAGTTTAATATGAACTTTAAATTCAAGTTTATGCAGAATGATATTCATACACCGAATAAATACAAAATACTTGAAATAAGACTTTAAATTCTTCTAAGAATGTTTATGGATAACTGAACAGTGTGGAAATGGCTAAGCATAAAAACTTTGCAATTACCTTTTACATAATTTATTAATTAAAGTTCAAATTACAATGTGCATGCATGATACACTCCAGGAGTGTAAAGGTATGAATGCTGAAAACCTTAATAAATGTCAGTTTTTGACGCTAGTTACCACATTAGTATATTTTACAGGCATCATTTCATTTTATTGCTGTCGAAAATCTGATGTTCTCTGAGTTGAAAGCAAACTATCTGGACCAATATGGCAGCCTTTGTTTATCACATGGTCAAGCTGGTTACTATAATTCTCTCCATCTTTCTTCATCCACTGCTATTGTTCTTTTACTTTAATTTGATATTTTCTTAAAGCTTTTCAGATTTATTTTAATTAGCATCATTCTTTTAACAAAATGATAGACTGGACCTAGATTACTAGCAGAACACTGAGAATTTTAAGAAAATCAACTGTCATGTTTAGAGTTCATAGTCCTTTTCGTCAAGACAATGTACAAAATGAGAAATAAGTGTTTTAAGAAAGAATAAAACGTTATAGAAACTATGTCACATTCAGATTATAAAACATTTTATTTACTGCATTCTGCTTTATAGGAGAGTTTTGTTAATTTAACTAGACAGTAATTGGGACTAAAATATTTATATTACTCATTCTTTTAGTGGTCAGATAAGTTGTTCTATTGAGCGCAATATTCTCTAAGCCCCACAATAGTTTTTGCCTGCTCAGAATTTAGTCAAGAGAAAGATGAAGATAAGGTAGTCAAAAGAAAGACCAGTTCTGAAGGCATCTTACATCTCAATGTGCAACTTAATGAGTGTGGCAGGTCTATTATCTATCTATCTATCTATCTATCTATCTATCTATCTATCTATCTATCCATCCATCTATCCATCCAAATATCTATCTATCACTTTTGTACCTATCTGTCTTCTAATCTTCTCTCCTCATTGCATAATCGTTTGGAATACTGTCAGTCAAGACCTGTGTGGCCTACTCTAATTTGTGTTATTTGACCCTACCATTTATCTATTTTGATTTAGTTTTAGGTATTTTATTCTGTGATCTCAAGGGTACAGATATATCAGAAGTTAAATATGAAAGTTCCCTCTGGGTCAGAGTCTCTAGTAATCTTTATCTAAGATGTTACTTAATCAGTCAATTTACTATGATGAAGAGGCTATAAAGATTAGCTAAATCCTAAGAATCCCAACTGGTTCTGCACAATCATAGACTTATAGAAAGAAGAAATCAAAACTCTCTAGCCTTGAACATAAAAAACATTTGATGCCACAATGTTCTCCACAATCTAGACCTTGCCTCTCCACCCCAACAATTTCCTATCATTTTCAATAGTGACCACCACACTCACCACATGCTAGATACATCTGCTTTCCCTTTGTTGACTGATATGCATGAACTCATTCTACTGTAGTGTCTCCTAGATCTTCAGAAGACTGGCTCATCCTTGTCATTCAGGTTTTGCCATACATATAACACCTCCCTCCACTAGCAGAATGTTTTTTTCTGACATGACCTCCAAATCTAGGGTAATATTCAGTAGTTCTCAATCCCATCACCTTATTTTATTTTCATGCTAGCATATTTTTGTGTGTTTTATTTTGTTTTCTCTATCCCCTGCCATCCAAAGAGAATTAGTACCTAATAAGTACCTGGCCTGTTTTAGTTGCTCAGAAAATTGATTGAATGCGTAAACTTAGTTAGCGAATATAAAATGAAGGGATAGTATTTAAACTCAAACTTCACACTTGGCATTTTCCAACATATTATTCATTTTAAAACATTTTATAAGAACAAAGAAAATGCGTGATACCACCTAGCCACACATAATCCTTACAAAGCATTAGCAAATGGAAAGAAATATAGAAGAAAAATAATGACAAATGTAATTGAATAGCAGCTCACTACAGCTGTTGCTCAGTACAGCTTCAATTCTATTAGATCATCCTCTTTTTGGTATTCCCGACACATTACAATGACTCATCATCAGACTGGAAAACTGGGATCCCACGTGTCCTGCTTCTAATTATATTTTGGTAATGCTGTTATATCCACCTAATTTCACCTACCAGAAGCTGAAGTGAATGAAAGGATTCAAATTTAGAAACAACTTTCCGAAAAGAAAAGGGAGAGTTTCTAGTGATTTGTACATGTAGACTGTTTCCATAGAACAATATCGGAATTATTTACAAATTCACTCTTGCTTGTCAGGGAGAAAGTAGGGGATTGAGACAATAAAGCGATGGTTCACAGAGCAAGAGGGAAAGTGGGAGATGGTTGACAGAGCTAGAAATGATGTTCTTACCACCTCATTTCTTGCAAGAATGAATCAATAGAAGAAACATATGGGATTTGTCTCTGTGTTGGGTATTTCCCTATGGTAATGTCAAGTCCTATAAACACACAAGCAACATGCCTTTGAAGATCAAAAGAAGGCAAACAGAAAAGCAACTTAGTAGGAATTGGCATTCTAGTCCTAAGGAGTCTGACCATCCTTTCCAAATCCCTTTTCTTCATTTATTCCCTACAATCCACGGTTTATCAACGTCATTTCCCGTCTTGTGATTCTCTGGTTTCTGGATAAACTATATTACAGTTTCTGGAGAAAGGATTTCCTGTTTACACATCTTCATATTGCAAACAACAGCTGACAGTTTTACACAACTGAATACTGATGGACCTAATTACCATATAGTATTAGTTGATTAGAGTCATGGCACTTCTTATATTATCTAGGTAGAAAGAAAAACATGTGAAGCATTTTGTTTATTCCTACACTCAATACATTGATATTAAGCTTCTCTTGTGTGCCAGGAACTGATATAAGCCCTGGAGATATAATATCAAACAAAACAAACAAAAACCCTTGCATTCCTGGAGCTCATACTCTAGTTTAAAAGGAGGGACAATAAACAAAATAAATAAATAAACCACATAATACGTTACGTGGTCATAGAGTCACTGAAACAAAATAAAGCAGAGAAGGGGATGGGATTGCACTTGGATTGTAATTCTACTTCAGGGTCTTTCTGTTTGCTTGTTTGTTTCACCTATGCAGATTTCCTTTATTAACCTCCAAAAGACTACATGTACTTTCCTGAAGTACTAAAAGAGGTTAATGAAGCTGTGAAACCAATTAATTATTGATTCCTTCAAGGCAAAGACAAATGTCACTAACAAATTTTTTGTGCGGAGAGTCTGTTTGTGTGTATTTGATGCATGAGGAGATGGTATACTACTTATACCTCAACTACATATTGATCTTTGGCTGGAAAAATTCATATATAATTTTATCAGTGCAAGTAATCATTTTTTATGTTTAATTTATTATTCAAAGCCATGGCATGTGTTGATCATCCGTGATACTAGCATTAATAGATGACAAATAAGGGTTAATTCTCCAAAACATCATTTTTCTGTCTTCCTACCAAAAATATCACTGTCAACTCCAGATCTTCTAACAGAGAAAGTAGATTTTTTTCCTATAAAATATGCTAATCTGTGCCGTGGAAATCTATTCACACATATTATAAACTTAATAAGCATTAATAGTCAATAAAAAATGAAAAAAATAGAATTTTAAACATCAGGTCAAGGAGATACAAATGTATTATCCTTATTGTCTAGAGCAGAGGGACTTCAAGGCCTGTGATGATCCGAGCCATCTCTCTTTCTTTCTCTCTCAATCAAGCAAGCAATAAAACAACTGCATTGCAAAACTATGTTAGTACTTATATATGTGAATTAATTAGGAATCAATAAAAATACCAAATCTCAGAAGCACTGAACCTTAACTTTGGATATGAATATAGCAATAGATACAGAGTCAGTAGCAATGACTCTCTGTCCTAAAAATATATGAGAAGAAGAATAAATACAGATAGGACAGTAATTACCAAATGAACAAAGAAAATTACTTTGAATTTTTCATTTTTGACCAACTCCGTAATTTTGAAGTGTTACTTTATCCTTGCTAATTTCTCTATTTTTGATCCAAATTTTTGATAATATCTTTATGAGCCTAGGTCTAGTTTAATGAGAAGGCTTAGTTTGAGATCTGTAACAGATTTAGTCTGTATAAGCTTTTTGTACTCATTTTAAGAGCATTCTTTTAGGACCATATTTTAAAAATGCTCAACTTTTCCTGATATTTTTTCTGTTTATATTAATTATTTTAGTTGTATTTTTCTTGTTTAAAAATATGTACAGTAATGCTTTTAAATTTACTTTTAAATAGTTGTGTACATATTATTCTATACCTCTTGAATGTGGATATTTCCATTGAACTTAGAGCAATAGGTTATTTTTACCAACTTAGCAGCAAATCAGAGTTCTATATAAATAAGTAAAAACAAAGTGGATGAAATAACACAAGAAAACTGGAATATTTTCAGGGAGACAGCTACTGAGAAAAGGATTGAAATTGTACTACATTTAAAAATAATTCTTAATATGAAATAAACATTTCACAATAAATATTGGAAAACATGTTTCTTCACCCCGTAACTTGCACCATTATTTTGCTCGAATTGACAGACCCTTTTTCCAGTGGATATAAGCGTAGGGGTCTGCCCATTACTGAGTTTTCCAGTAATCCAACTCTTCAGCATCATAGCCAGTCGGCATTTTTCCTGTGCTTTTTCCAGATGGTAATGACCCTGGCATTTCTGAGTCTTCCCAATGCAATTGCTCAGTGTTCCACGTAATGAAGAATAAACTCTGCAGATGCCTGAGCAGCACATTAGTTACTTGCTTTGACAGATTAGCAAATCCAGCATCTCAAAAAGGGAATGCCCTTTAGAATCTCACACCCAGCACCATTTTGGCATAAAAAGAATGTGTGTGTGTGTGTGTGTGTGTGTGTGTGTGTGTGTGTGTGTATTCCTGTTTCTGTTAAAAGAGAAAGGCATGGTTTCTATTTTATAAAATTATTGTTTAATAAAACAAAGTAGATCTGTCACTCACCTATGGTTCTCAATTCTTAGGAAAACTGAACATGAATCTGTCACGTCCCAACAGTACTTTACACCATGTAGTGAGTGTCTTGACAGCAAAATAGGAAACAGTGTTTCCTGTTTTGAGAGGGTCACTGAAATCATTCAGCTGTACTGGAAAGTTTGCTCTTTGTTAGTAATGCCACGCAGCTCTTCCAGGTTTCTCCCTCACCATGCTTTCGGGGATGGACAAAAAATACCTTTCAGGCCACTAGAAACTGCTTGGTCAACCAGTGAGGGAACAGTTAGCACGTTGGAGCAGTTCTGCAGTGCAGTCAACTAAGAGGCTGTTCTCAAAAGCAATTCCCTTCTGGTCAGCTGTCCCAGCCCAGGAAGTTTATGACAACCACGGGCTCCCAGTCTGCTTCAAAAAAACAATCTCGTAACAGGAATTTGTGGATCATGATTTGTGTGAACTAATGAGTACTACATCTCTTTGCAAACCACTTGGCCTCACAGAGTTGAGCCTGTTCAGTTGCTTGGACATGCCAAAGAAAACAGGTAAACAAAATGCATCAAATAAGCTACACTCCTTTTGAAGTTTTAAGAGTTTGTATGTTGGCATTGAAATGTTTATATACACAGGGATATATAGGCAGACATAGACACAGACACAGGTAGCCATCGAGTTAGAGACAGAGATATATCTATGTGACTGTGTGTGTGTGTGTGTGTGTATGTGTGTGTGTGTGTGTGTGTTGGGGTAGTGGAGGGACATAATTGTGTATGCATGGTTGGGAAAGGCCAACATGGAAACATTGGTAGACTTCCATGTTTAATCTTTTTCAAGATGACTCAGCCTGAAGTTAATGTGAGAATAAAGACTACTGATACTCAAAAGGAAAATCCATATCGAAGTTAGAAAGTGACACATCTTGGTTCAGAATAGCATCTTTTATGTCGTTATATCCAGTACTTGCCTCAAAGGTATCCTTTCTCTAGATGCTGATTGCATATACAGCTTGCTTACTGGCTTGCACCCCATTACAGCCTTAATGAACATAAAGATCCATCATAAAAAAGAAAATAATTGGGCAGACATTAAAATGCTGGAATGATGTTACTAACTATGCAAGGGTGTTGTCACTTTGCCTTTAGTTTGTCAATTTGCAAAATACTTCATTTTTCTTGCAACGTGCTCCATTTTTTGTCATTCTCATATTTGGGGGACTACATTATAGGAAATTACTTTTGTCCAAATGTCTACAATTAGTGAAAATGTAAATGTTGGACCTCAAATATTTTAACTACAAAATCTAGAAATAGCGTAATAATAACCAATTCTGATTAAAAATGCTGTCGTGTTCTTTAAAATAACTTGTCAGTCCCTTTTTATCATTCAATAGTGATCAGATAAGGAATCAGTTTTCTTTATAATTTCAATGAGGGCATATTTTAGATTAGTATATTATTTAAATGTGCAAACTACAAATTGACAACATCTGGTACTTTAATGAAGGATGATATGGCACTGATTGTAAGATCAAGGTTATAGGATTTGACACAGGATCTTTATGCATTAAAAATAGCAATGATTAATTCAAGGATGCAACTGACTGCATTTTGATGCCCTTTGAACTTTGAAATGAGAAGATCTGTAGTGTCCTCTTAATTGGTACACAAAAGTAACATAGAAATGAATAATGGAAATATGACATACTTTAAAAATGAGAATAGCTGCATGATTAATAACTTTTGTATTCAGGACCATTAAATAAAGTATGTTTTCTAAGTGGTCATTGAGATCTAATATATCACTATCTCTCTGTAAATCAATGATATTTCATTATTAAGATTATTTTGAGGTAAGTTATTTCTTCATAGAACAAGATTCAAAAATAACATGTTATTTGAAAGAGAAAAAATATCTGACATTGGGCAGTTAAATAAAACAAATATGTTCTATGTATACAAGTGAAAATTAATATAAAATAATATTATCTATAGGTACCTAATAATTTCCTCAAAAGTATTTAAAGTAAGACAAAATTATTTTTAAAGGTTAACTCAAAAGAAAGCCATAATAAATAACAAAGTTTACTCACTAATTAGGGTTCTGTCAGTTGGTGAGAAACTGCTCAATATACATTTTTTCTTTTACTAAGCACATTAAAAGCATAATTACATTTTATTACCAAGAAAAAAAAATGCACTTAACCTTTTTATCTACTTCAAGTGAGTGTAAAAAAGCTGAAAGCTGCAACAAATAAAGAAAGTCATTAAGATAACGTAAAGAAATCAGGTTTTTTTATCCTTACCACCAATTTATTAATATATTCAACAAGACCTTGAAACAATCTAAATTTATTTCTATCTCTGAAATGTCATTAAAAATCATTTCTAAGAGCTTTACAAACAGCAGGGAAAAATTTTGTAAAGATCAATCACTAAGACAATAAATATGGAATTTTATAAAATTTTGAATTTTTTTACAACAATTTCAAAAAGTACTGAAATATTTTTATTGATATTAGATGTGTAATCTGAGAAACGCAACATAGTTTAGTACTTAAAAGAGGGCATTATATGTCATTAATTTTATTCCCTTTTATTCCCAATTTCTATTAGCTGTGAAATGCTCTCAGAATAGCCTCTTGTTTTTTTTTTTTTGAGAGGAAGTCTCACTCTGGCACCCAGACTGGAGTGCAGTGGCACAACCTCGGCTCACTGTGACCTTCGCCTCCTGGGTTCAAGTGATTCTTCTGCCTCAGCCTCCCAAGTAGCTGGAATTACAGGTGTGTGCTACTCCACCAGGCTAATTTTTGTATTTTTAGTAGTGACAGAGTTTCCCCATGTTGGCCAGGCTAGTTTGGAACTCCTGATCTCAGGTGATCCACCCACCCTGGTCTCCCAAAGTGCTGGGATTACAGACACGAGCCACTGCACCTGGCAGCTTCATATATATATTTTACACAGGGAGAAAATACAGATAATAAATTTGCTTCTTGTCAGAAAAAAAATGTTCTAAGGATTCACAGGCTACACTTAAAAAATGCTTTGAAGTCTGTAAGGGAAGAGAACTGTGTCATTTATAGCTATCAAATATTACTTCAAAACTGAACTATGAATCTTTGCTTATCCTGAATTTCAAAATTAATCTCAAAAGAAAAGAATTCTATGCAGAATTTTTTTCTTGGTTAAAATGTCATGAACTTGGCAAAATCTTTAGTGTTTCAGGAAAGGATCGACATCTGAATAAATTTTCAGAGTTGAAACTTTTGGAATTGTCTCCAGGTATTTTAAATAATACATAAATATTAGTATATAAGTGTTGAAATTTTTGCTCAGCACAAAGGTGGGCTGTGTCTTAGAGGATGACATGAGCACTAAGGAGAGATAGGTCATCTTCCATGAGCTCCCAAAGCTCTCCCAAAGTTCTCCTGATTTTATCCCATTTTGCTGTGAAATAATGACCATGTTTCCAACAAGATCCTCAATCAAATCTAAAAGAATGGATTACAGATAGATATTGAATGTTTGAGTATGTAAGAATGTAGAAAGCCAGAGAAGGGCATATAGTAGTGTCTTGCATTTATGCTTAAACACATTCAACCCAATTACAAACCTCTTAAAATGAATTACTAGTTTTTTCATTAAAGGAATTGAAGTAAATCATGATTAAATAAATTATGGAGGGTTACAGAGTTAAATAGTTTTTCACTAATAGGTCACCTGACTCTAAATCATTTTTATTTATGAAGTACCAACCAGGAACTGGATAATGTTCCCTAAGATCTGAATGCTTTATTTGTAGTACAAATGATTGAACTAACTTGATTACCAGAGATAAAATATTTCATTTAACACAATGAATATATATGTGTGTGTGTGTGTGTGTGCGCGCGCGCGTGTATCTATATACACCCGCAAGTATATACGTGTGTATATAATTTACATATACATACACACGCATAACTTATACACACACGCGCACGCACACACATATATATACATAACTTCACTATTTGCCCTGATAACACTTTCTCTATCTTCCTGAAACATTTAGAATCAAACTGGATACCTGACCAAAGAGAAAATTACACAGAGGCATGAGCTAAGCTCTACCACATGATTTCAAATGCATAACTCTAAAAATATGGATAACCACAAACATATGAGGAATATATATGTGATCCGTCTGTTGAGTGTGTGTTGAAAAAATTGAGTAAGATTACTTCTCTGTTAGTAAAAGAACCATGTAGTTATTTTATTTTAAAACTTGGTAAGAGCATTGTGTCCTAAGTTTATGCTAACACAGTCACAGCCTTATTGCCTCTTGGGACTGATGTAAAATATTAAAAGGGCACATATATTGTACATGTTTGTGGACTAGTTACCTAGACATTTACATGTGAGTTTTTTAGTTAAGTATTCCATGTTTTCTAGCTTCCAATATTGGTGCAGTTAAACATCTGAGGAAAAAAATTTCCAGGTTAAAAATCTTTACAATATCTATCAACATTATATCTGCATTTTACACTCGTTTTCCTGGGGTATAAACTGAATAGAGAAAGATTTCTTATATTCAGCTAAAGATCCAGTTAAGCACACTAAAGTACATTGTCAGGCACTGATTAAACTTAACTTCCTATATGAAGAGAGTATCTTTTTCAAAGTGGAGTTCTTTTCCCCTGTGCAGTCATAATTATATAATCAAATTCTTTTTTCTCTTGTATGAAATATGTTTCCACACTTTAGTAGTCATATCTATTTAAGTAAAATAATAGATGCTTTCCGTCAAACAATCAGGATACTGTAGAAAGATTGAGTAAGGAAAGAGTCCAGAAATCATTAAGCCAAATACATAGCTTCGCCTTGTGGAAAAATCATGCCCAGGGAGACTGACTGGACAGTTCACAGTCACATGGTAGTGATCTAGTCAATATCCATGAGAATTGTAACAAAGTATCCTCATCCCTAGACTAGTATCTAGTATCTTGCCTCATGTTATAAACAATTTTAGGTAATAAGTACTGTCCTTAGACACAAATTTAAATAGTTTCCAGATTTCAGGGAAATAAAAAAAATAGGTCCTCACTTTCATTGACTTTATTATGATAACATGGAAGAGAACTTTAAAAAAAAATTGGAATACCTGAGATTAATTAATTTTTACTTTTTAATTTTTTGAGATGGAGTTTCACTATGTTGGTGAAGCAGGATTTTTCTCAGTCCTGCTTTGACAGCAGGAAACATGTGGCCAGCAGAGATTCAGCTTCTTTTTTCTCATTGTCCCGCTTCAGCCTGCAGCTCCCAGACTGGCCTGGTCCTGCCGCTGTTTCCCATCTCATGGGGACGCCACCTGGCACTGGCGAAGGATGGGAGGGCTACAGCATATAGCTCCTTTTGCCCTTCCTGTTCAGCAGGTCCCAGGTTCTTGTCCCACATCCAAGAATGAAGGGTGAGGAAGACAGGATAAAACTTTACTGAGTGACAGAACAGCTGTCAGTGGAGAGGGGATGCGAGGGTGATCCCCCACCTGATGTCAGGTGGTTTCTCCCCCAGTGTGGCTGGGTCCAGGGCTTTTATGGGCTGAGAATCAGGGAGTGCATGCTGATTGGTTTGTGAGTATGCAAAAAAGTTAAAACAAAGACACTACTCAAAGGTGGGCATGACAGCGTACAAAAATCGATTAGGGAAGGTTAGGTATATGTAAAATAGGTGAAGGGTGAGGATCAATGAGAGGAAAGTGTGCCAAACAGGAATTGAGGCTCCTAATCTGGTCCATGGATTTAACTTCTGGCTTGGCTTTCAGGCTTTAAACTGTCTTTGGCTTGAAGGTGGGGTTGCACCAGGGACCTTTCCCTATCTGCCTAGATATTTGTTTCCTGCCATTATCAATTTTCCCCTCTGAAAAAGTACATCTAACTGCCATTAGGATGGGGATGATAACTGATCTTCACTGCTTCCTGCTGACAGGGGGCACTGTTTTAGGAAGACAGCAGTCATATCTCCCTTGGAGGCCTGTCTAAGAGTCCCTGTTAAAAGAGAGCCATTGTCTGAGGCTCCCATTTGCTCGACCATTTTGGAGTTTGATGGCCTAAATGTGAGAAGAGACAAACTGGGTTATTAGAAGACGTGGATCAAAATGAAACAACGGGGGAAGGACAGTTTAAAGATCCCAAGGCTGCCAACATGCCCAGATAACTGGAGGCTGTGTTTATACCTGCTAAGACTTGGGTGCATGAGTCTTGGCTTGGTTATTTCCATTGGTCTTATTTTCCATTACCGATTCATTTTGTTTCATCTGAGCTGCAGCCAGAGATCACTGGTTGGTTCATAGGGATAAGCAGGGTTAGTCTAAAATGCAGACAAGAACTTAAAGACAATTAATGATACTAGAATTTAATGACAAGTGTATGATCAGTTTTGAAACATAATTTTCCCTCTCCAGTTTTTATTTTTGTTAAAAACAAATCATAATAGAACTGATTTGTTTGCAAAATAAACTTTAGTCTTACATTTGGCCTGATTATTTGCATAAAGTACAGCAAGAACAAATATTTTAACATAGGCTTTTTAAATTGGCTCAGATGGAAGTCTGGTCCATAAGGAACTTCAGGTAAGAATTTTTAAAGCTGAGCCCAGCCATGGGTTTTAGTCTCAAATACTGATAAATTGGGTAAATTCCTCTCTTCTTGAGGTCACAAGATAGCTTGGGGCTCCTGGACCTGTAAAACATTACATTCTTTACTTACCACAGGTTAGGAACGCTGTACAGGAACTATGTAAACAAGGCATGAGGCCAGTTTTCCCAAGGGGCTTTTACTGACTCTGCTTGATTCCTTATAGGGAAGGACATTATTCCAGTCAAAGTCATGGTAAAACAACTAGCTTCTCCAATTGTGTCCTGTTGCAAAAGAAAAAGCATTCTTATTGCTCTTATGCAAATAACTATATTGTCATAAGTTAAGAATACTCACAAATAGTTTCCATTTTTGGGGGAAATCAGACAGAGAGAAATAAATATCCTCCAAATTTTGTTCACAAGAGTATGCTTTATTCAATTCTTAATAGCTGTAAATAGCTCCAAATGAAAGTTTCCATGACTCTGAAAAACAAAGTGTTTCAAGCAAAATGTTAAAAAGATTACTTTAGTCTTCCATTTATTTAGTGCATTTAGTTAACTCTTGCTCTGCTTGATATTTATGAACATTTCACTTCTCCATCAGTCCTAAATGTTTTTCCTCTATTCAAATGTCATAATCTCCAATAAGAAATCTGCATTTGAGAGCACCTGTCAAGGTCTTATAGCTGATTATAAACCAACTTCTGAAGAGGATTAAAACAAGACAAGCATTGTCTGTGAATGACAAAATTGTCTTCAGGTAGTCACAGTTAAAAACATGACTGACAAAGAAATTTGGTTATTTCTGTGGTTTACAATAACTTAACATAATAACCTTAATTATGAATGATAGGATGCACTCAGACATTACAGTTTTAGAAATCTCATGTAACTAAACATGTCAAATAATCCTGTTTACCTCTCTTTTGGATGCTCCAGGAGCCCTCTTTAGTGTCCAAAAGTTAGGGGTTAGAAAAGACAAATTTGAAGCTGAAATTTGATTTTTGGAATCCCACCAAATATGCTAAAGGTTGAAAACTTAATATTACGCTTAACCAGTTTGATCATGAGGGGAGATTCTTATAAACCTTTTATAACCCTTTACAAATTTTTGTTAAAGAGTAGATCAGTGTCTTAAGAAAACCTTGTTGTGCTTTGATTCCAATGGTCAATTTACAGAGAAACCAAATAATACCATTTTGAGTTTAGTCAATATGCTCATACAAATAATTTCTTTTACAAGATTAATTTTTACAAACATTCCACAACCTATTCAAACCTTTAACTCTATCTAATTTGAAACAATCCTTTAACCCTCTAAGTGAGGGAAAAATTTACATTCCCATGCCTTCTTATAATCTTTTACTAAAAACACATTCTACTTTCCTTACACACCTTGCATGTAAATCTATCTTCAGTAAATCTTCTCAATAACATTATAATGGCAATTCTTAGTAATTTTTAATTTTGGTGTAAAACTTGCCAAGTTATTTTAATTATGTACTAGGTGCAGATGAGGTCTGACTCTTTCCAGCATAGTTAGGGCCATGGTTAACTTCATATGACTCCATGCCTTATCAAACTGTAAAGCAGGCAAGTCCAACATTTTTCAAAAGCCAAAGAAGCAACTTATAACGTTAAAGCATTTAGCAGATCCAGTATCTGACCATGTAATTTAGACCACATGTTTACATTTTGAAGACATTTTTGTTTTGCCAATAATCTTTAAAGCTGCTTTTATTTCTCAAAGGTTAAAGTCACATGAACTAAAAGGCATTACAGCTTTTATTTTTCCTTTAAAAGTGTTTGATCTAAGTGCTTATTTTTCCTTTAAGTCAATTAATTGGAGCTTTTTAAAACTATGAACATGATAGAAACTGCACATATATAATTACACAGACAGACAGAAAAAGATCCAATAGTTGTAAGATTTTTCGTCTGCCAGTCTCCTAATTGATTACTGGCCTCCGGGTGGAGCCTTTCAAGAAGTATGGCTATGAAAAAAATGCAGTTTCTATGGTGTAGCAAGAAGGCACAGTTGGAAGACAAAAACAGATTTTGAGAGGGATCTATTCACTTTTAATTCTTGGGTTCTGTGATGGTTAATATTGAGTGTCAACTTGATTGGATTAAAGGATGCAAAGTACTGTTCCTGGGTGTGTCTGGAAGGGTGTTAGCAAAAGAGATTAACATTGGAGTCAGTGGACTGGGAGAGGCAGACTCACCCTCAATCTGGTTGGGCACCATCTAATCAGCTTCCAGAATGGCAGGAAGGTGGAAGGGTAGATTTGCTGAGTCTTCTGGCCTTCATCTTTCTCCTGTGCTGAATGCTTCCTACCCCTGAACACCAGAATCCAAGTTCTTCAGCTTCTAGACTCTCAGACTTAACACTAGTGATTTGCGTGGGGCTCTTGGGAAATCAGCCACAGACTGAAGGCTGTACTTTCGACTTCCCTACTTTTGAGATTTTGAGACTTGGACTGACTTCTTTGCTCTTCAGCTTGAAGACAGCCTATAGTGGGACTTCACCTTATGATCATGTGAGTGAAGACTCCTTAATAAACTCCCTTTTACATATACATCTATCCTATTAGTCCTGTCCCTCTAGAGGACCTTGACTAATGCAGATTTTGGCACTAGTAGTGGTTCTAGAAGAACATAATTTTAAGGATGGATTTCTTTAGTGGGTTGTAGTTTCCTGGAGTTTGGTGCTTAACATGATTAGCCCCCCAGATGCTAAGGACTCTACTTCTAAGAGTATGGAGAACACTAATAGTTCATGGCATGAACTATTTAAAGAGTTATGCAAGATAAATGCATTTGACACTCCTGATTTACTGCTAATTAGAGGCAAGGAGTTTAGTGACTCTATACATATTACTTTTGACCATATGTGGAGTACCAAGGAATATAATGAAGTTGTTCAGTTGCTCCTAAGTTTGCTAGACAAAGTGATAAAGGAAAAGGATGAACTGAGGGATTCTAACTCCTGGCTGCAGAAGCACATACTGAGCCTCAAGTCTTCTAAGATTGCCAAGTAAGAGTGTTATCTTCTGGAGACAAAGGGCTGAAATTGCAGAAAATGAGGCACAAGCTCTTCTCATGCAAGTGACTGACCTGCAACGAAAGGTACACATTCAGTCTCAACAAGTGTCTACTGTTAAAGTAAGGGTATTGATTGGAAAAGAATAGGACCCTGCAATTTGGAATAAGGGTGTGTGAGAGGACCCTGATGAAGCTGCGGATACTGAGCTTGTAAACTCTTATGAGTCTTTTTTTGCCAGAAGAAACAGCCTCCCCACCTCCAGTGGTAGCAACATCCACTCCCTGACCCACGCTGCCTTCAGCCTTTCCACCTTGTCTGAGGCAATTAACCATGCACTACCTGAGGAAACAGTGATGGCTTCCCCCGAGGCAGTTGTCAGTCAAGACAATGCTGATTCTCCCCAGGACCTACCCCCAACATCCTTGTTTGCTTCTAGACCTATAACAAAAGTCCCGGCAGGTCCCCAGAGGTGAGATTCAGAATGTGACCCATGAGGAGGTGCACTACACTCCAAATGAACTGCTTGAGTTTTCTAATTTATATAAGCAGAAATCTGGAGAACAGGCATGGGAATGGATATTAAGGGTGTGGGATAACAGTGGAAGGAACATAAAGTTGGACCAGGCTGAATGTATTGATATGTGCCCACTAAATAGGGATCCTGCATTTAGTGTTGCAGCTCGGGGAGTTAAAAAATGTTCTTGTCGTTTATTTGCTTGGTTAGCTGAAGTATGGATCAAAAGGAGGCCCACTGGGAGCGCGCTGGAAACGCCTGATCTTTTAATGTAGAAGGGATTCAAAGGCTTAGGGACATAGGGAGATTGGAATGCTGGAGTGGATTAATCACTTTAGACCTGACAACTTTAGAGCTTACAGCTCCTTTGGACCATACTGCTCACCGGGTCCTGGATTCTTATCTCACATCCCAGAAGAATGAGGTTGCACTGACAACTGAAGTGGGAGGAGGGTGGAGAAGAATTTCATTAAGTGACAGAACAGTTCTCAGTGGAGAGGGGATGCGAGGGTGGTTCCCCACCGCTGGGTGGCAAGGCTCAGGGCTTTTATGGGCTCAGAATACGGGAGTGCATAGTGACTGATTTGTGAGTATGCAGAAAAGCTAAAACAAAGATGCCAGTCAAAGGTGGGCAGGGCAGTATAAAAAACCAATTACGGAATAGTAGGTATATGTAAAACAGGCAAAGGTCAAGGATTAATCGGAAAGGATGCTGAACAGGAAGAGAGGTTCTCAATCTTGTCCATGGATTTGACTTGCAGCTTGGCTTTCAGGGTTGAAATTGGGTTTCACCAGGCATCTGCACCTAACTGCCTGAGTGCTTACTGCTGCTATCATTGGTCTTGAATTCTTGAGCTCAAGAGATCCTCCTGCCCCTGCCTCCCAAGTAGTTGGGACTACAGGCACACACCACCGTGCCTGTCTTAAGGTTAATTTATAAATAAATACACATATAGATCCAAATACAGAGGATGCGAGCAAACTTGGGTGAGTGTATAATATTCCTCTAAAATGGAGGGAGGTAAGTAAGAAACTACAAAAGGGAAATCAACAATAGATTTTTGACTGTTGAAGGCATTGAATTCATAGCTGCAAACTTCCTCACAAAGAAAACGCTAGTGGTAGATGGAATCCAACTTATATTCTACCAAATATTTAAGAAAAAATTAAACTTATTCTACTCAAACTTTCCAGTAAATTGAAGAGGAGGAAATACTCCTTAATTCATCTTTGAGATCAGAAGTACCATATATTGACAGCTGATTTTTTTTAACAAAAGTATAAAAGCACATCAGTGAAGAAAAGACAGAGTTTTTAGCGGATGTTTCTGAAACTATTGTATTTCTATTGACAAAAATAAAAGCACTTTTATACATATCTCATACCATAGACAGAATTCACTCAAAATGTATAAGGCACCAAAAGTTAAAAACTGAAATTTTAGAATTCTACATAAAACATACAAGAATTCTTTTGCAAACTTCGTTAGACAAATATTTCTTAGATGTAACATCACAAGTGTGATTCAGAAATAAACAAATGTATTCATTAAACTTAATCAAAAGAAGGAGTCTTGCTCTGTCGCCCAGACTGGAGTGCAGTGGCCGGATCTCAGCTCACTGCAAGCTCCGCCTCCCGGGTTCAGGCCATTCTCCTGCCTCAGCCTCCGGAGTAGCTGGGACTACAGGCGCCCACCACCTCGCCCGGCTAGTTTTTTGTATTTTTTAGTAGAGACGGGGTTTCACCGTGTTAGCCAGGATGGTCTCGATCTCCTGACCTCATGATCCGCCCGTCTCGGCCTCCCAAAGTGCTGGGATTACAGGCTTGAGCCACCGTGCCCGGCCAAACTTAATCAAAATTTTAAAATTTTGTCCTTTGAAAGATATTATTGAGAAAAGGAAAAGACCAGCCACACACTTAAAGAAAATATTTGAAAAATATACACTTAATAAAGGTCTTGAAAAATGGAATCTATAAGCACAAATACAATAATAGCAGAAGACTGCAATATTTCACTTTCATCAATGGATAAAATATCCAAATAGAAAATTGGTAAGGAAACATCAAACTTAAACAACACTATAGACCAAATGGACCTGACTTATACAGAACATTCCATGCAACAGCAGCAAGACAAGCATTCTTCTCAAGAACATACAGAACATTATTCATGATACCTCACATGTTATGCCACAAAACAAGTCTCCATTTAAGAAGACTGAAATCAGATCAGTTATGTTTTCCAACCACAATGGTATGAAACTACAAATCAATAACAGGAGGAAAATTTGAAAACTCAAAAGTACATGAAAATTAAACAAACAGTCCTAAATTCCCAGTGAGTCAAAGAAGAAATCAAAAGGGAACTGAAAAAGAAAATTAGAGAAATGAAAATGAAAAGTAACATATCAAAATTTATAAATGTAGCAAAAGCACTCAGAAAGAAGTTTATAGCAATATACACCTACATAAAGAGAGATCTTTAATAAATAATCTAACCTTATGTCTAAAGTAACTAGAAAAGTAAAAAGAAACTAATCTCAAAGTTAGCTAAATGAAGAAAACAAAAAAGATTAGAGAATAAATCAAAGAAGTAGACTAGAAAAACAATAGATCCTAGAAACTAAGATTCTTTTCTTTAAAAAAAAAAAGCATAAACAAAATAGGTAAACCTTTAACTAGTCAAAGAAAATGAGAGAATACTCAAATAATAAAGCAATAAATGAAAGATAATAAATTATAACTGATGCTACAGAAATACTATTTTCAATTACATAGTAACAAAGTGCATAGCCTAGAAGAAATGAATAACTTCCTAGAAACATACAACTTACCAAAACTGACTTATGAAGATACAGAAAATCTCAACAAACAAATAATAAGTTAGGAGATTGAATCAAATCAAATATCTCCCAACAATGTAAGGACCAGATGGCTTCACTGGTGAATTCTACAAAATATTAAAAAAGGGATTAAGGTCAATTCTTCTCAAACTTTTTTAAAAAATATTGAACTGGAGAGAATATTTCCAAATTTATTTTATGAAACCAGCAACAACCTGATACCAATGCCTGAAAAAGATGCTCTAGGAAAAGAAAATTATAGAACAATATCCTGCTGACTATAGATGTAGAAAATTCCAGCAAAATACAACCAAACTGAATTCAAGAGTGCATTAGAAGGCTCTTACTCCATGCTCAAATAGGATTTATTCCTGGGATGCAAGGATGGTTCAACATATGAAAGATAAAAAGTATATGATCATTTTGATAGATGCAAACTAAACATTGACACAATTTAACACCCTCTCTCAATAAAAACGCTCAACAAACTAGGTTTATAGAAGGAATGTATCACAACTTAATAAAGGCTATATATCACAAGTCCAGGGCTAACATCATACTTCAAGGTGATAGGTTTGAAGTCAGGAGAGTTGGGGAGGACATGATAGATATACACATTACCATGAATGTGGTGATGGTTTATGAGTACATAAATTTGTCAAAAGATGTCAAATTTGTCACTTTAAACATGTGCAGTTTGTTGCAAGTAGATTCCTTCTCATGAAACCCCGCCTCTACTAAAAATACAAAAAAAAAAAAAAAAAAATCAGCTGGGCGTGGTGGCAGGCGTCTGTAGTCCCAGCTAGTCTGGAGGCTGAGGCAGGAGAATGGCGTTAACCCAGGAGGTAGATCTTACAGTGAGCTGAGATCGCGCCCCTGCACTCCAGCCTGGGCGCCAGAGTGTGACTCCATCTTAAAAAAAAAAAAAACTTTCTATATCTTCCAAAATTGTATTATTTATCCAAAACAATTTTATTAAGAATATTTTGAAATCCATACACTGAGCTAGCTTACTACAATGTTAGAAGACAGAATAAGAAAACTGTATTGTACATTGATTTAGAAAGGACAAGTTTAAAGAAAGTAAACTCTTTTCAGTGTAAAACCTTAACCGTTACTAAGACAGTCAGGTTCAATATAGTACTGCAGAAAGAGAAAGACTTTGCATTTCAGACTTTCATTTTGATCTGTAGTCAACAATGCTTATTTGAATATGGTGATTATTTTTCTGTTATAAGATGGTGGTTAAGGGAAATAAAAACCAAAATTCTAGACCATCTGTATACAAATCTCAACCCTATCACTAAGTCTAAATATCTCTTTCCTCATCTGTAAATGGGGCAATAACAATACTTCCATATGTTCTGTGAAGATTGAGCTAGCAAACAGGTGGAGAGTAGAATGATAGATACCAGAAGCTGGTAAGGGTATGTGAGTGGGATGAAGAAAGATTGGTTAATGGATACAAACAAAGAGTTACATAGAAGAAAAAAGTTCTAATATTCAATAGCAGAGTAGGATGACTATAGTTAGCAACAATGTATTGTATATTTCACAGTATCTTCAAGAGAAAAGTTAAAATGGTCCCAACATATAGTGATGCTTAGTACTCAAGGTGATGGATACCCCATATACCTTGACTTGATCATTACACATTCTGTGGATGTAACAAACACTCACATGTACACCATAAATATGTAAAATACTATGTATCAATAAAGTAAACTGAGTTGATACACAGAAAACAGAGTTTCTAGCACAAAGTAGATATTTTAAAAAGTCAGCCAATATTACTAATATCAGAAAGCTTTATATTCTGATTATTCTGTTTACCAAAATTTTACTGCTTATCAAAAGAATTTAATCAATTATTCGTATTCTGATCATTTCATAATCTCTTATATTACTTATTTTGAAAAGCAAGTACAAACTTTCAGAAATGTGATTGAAAATGTTAGAAATTAATTTACTATAGATTTTCAGTGAATTAAATACTAAGATCTAACATTCAACATTCGTTTCATTAAGGCAAAAAAATCACTTGTGGCCAAACAACATACTGTGAGAGACAAATGTTACATACATTGTCAAGATGCAACTAACATATGGGAGATGTTTTAAAATGAAAATACACTAACTATAATTGAATACAATTATTTTTGATTTACTTTTTATAATTACAGTAAATGCATATATTTACTTCTATCACTTTGGCATTTTATATGTGGTACTTTTGATTTTTTAATAATAATTAAACAATAACATTAAAACAATAATGGTAATTGCTAATGCTTACACAGCAGTTACTAGTTAATAGACACAAATTTACATTCTTTACATCTGTTTACTAATATAATATTTGTAATATTCCTATAATTTAAGTATATTATTGTTCCCATGATGAAAATAAAAATGAGGTCACTGAGAGACAAGTAACTTGAATAATTGTCCAAGATCACACACCTAGAAAAGGGGCAGGATTAGGAACTGACAAAACACTCTCACACGAATCTACCTACGGACATTTCTTTATTTACTTTACCATGCAAAATAGAATATATTCTACAACAGTCCATTTATCTACACCTCGATTTCTCTAGTCATCTGTATATCTCAATGTCTTCCGTGACACTCATTTATTATTTCAAATCTTTAAAGTTCAGTAGCTTTCAACAATATTCTTGCTAGCATGAGAACATATCTGTATTCACCCATGTTCTCCCTCTCTAGTGTTTTGCAACACTTGGTCATAGTGATAAATATGTGCAGTACCTACAGGCACAAACATCAGCATTGCTTTGGCAATGATGACATTAGAATATGGCACAACATACTTGCTTTCGTTGTGTGTTATGATGTTGACAAACATTGGCATAGATCACAGTTAAGTTTGAATTATTATTATTATTATTAATTACTATTTTTGAGATGGAGTCTCACTTTGCCTTCCAGGCTGGAGTGCAGTGACACAATCTCAGCTCACTGCAACCTCTGCCTCCTGTGTTCAAGCAGTTCTACCTCAGCCTCCTGAATAGCTGAGATTACAGGTATGTACTACCACACTCAGCTAATTTTTGTATTTTTAGTGGAGATGGTGTTTCACCATATTGGTTGGTCTCAAACTCTTGACCTCAGGTGATCCAACTGATCACCTGAGACCTCAGCCTCCCAAAGAGCTGGGACTACAGACGTGAGCCACTGTGCACATATTTAAATGAATAAAATATTGTCATTGAGGTTGTACCTAAGTTGAAGGTTACATATATTTAGAGCAAATGCTTTGCAATTCCAACTGCACCATATGTATTTCATTTCCCATTACCTATATCACCAACATTTAGTTGTTATTCTGTAGTAAAAATATTTTTTTCATGCTGTGTATTTCTTACATGTCTCCTTTCTTTGATAAAGCTCAAATTGAAGAAAGTTCACTTGAGTTCTACATGACCAGGCAGGAAGGATATGGAAAAACATGCCTATGGGATAGGAATATTATTATTATATGAAGCATATAGAAATTACTTGGCAATGCACATTTGAATAAATGATAATACCTCTAAAAAGTAAAGCGAAGTGAAAATTACCTCCAGCTCTTTGCCCTGCTTCTGTTTGTAGTAGTTTTTTTAAAACAAACAAACAAAAACAAAAGCCATGCAACTTTTACAGCCTACTATACAAATATAATTATAATAAAAGTTGATTTAACATATTTCTTTTTTTATTATACTTTAAGTTCTGGGGTACATGTGTACAACGTGCAGGTTTGTCACATATGTATACATGTGCCATGTTGATGAGCTGCATATTTCTAAGCCTGATTTATTTTTAAACCAATTGTAATGAAGATTCACACTCAAAGTAACTTTAGTCTTGTGGTTCCCGAACTGCCATCCTGTGTGCAGCAGTGTATTCAAAAGGCACAATGGGATATTTTTAATTTTCTAGGGAAACACAACAGTACCTTTGGATATCCACGACTTCTACTATTAACTTTTTGTGCTCAACTACTTAATAAAAAGAATTGCTGGAAGTTTATTTTGGCATAGGAATAATTTTGAAAAATTACGTGCACCATAAACCAAGGAATTATGGGAACCCCTGTTTTAGACACTTCCTTATATTATTATATTAGAATTTTAGTTTAAATGGATACTACAGGGCTAATTTATGTGTGTCAGTTGCTAAACCAGAATCTGGCATGTGTCTAGTGAGAATCGATCTGAAGGTAACAACAATTGAAACATGCTGTACCAATCCTCATGCCCTATTTCCCAAGCAGGTCTGTATCATTAGAGGAAAGGAAATTAATTGGTTCTTTCTACAGACTCTCTGTTTATGTTCTGTCAACAAAGTGTAGAGATCAGAAATCACCTTCTAACATTTTTCTCTTGTCAGGTAATTGTTAAAAATCCACCCCCCAATGGCTTCCATTATTCTGCAAGGCTACTCTTTCCTTTTCACATATTTGTTTGTTTTCCCATTATTTTTCTACTATGCATTTATCCAGAAGTTTCAGTGTGAACTAATAGCTTTTCTTTCAAAGAAAAACTATTTCTTACAGGATATGTTTTCATATTCAGCACTAGAGAAATAAACCCAACAAACTCAGTGACAGAACATGCAAGCCAGAGTAATATATTCTGCCGACGAAATTAATAAATCATCATAATATCAGATCCATCTCTAATTATAAAGACTTCTTCCGAGGGCCTAATGTTTCTTAGAGACCTATCATCTCCTCTTGTACTTGCGATAAATCTCAGATGTGTCTTAAGCTGTATATAATTATGTGACTTCAAATTGTGTATTTGAAACAAATTCCAGTTGAGTGAAGATTCTTAATGCCTAATGATGTAGGAGCAAAGCGCCAAGAGAGTCCCCTATTGTAACTACTTTGACAACCCCATCTTTTAGTGCTGAAATTCAGCTTTTTGGAAGTAGCTACTTTGCAGTTCCACGGAATGAAACTCAATTTGTATCACTGGCTGCTGTGCTGTAAAGAAGAATTTCAATGCCCTATTGAGTACTAAGTCTTTTTGTTAGTTTGTTTGCATGTTTGCAGAATAATCTTTACACTGACATAATGACATAGCCATAAAATTTCCTGAATTGAACTTTTGCTTCCCTCTGGAAATGATGAGATTGGAAGAAAAAAAAAATTAGTGTAAAACAAATGAATACAAAACAGAGTCTTCTCTGCAATGAAGGATACACGGGGCTCATTATTGCAGTGTAGGAAGGGTATACCCAAGAAAAGATTTAAACGTCCCTCAGTAAAACGGTGGAAGAAAACTCTGCTAATTGGTGAGAAATAAAGAACAACAGAGAACTGAGAGTGAACAGTTCCAGGAAGGATAAACCCTTCCTGAATGTTAAGCTAATTTTTAAAAATTACGATCTGGTTATTTTAAAAATGTTAATCTATTACATTAGACCATTTTGTGTGGCTAGAAAGGAATACTTGAGACTGAGTAATTTGTAAAGAAAAGAGATTTATTTAGCTCACAGTTCTGCGGGTTGTACAAGAAGCATGGCAGGAGCATCTGTTCCTGGCCGGTAGCGCAGGAACCTTTCACTCATGCTAGAAAATGAAAAGGCGCAGGCGTGTCACATGGCAAGAGAGGGAGCAAGAGCGAAGGAAGCAAGAGAGATGCTAGTCTCTTTTAAACAAGCAGCTTTCCCGTTAACTGAAAGTGTGAAGACTGACTCATTGCCATGGGGAGGGCACCAAGTCATTCATGAGGGATCTTTCTCCATGACCCAAACACCTGCCACCAGGCCTCGCCTCCAACACTAGAGATCAGATTTCAACACGAGATTTGGAGGGGACAAACATCCAAACTATAGCATCTATTAAAATGAATTTCAGTTACTGGAAACTAAAAAAGAACATATTTCAATAAAAATCTACTCCAAGAGATCTACTTTTAAAAAAAGGTTAAAGTAAATAAATAAATGCAGGCCTTTTACGGATTTTTAATGCAGAGCTCTTATTTCATGATCTTTATTGCATGTGTCCCTTTATAAACATAAAGTACTACATTGTCTATTAAATGCTTTCTAATTCAATTCTGTTTTGTCTAAAAAATATGTTTACATCTACTTTCTTTATTATTTTATTTATTGACTATCTTACCACTCGAATTCTATTTTTTACTGACAGATTTTCTAAAGAACATTTTATAATTTATGTCTTCTAATTGGGGAACTTAGCCCATTTAAACTCACTATTATACTTGATATTGTGTACTTCCTTGCTAGTATTTGCTATTGTCTAATTCTTTAACGGCTTATATAATTATGTACTTTTCTCTATTGTAGTTATTTGTTCTTGAATCCTGTTCATTCTTTTTGATTGTTTCAGTTTAATAAAATTTTTACTGAAGTGTAAATTGTCTACAAGTGCCAAGAAATTAAAAAAAAAAGAAACTAATTACTTTTATTTTTCTATTTTTAAAGGAAGAAAAAATTCAATTTTAGTTCAAAAATAATCTTCAATCTTTCCAACCGCACTCTTTGAAATGTAAAATGTGTATATCTACTCTAAATAAAATGTGTTTAATATGATACAGTTATTTATTTATATATTTATTTTTGAGACAGGATATTGTTTTGTTGCTCATGCTGGCGTGTGGTGGCATGATCTTGGCTCACTGCAGCATCAACTTTCCAAGCTCAAACAATCCTCTCACCTCAGCTTCCCAGGTAGCTGGGATTATAGGCATCCACCATCATACCCAACTAATTTTGCTTATTTTTAGTAGAGAAAAGGTCTCGCTCTCTTGCCCAGATTGGTCTCAAATTCCTGAGCCCAAATGATTCTCCTGCCTTTGCCTCCCAAAATGTTAGGATTACAAGCATGAGCCACAGCATTCAGCCAATATTATACAATTTAAACCTACGCTTACATTCCCAAAATTATTTTTATTTCTGTATTTTACTTTTAAATCATAATCATAACAGGCATTATAGTTTACTTCTTTACTGCTGTGAAATTTCCTCCTTGAGTTCTGGATTTTGATTAATTTCTTAAAAAATAGTTTTCATCCCAATGGAAAATCCTGTCTCATTGATAATATGTCCCTGCAGAAAATAACATTTCCTAGAGAGCTAACTGTACCTTTAACTCTTTTCCACTCCAGAAAGCATAACGAAGGTGTAAACTATTTTCATCATGTCAGAATTATAGGCTACTCTCTTGTTATTTCTTTATCTTGCAATTATATGTACCCTGCTATTTCTAATTATGGGTACTTTTCATTAATTTTGCCTAAAATATGGTGAACAATTCTGATTTATTGCATCATTGTTCTCTATTTCCACCTTTCTCTGTCCCCCTGACTCCCTCTCTCTTTCCTTGTTTTTTTCTCATCTCTTTCTCTCCTTGTTTCTCTCTTCTTTGTCCTTCTTACCTTCTTCATCCCATCATCTCTTGATTTATCTATATGTTTTCTTCATATTCTGGATTTTTGAAATTTCTTCTTTATACCAAACCAAAAAACATTTGTTCTTTTTTTCTAGTTGATAACAGTTATTTACTGTTCATACCCTTAAATGGATAGTCATTATTTTTCTGCTTCACTTTCTTCCTTATTTCTGTCATCTCTGTGTTCATATTTGCCTCTATATCACCTTTTTGTCTCTCTGCTATTATTTTCTAGGACCATTCCCATTGTATTATTTTCTTAAGAAATAAGGCTGATGTTAATGTTTTATGTATTGGAAGATGCTTGCAAAGATGCTGTGGTCTTCTGACTCTAGCTAGCCCTGGAATTTTGCTACATATGGAAGGTAGCTGAAAGGCCATAATATTGCTCCCTATTGTCAGTGATATTAGCTACTTTTGCCTTCTTAGGAAAAAAATAAATAAAAATAAAAAGTCCATGGCATTTGGATGAGACTATGAATTACTGTCACATTCTGCTTAGTTCCTAGTTCAGCTAGGTCTGAGTTCTTGTCCCATGACCAAGATCAATAAGATGCACAGACACTGAAGAATGAGTAGAGTAGGATTTATTAAGCAAAAGGAGAGCTCTCAGCAAAGAGAGGGGACGTGAAAGCAGGTTGTCAGAAATGGGGCTGAGTTCTAGTTCTTTCATGTGGCAAGAGCAAGGAAGTCTTCCATGGGTTCTGCCCAAAATGGGAGAAGAGTGTTGCACCTGCACATGCTTGGGGTTGGCCAGAGTAACTCCATCTTGCTTATGACGCATGAGTGCCTTAGCAAACCTATGGCAGGGAGGCAGGGAGGCAGGGAAGTAGGGGGCTAAAAACCACAATATTAATGTCATGTTAATAACATTATAATGAGTTGGATCAAGTTAAGGACATTTAGGTTGATTTATTCTGCCTGGGCCTAAGTTGGGACAGTCCCACCTGAGCAACAACCTGGCATAAGGGAAAGTTCTTAAGCACATTTCTTCCTGTGAGCTGCAGAGGGAGTGTAGGTGCTCTCCTGCAGGTGTTCCTGTGAACGTTTACCTTCTGCGACCTTCCTTCTCTATCTGCCTAACCAGCCTCTAACTGCCTCCTCTCTCATTACTTTAAATCTGACACTTTACAGACTTTTATGTAGTACAAATGTTCCATGGGAATGTTTTGCATTCTCCTGTTCAGTCAGGTTATCTGACTTAAATAAGATTGCTTTTTTTAAAAAAAGTAGGTTAGATACTGGTGTTAAAAGCCACAATTCACCCAAATATACCTTTCCCCCACTGTGTTTCCTGTCTGCTCTCTTCCCTTGCTTGAAGTTTAGGGGTTGGGAATAAAATAAAAATATTTCATTCTATGTTTCTTAACCACAATCAAGACTGCACTTACAGAACATTATATTTGAGTTATAGATATCAAGTTTTCTTGTTGACAACTTTTTTTTTTTTTTTAGAATTAGGTTTAAAAAATGAGAGTCACTAAATGCTATTTCTTCATTCTTTGAAAAGCAGAAATCTAAGAATATAAATAGGTAATCTAGAAATGTGCTCCTCACTCCTTCCTATAAATTAAAAATAAATATAATCTAGAGGCTTGCTAAAACCTTTTGCAAGATACTGTGGTGTAGTAAAGACCACAAAATTTAGAATCAAAGAGGTCAGGGTACTAGACTCCATTCTGAATATATAACTTTTTTTCAATGCACACCCTGATTACATTCGATTTACCCTTTGTCTCTCTCATAGAATTGTTGTGAATTCAATGCCAAGTACTTATTTACTTCAAGTCACACATAATAACTTCAGGATTTTTAAGTAATGCTTTACTTTTGCTTAAAAGATATTAAAATCAAAGAGTTGTATCTTCGTGTCTACTAATAAAATTAATAGCCAAACTTTTCTACAAATGATTATAAAAGTCACTGTGATGATATAAATCTTCGAGGAGAATTGTTTCAGATTAGAGGAATAATCATTTCTCATGACTTCAGAGAAAGACAAAGCAAAAATAAAATCCTAGAAGCTAAAGCCATTGGGGGGCCCTATGGGCAGTGAGAGAGCCAGATTTGTGTGGCTCTTAAAGGTGTTTCTCTGAGGATTATTGATGACAACAACTATCTATTACATATTGATTTCTGGTATGTCATTGCCTTGAGTCTTGCAGACTTGAAAGAAAATAGCTTACATTTTAATTGTCATGATGACAAACATAAATAAAACAGGTTCTGAATAGCTTTTAGGGGGAAAATTACATTTTACATGGTGATTATGAGTGTGCTTTTTTTTTCTATAACTTCAATTTGGCATGTTTTTGCAGTTGCTGGTACTGATTGTTCCTTTCCCTGTTTAGTACTTCCTTCAGGAGCTCCTGTAAGGCAGGCCTGGGGGTGACAAAATCTTTCAGCATTTGCCTGTAAAGGATTTTATTTCTCCTTCACTTATGAAGCTTAGTTTCACTGGGGCCTATAGCGGGGTGGGAAGAGGGAGAAAGAATCTTATTAGTAGATATACCTAATGTAAATGATGAGTTAACAGGTGCAGCACACCAACATGGCACATGTATACATATGTAACAAACCTGCACATTGTGCACATGTACCCTAGAACTTAAAGTATAATAAAAAATAATAATAATTGAAAAGATAAAAATAAAAAAAATAAAGTCACAGTGAACATTTATTTGTTAAATTTGTTTTACATAAAAACATCTCTCTTGACTAAGGACCAGATTTATCACTAGGAAAACCCAGGCATTTTTTTCAGCACCTGGCTCTCTTTCTCTTGTCATCTGTATGATCGTCATATTTCTTTCCTCCCCTCTATGCTCCTATTAAGGATCTAGCACCATCACTATCTATCTCATGCTCCCCTTTCTTAAAAACTCTACTTTCTAAAGTGCATTAAAGCCCTTTTATGTAATGTTTTGTGTACGTAACAACACTGGACACATAATTAGTAATTAAAAAGTGGTGGTTAATTGACAAATATCTAAAATGGTATGTTTCTTAGAGTGATTTACAGTAACTGGTGCAAAATTTCTGAAACCAAACAAGTTGAAACAAGAACTGGCATGTCCTCATTTTCCTGTTTCACCTTTCCTCTGCTGCTTTATGAATTTTGGGCTTCACTGGATATGATTCTAGAGGTTCTCATAACCTTTTCATGATCACTATGTCACATATTGTTGATAGAATTTTCTGTCAATTCCCTCTTATGTAAAAATTTCATCTAATTTTTTAAATACATTTTTCTAATTGCCTTCCCCCCAGAAGTCAATTCGTATTTTTAATTAAACAGAGAATTCTCCAAAGAAGTAAAGAGAAATTAAAAAGCTGGTAGAAGGAAGACATTTCTTTAATAAATCTCAGAGTTTCTGCTTTGAAACTAATTGCCATGTTGAATTAAATGGGTATTTTTGCACACAGATACATAAAGATATATACATACCTATTTTGAACTTAAAAAATGATTATATATTATAAATGACAGAAACCTCTATGACATAGTGTTTGGCTATACAGAGTTCACACTTGGGCTTTAGTTAAATTCGTCCTCTGAATAGTTATGTTCTATACCCAAAAAACTAGAAGCAAATATTACAAACCATCAAGGGCATAAGCTTTTAATTCTTTGCCTACATGCCTTCATGACTTCTGACTATGCTAATAAAAGACACAAAGTTTCAATAAGTATTTAAGCATTTATGAGCACAAAAGTTGAATAAACAGAGAATTAAAATACAGTTCTTTAAATTCTCTCAGCAATGTATGAAAAAATTGACTTTCATTTACATTTGATATGTAATACCAAATATTACATAAATACAGATATATAGATACAGATAGATGATAGATGACATAATATTAATAGATACAGAGATTGATGCAGAGACACACGATCTGAAACAGGATCCACAATCTATGATCTGTAGGCCAGGTTCAGTCACCACATTTTTCTGTAAATCTAGCTTTGTAGAAACACAATCATGCCCATGTGTTGTGTTTCGTCAATGGCTGCTTTCGCAGAGTGAGAGATGACAAGGTTTGCAAAGCCTAAAATATTTACTAGATGACTCTCTAGAAAACTTTCTGAAAATATTTGTGAACACTTGTTCTAGAACAAATGCTTTTTGCAATGACATAAGAAGCTTGCACTAAAACAATGACCATTTATCTGCATTCTCTGTTGTTCTGGAATGAAAGCAAGTTACTCTCTTTGGTTGTTCTATTACACATGGGTTTGGCTTAGATTATCTACTGGATGGAGGACAATTAGCTGGATTTGGAAGATCCAAGAAACAACCTCACTCATGCAGTCGGTGCTTCACTCCTTCTCCATAAGGTCTCTTTTTACCCTTCCCTTCTCTTGCCTCATCTCCTCTTTCTCACTGCACCCAGCCTATATTGGCTTCAGGTTTCACAGCATGGTAGTCCAGGGCATTCAGCCTTTATATGCCAGCTGCTTCATTAAGGGCCTTTCAAAAGGAGAATTGGAAAGTTTCGGGTTTTTTTCCTAGATTTAGTTGTCATAAAAAAATAGCTTCTACCACTTTCTTTCTTTTTCTTTTTCTTTTTGAGACCGAGTTTTGTTCTTGTTGCCCAGGCTGGGGTGCAATGGCGTAATCTTGACTCACTGCAACCTCCGCCTCCTGGGTTCAAGCAATTCTCCTGCCTCAGCCTCCAGAGTAGCTGGAATTACAGGCATGTGCCACCATGCCCAGATAACTTTTTTTGTATTTTTAGTGGAGACAGGGTTTCTTCACATTGGTCAGGCTGGTCTCGAACTGGGTCTGCACAGACCATAAGGCCAGTCCAGATACAAAGGGAGGGGGAAAGAAAGATACTTTTTCACAGGGAACTAGCAAAGTCACATTAAGGAGCACCACTTGTGATGAGAAATATTTCTGCACACATCTTTAGAATCACCATCTACCAGAAGGATGCTTAATGACACAATCAATTTATATTTCGGCAGAGTTCTTCATCCCATCACAGAATGTTAACTAAAAGTGTGTAGAAAGCTAGCCAGTCCAAGGAACACATTGAGAAGTACTGACCTTGATCCTAGAACACTACAAAGAATTCTAAATGTTTTGATGATCTTAATGAGATAATTTAACATATTCATTTTATGTTGGATTATATATTTATATGTAGAAAACATTTTAGGAAAGATATATTAGTAAATTTCTAGTAAATGTATACTCAAAATTGCATTTCTGAAATATATTTTTCCCAAATGAAATATTATTGAAAATTCGTCTTTGCTTAATCAAATTCTTAATACTTAAAAAGCTGGATATGGATTTGTGAAAGCAACCTTCATTCTTTTTATAAAAGTATTCTTATCCTTCCATTTAATTTGAGCTTATGCTTACTATATGTTACTAAAATTGACTGAAATAGACAATTTTTATACAAAGATATCATAGGTCTAGTCGTAATGACCAAAACTATAGATCATAATCTCTCAAGTAATTTCAAAAGACTTCACTAGTGTGTTTGGTGTCTCAACACCAAAATGATAAGCTCTGAAAGAAAGTGAGTTGCCAATATCTGACAAATAGTATTCCGTAAAGTGAAATATTTTTACTTATAATAACTTGAGAAAATGAAAAAAAAAATCCATTTACTTCTTAGAGTGATCAATTGTATATTTTCTATATTTCTATGACACATGGGATGTTAGGAATTTTTAATTATATTGTGGATAGCTTTGAGATCTTTTTTTAATAAGTTGATTCACGAATAAATTTAAAAGAATACAAAGTTTAAAAACCCTATAATTAAAATTGTTCTTGTTAGTAAACACGGAATAATAAGGTATTAAAATAAAACAGTATTACATAAAGAATTATTTCAAATTTACATAGCATGTGATAAACATATATAACCTTCCAAATGGTCTATGTGTCTGATTTCATTATATACTTTGAGGGTTATACATTCATTATATAAATGAAGATTATACATTCATTATGAGAGTAAAAACTATATATTAAAAGATTTTCATTCAGAAAAAGACTAAGAAAGTTATATCAGGAATAATTTGTACAGTCATGTATTTCCGGGGCTCTCCATGAAGTAGCAATTTAGCAATGCTTTCTCAAAATGATGACTGACCAAACCATCACAGGATACAGACGGAAAAATGTGTCCTAAGAAAAGTGCTTTTTAAAAACATGTTTTAGAGGTCTATACCCTTGAATAAGAATTTTAGCGTGGAATACAGTAACTGTTTATTTATCATATATTTGCATACCTGTGAATATAGACCTAGTGATGTTTTGTACTCTGGAAGAAGCATGTGGCTGCCGCATCTTTATCTTTGTTTTAGTATTTGCCCTCTGGCTGTACTAATGGACAAGGCTATCCAAGATGCTCCCACACACATGCCATGATTGACTAAATGGGTTTAAATATATACTTGTAAATTCCATAAAGAGTTGACTTTGTCTTCTGCAAAAATAAATGAGTAAAATGGTTCCCCAAATTTATTTTTTTTACTAATCACCTCCTATGGGTTTAATAGGAAAACAATAAGCTCTGAAAGAAAGTGGGCAAATAAACTGAAAAACAAAAAAAAAACTTGGAAAAGCATAATATGTTCAAAAAATTCAAATTGTGTAGTATACGGGAACATGTCACTGCAGCAGAAAGTTTGAAAGTTGTGATACCCATGCAAGTCCTACCATAAATGCTAAGATGAGATGTAAGAATCAGAAATTTAACTAGAACTTTTGTAAGAGCCTCTCAAGCATTTGTTGTCTGTTAATGAGATTCCAGTGCTTATTTGTAGCAGTTTTGTGTTCCCAGAGCATAGAGAGTATAGTAACAGAGAGTGAGAAGGTGAAACATACACCCACACACCAACCTGGCCATGTCTAAGCAGCACTCCTGTCAGTATTAAATTTAATAGGAGTAACACACAAATTCATGTGTAGGTATGATTACATTTAGAGGGCACTACTCTTAGCAATACGCTGTGATATGTGGCATGAAGGCTCACCAGAGAGGTCAGTGTCCTGTGAAAATACTATTTTACATGACAAAAAGGGATTAAGGTTGCAGAAGGAATTAAGCTTGCTAATCACCTGACTTTCTGAGATGAAAATTATTCTCATAATAATTTGATGCTAGGCCCAACGTGATCATTTTTTTAAAATTGGAAGACGGAGAAGAAAGTGTTTGACTCAGAGCAGTGTGATGTGAGAAAATATGGCTCACTGTTGCTGGCTTTGAAGATGGAAGGGAGTCACTAGCCAAGGAATCATGGAAGCCTCTAGAATCAGGAAAAGGAAGGGCTTGAACTCTCCCCAAAAGCCTCCGGAATGCAGCCCATTGACGCCTTGATTTTAGCCCCGTGAAACCCATTCAGCACTTTTGATCTCCCTAAGTGCAATATAATAAAGTAGGGTGTGCTAAGCCCCTAAGTTTGTGGTTATATGTTACAGCAGCGACAGAAATCTTATAAATCGGTTTGGACTTATCCAGACACACTAAGCACAGACTGCATCCTTCTGCCCAGGCTGTGAATGACCCAACAAAACCTTAACGGAGACCTTTTCTCCTTACTATTTCCCCTACTTCTTTAAACATTGTTTTGCCCTCATTTCTGCCATGACTTACCTTCTACTGACTTCCCCACAAACACATGAGAAGTCTGTTAGAATAGCCTTCTTTGTACTGCAGCTACTGGACAGTTACGATCTTTGAATGTTTACGGTGTTGACTACGAAAAAATCTAAAAAGCAAATGAAGAAGGAATACCAGGTATGAAAGTAAACTGCTACAAAGTCTGCCAGGATTTTACTTCTAATTACAACAATAAAAATTGAAAGACTATGTTCATTCTGAAGAAAAAAAATAAGTTTTTTCACCACTACTACCAGAACCCAGCTGATTCTGGAAACTATAGAAGTGTGGAAAAAAAAAAATATAAAGGAAATATTTTTCTTTCCATGTGAGAGAATGTACAGAAATACAACACACACACACACACACACTGAATTGAACAGAAATATTCTGGTGCCTACAAGCTTCCTGCAGGTTAATTCCCGCTGTGGTGGGAACTGGCCCGATTTGCACTGACATGCAATGCTCTTCATAGACAAATGCCTCCTGTAGAGAAGTGCCTTCAGGTTGCTCCTGTTTGGGACAGAACATTCTATTGCACATACTTGGTTACATCTTATTTATCGTTAGACACATTTTTAGATAGAAAGCATTCTCCATTTCTATCATTACAACTTTTGTTGAGATTCCAAAATAAATTATCCATACTATCATACTCAGTCACAGTCAAACAATAAATATGGTAGTATATTAAAAAACTAGGATACACGATGAATGACAATAAAAGACGAGAGTACTATTCTCATTAAATTCAGAGAGCCAGCTCTGGGACGTGTCAGATGTGATATTTGATGACAATAACTGCAATTAATCTTGCATAAAAATTTGCCTAATCCTGTAATGTAGACACTTTATTTTTTTTTTTTATCATCTAATAGCTTATTCTGAAGTGAAAAGAAAGCATTTGTCAACTAGGTCAAGGGGAGTAAGAAAATTGGAAATGTTAAAAAACATAGACAAAGAATGTACACAGAATAAAGCCACTAACTTTCAGCACGTTGTGACCCATTTAAAGACAACTATTAAATAAGTTTAATTTCATTTAACTTTTAACTGACGTCAGCCTAACAATATATTGATGTTAAAGTAACATGTAACTTGCTGTTCTTACACACACACGAGAATACACATAGAAGCATACATATGCAATTTTTCAATGTTCTATAAGAACTATTATTTATGTAGTTATAAGCTGATGTTAAATTATAAATGGAGAATGGCATTAACATATGTCATAATTTAAGACTATCTCTAAGAGCAGCATTATTGGCTAACCCATTTTAAAAATAATGTATCAGAGGCTTTCACATATGATTTAAGACTCACAGATGTATTTTAGATTTGCAACATTATCAACAAAGCAGCACCTTTTAAATAAATAATTAAAAATTCCTCATTTGAAACATTCATTATTAATGAGACACTTCGATTAATATTAAGAATAGGCATTTAATTTGTGAAGTACACCATATACATACAACAACAGTGCACTAGTCATAAGTATACAACTTGATGAATTTTCACAGTTCGCATACCTACATAACACTGCATAGATATAATGGAGTAGACAATGTTTTATATCATGCTTTTAAAGCAACAATAAAGTTTTGATTCTCCAAAGAGGAAAGAAGATAAAATCTATAATACGTTAAATAAAATATCATTGCAACCTTATATAAATTAGAGAAAAAAGAAGAAGAAATGATATTCTTTTGAAAACAGTTATGTGAAAATAGAGCAGAGAGCCAGCCAAAGAAACCAGTGCAGATATGCTCTGAGCATTGACAGTTGTTAGACTAAACACCAGGGAACTGTTGATGGGGAATGTAGTGGATCTACTATGTTGAATATCAAGGAATCAACATGTATTTATGAAATGTGATATTTGTACTAAATTAGGCAAGAAAGAGGACTCAAGAAAGGGTTCTCCATGAATGGAATTATTTGCATTACAGATCAAATTTTAAGGTTGGCTTGCCTGGTGTTATTTAGAAAGCAGAATTCTAATATTATGAGAATTATTTTTGTTCTTTCTAGAGTACCTGAAAATTAAACATCAAGGAAAAACAGAGCTTACATTTAGAAATTGGAAGGAAATCTGTGAATCACAGGAATACTTTTTGATTTTTTTTAAACAGCTTCACATGAATTAACATCAAGTGAATTTGAAAAGCAGCCAAATAAAACCCATGAATATTATTTTGTTTTTTGTTGTTCTTTTCTTCTAAAAATAATGATTGGATATAAGTATAAATTCAGACTTCTCAACACTTAGCTCTCAAAGCGTGACCCCCAAACAGTAACACACTCAGGCCAAAAATTTTGAATTGTTTTTATTTCTTTCAAAAAGATGGATTCTCTCAGAATATTCTTAGTCCATTCCCTTACCGTACAGTGACTAATTAATTACCACAGGAGCTTGTTTACCATCCAGTTTCCTTGACCTTACGTTCAGAGACTCTGACTTGATAAACCTGTGTTGCAACCTGGAATTCTGAATTTGTAACATATACCCCCCAGGTAATTGTGTGGAGAATAATTCAGTTAGTAGTAACTAGTAGCAATAATTCAGAAATATAAGTACTTTGATTCATGGCATTGACTATAGATATCATTTCATAGCATTTAATGATTTGGTCAAAAGTTTTACTTGCATTGCTACTCTACAATATATGTAAATATGCAGCCCAAGTATACACTATTTGAAGCTGCATTAATTCTTCCAACATATCACAGTGCTTTTAAATTTATTTTTAATTTAGCTAATGTTCTGTATCTCTGCTCTAAGGAGTTAAACATCGAGATAATCTGAAGTTACTGAATTAACAACAAATACCATGAACAAATTGAGTTTCCTCATAGACAGATGAGGCATAAATAAATCTTAACATTAACTTAATCATGGCCTATTTTATGCAAGATATGGTTCTAGGTGGAATAATGATTAAAAATGTATGTTCTACTGTTGGGAGTCACTCACGTGGTGGCAGAAATATTAAAGGGAAATATTAGGAAAATTATAGGAAATAGTCATAAACTTTTGGAAGGCCGAAAAGTTACATAGCTTGTAATAATTGAACAAGCTGAAGGCAGCTGCTTCTTACCTTTATTAGGTCATAAGGTAAATATTAGGGACAACAGAAGTTTCCCCAGTTAAGTCTGTTTACCCTACTTCCATTAACTAACCTTTCAGCCAGATGGCCCTCTTGGCAGGAGGTCGACTAGGGATATTGCCCCAGTGGAATTTACTTTAGACCTTGGTAACTGAGCTTTAATCATTCATAGAACTAGTCTCTTAACCATGTTAATTATCCACAAGTGTGTTTACTCAAAAATTCTGTTGTTAATTGTATGCTAAATAAATGCCTGCAATGCGAGCTGCTCAGGGCGGGCCACAGAGATAAACCTCTCTTGGTGTGCAGGCAGTGAGACACTCAACTGGACTGGAAAACCGAATATCTGTGTGTCCATGTATGTTTTATTCATATGTCGTTTGGGTCAGGGTCTGAGGGCAGACCCCTGCAGCTAATGCCCGCATGTGAGGAGTCTTACCTCATTCTACAATCCTACAAAGAGGGTAGTGTAATGTCAAGTGTAGAGTACGTGTGTGTGTCTATGCCTGTGACTGTATTACTCTAGTAAGGCCACAAAGTGCATCTGTTGAAGAGATGATGTTGAATTATAACAACGTGACCTAAAGTTTGTATTCAGTAAAATAATCAGAAGTATAATGTTATGTAACATTATACTTTAAACTCTTTGCCAGGAAACAGGAAGATGAAAGAAACAGTCTGTATTGGGTATCACCTCTGGATCAAGCAGTTTTTTATTGCTTCTCATATATTTATTATCTTCTTACACATTACCACCCAACATCACAACTTGTACTGGATAAATATTCTGAAAGAATGTGACTTAAGTGAGTTCCAAAGCCCCCAGATTAGAAGACCACTTTTCAAGGCAATTAGCATAGACACATCAAGGTGCAGAAACACCAAGTCCTTGTCTCTGTCTTAAGATACTTTTATTTTTTATGAGGGGAGACCAATAATAAGCAATAAAAATAGGTTGACCAGGCCCAGTGGCTCAGGCCTGTCATCCCAGCACTTTGGGAGGCCGAGGTGGGTGGATGACCTGAGATCGGGAGTTCGAGACCAGCCTGACCAACATGGAGAAACCCCATCTCTACTAAAAATACAAAATTAGCTAGGCGTAGTGATGCATACCTGCAATCCCAGATACTCGGGAGGCTGAGGCAGGACAATCGCTTGAACCTGGGAGGTGGAGGTTGTGGCGAATCAAGATCGCACCATTGCACTCCAGCCTGGGCAACAAGAGCGAAACTCTGTCTCACCAAAAAAAAAAAATAGGTAGAGACCGTATCATGTTAAGAGGTGATACATGCAATGAAAAAATAAATAAAGAGTAAATAAAGAGGAAAATCAAGGGGAAATTAGAGGCTGGGGACCACTGGAAGGGAGGCACCTTGCCGTATTAAACAAAGCGGCCAGGGCAGACCTTTTTCAGAAAGTGACTGGAACAAAGACTTAAAAGATGTAGAAACAGCCCATCATATGTTTAGGAGGAGAACGTTTCAGTAAGAGGAAGAAAAGCTGAAGAGAAGCACCAGTACCAAATGTAACATGTATGCTGAAGGAACATCCAGGAAGTCAAGATGAGAGCAGGTCAGAGGGTTGAATCAGGCAGTGATGGTTGAGCAGACCATCACCTGCATTCTGACTTTCACTCTGGGCAAGGGGCTAATGGTGAAAGTGTGGGAGCACAGAGGAGCTGTGATCTGGGCTATCATGTATAAGAATCCCTCTGATCTTGTTGGGCATAGACAACAAAAGTCAAGTGCAGAAGCACAGAGATCTGTTAATCGCCTACCTTGCCTACCTTTCAGGTTCTTCTGCTTGTTTCTTTTCTTCCTCCTGATTTCTTAATATTGAAGTCTCCAGGGTCAGACTTTGCTCTTCCCTTCTCCTGGCGCACTCACACTCTTGGTAACTTCATCTTGTTTCGTAGAAACAAACCATCATCTGATTGTTCTCAAATTCTTATTTCTATTGAGATGTCTCTTCCACATTCTAATCACATATGAACAATTTCTAGATTTCCTCCTAGAAGCCTCCATTTGGATTCTTAATAAGAGGTCCAAAAGTGACTTTCTCATCTTTCTCCTAAAACTTGTTTTATTGGCTGCCTTTGTCGTTTTTGGTGACCACAGTCCCCCCCTTTCCTGTTGCCAGGCCACGAGGGGTAACCTAACAGTCTGGATTTTTTGTGGTGGTTGACAGAAACAGGAAAACATTATACCTAGAGAATTCAAGGACAGTGGCCAGCCATGAGTGTTGGGGTGTGGGGATGCTAGTATTCTGTGACTCCCTTTTCCTCCTGATTATGCAGTAAAAGGCCAGGTAGGGGGTTCAGGGCTGTGCATGCTCCTTTTTAAACTTCTTCACCTCCACCTGGAGGCTTGTGCAAACAACGAACAGGAAACTTTTCAGCTGTTTGTCCCTCAGGATGCCAAGTCCAGGAATGTAGCATCTCTTTTGTTCTTAAGAGAGCAGCCAGAAAACTTGACATTTCTTTGTTTCTTTAGTTGGTTGCTTTATTAATCATGCATGTGGCTGCTGTGGTGGTACATGGTTCTGCATTGTTTCATGGTTCTGCATTGTTTCTACACTGCTTCTAGTTATGGTCTAAGTCAGAAGGAGAGTGACATGTTTTTCTGCCCAGAATCTCTCTGACAAGTATATGGTGCATCACAGAATGGTCTCACCATAATCAGGAAAGCAAGATTATTATCCCCGTCCCTCAACACTAGCATAACGGTAGAAATTCTGTTGCAAAATTTCTACAGCATGTACTTTAACTACTCTACTGAAATGTATTTGGAAGTGATACAATCCTTTTTGTTTTCTAATGGAACTGTAACGGTCCTAATCAGTTTATTCAGGCTTGACCTCTATAAAGACAAACAGTTTCTTCTAATCTAGTCAGACATAGGCAGAGGAATGGAACTGCAACTCTTCTCTCACCATATACAAAAATCAACTCAAGATAGATTAAAGACTTAAATTTAAGACTAAAACTATAAAAACACTAGAAGAAAATCTAGAGAAAAATCTTCTAACCATTGGTGTAGACAAAGAATTTATAACTAAGACCTGAAAAGAACAGGTACAAAAAAAAAAAAAAAAAAAAAAAAACACCAAAAATAGACAAATGGGATTTAATTAAATTAAAAAGTTCACCACAGCAAAATAAATAATCAATGGTGTGAACAGACAACCTGTGGAATGGAAGAAAATATTTACAAACTATATATCTGACAGGGAACTAATTCCCAGAATTTACAAGAAACTCAAACAACTCAACAAAAACCTCCAAATAATCTCATTAAAAGGCAGGCTAAAGACATGAATAGACATTTTTCAAATGACCAACAAGTATATGAAAAAATGTTCAATATCATAAAGCATCAGAGAAATTCAAATGAACACCAAAAAAGACATCACCTTATACCGATAAGAATGGCTATGAATAAAAGACAAAAAATAACAGATACTGGAGAGGAGTCAGATAAAAGAAAACTGTTATACATGATTTGTGGGAATGTAAATTAGTACAAACTCTATAAAAACTGGGATTTCTCAAAGAACTAGAAATAGAACCATCATATGATCCAGCAATGCCACTACTGAGTATATCTCCAAAGGATAACAAATTATTGTACCAAAAAGATACCTGCACTTGTATGTTTAACACAGCACTATACACAACAGCAAATATATGGAATCAACAACCTAAGTGCCCATCAGGGTGAAACTGGATAAAGAATATGTGGTGCATATATATATAATGAAATACTATTATTCGGCCATAAAAAGGAATAAAACTATGTCTTTTGCAGCAACATGGGTAGAATTAGAGGCCATTATCTTAGGAGAAACAACTCAGACACACAAAAACAAATACTGCATGTTCTCACATGTATACATGGGAGCTAAAGAATGTGTACACGTGGAAGCAGTGTGTGGAATGATGGACAAGGGAGACTCAGAGTGGGGGAGCTTGGCAGGGTGACGGATGATGGAAGGCTGCTTGGTGGGTACAATGTGCATTTCTCCAGTGATAAATGCACTGAAGGCCCTGACTTCACCACAATGTAATATGTCATTGTAGCACAATTGCATTTGTATCCCAAATATATACAAAGACAACACACACACACACAGACACACACAAAAGAAAAATCTAGGCAGAGAGACTGGGGAAATAGAAGATCCACATGACCCCAGGAAGAATTGGATTTGACTTTCCATACTCCTTGTCACTCATTGCATGACCTTGAGCAATGTACTTTGCCTCTGGCTCTCAGCTATGTGTCTATGCCTGGCAAAATGATGCCTGCCCTTTACAATTTTTTTCACAAGAGAATTTCAGATAGGAGTGTCTATAGGACATTGCTTTTAGATAAGAGGAATTGTGAGTATAAGCATTGTCCTTCTCCCTCCTAACTCCAAAGCTGATTTGTTACCTAACTTTAGTTGTTTCAGCCACCACAAGTGAGGTTGGACTGACCAGCAAGAGCAAATGGAGATGCTTAGCCAATGAAAACCAAATTTGGAGACACAGCCATGGTCAAGACAGCTTTACTGTCCACTTGCTTGACTTTCTTGTCAACCAGGTCTTCCTTGTTGTAAGACCAACAACCAATCAGGACAACAGGTCTTTCCTGTTGTAAGACCAACAACCAATCAGGACAACAGGTATTTTCTGTTGTAAGACCAATAACCAATCAGGGAAAAGATAATGGAGTAACATGTCAGTGCAGGCTCACTGCAGTGTTGTGTTTGGCTTATTCACACTTGCAATAGTCATTGCTCACAGAAGACTTACAGACCTCTAACCAATTCCATTGCCCTGGACCCCAAATGTATACAGCCAAGGTAAGTACCTTCTTTAAATTCACCTTAAATTAAGCTATATAGTCACTTTATTTTCAAGCGAGATTTAACCCATATAGTGACTGTTCCACTATTAAATTGTTGCAGCATTTTGTAAAAAAAAGTTTTGTTTTTTTTTTGCTTTCAACTTATCTTCTAATATCTTATTGAAATGGAGAACTGGGAGTCTTGCAGAATTATAGCATTTGAGATTTTGAGGGTGCAAGTCCATAAGACTTTATGGTTCTTGGCATTTTTATATGTATTTCCAAAAGAGAGTGAAAACAATTATGTCTAAGCTGTGCTATCAACACAGATGCCAATCTTGAGTATAGATTAAGGAGATAATGTTACTGCATGGGTGATAAGCTCTGAGAAGATCTCAGTCATATCATGAATCCCCAGTGGCTCTCATATATGTAAACTCTTAGTGGATGTTACACATATTTTGTCATTTTTTTTTTTTTAGCAAGTTATTTATATCATGATTTTACAAACACGAAAACCAGGGTGAGGCTAATATAGCAAACAAGCAACCCATTCGATTTTACTTCAATCCCCAAATGCCAGTAAAGTTTACTTCTCCTTTGACAGCTAGAAAATTGCAATTTGGAATGGAAAGCTTATCCCGGCAATAAAGATTGGCTAGTAAAGTTTTACAGAGAAATGAGAAATTTGGCTGCTGGTTGTATTTGAATCTTGTTGGAAAGGAGGCTCTCACCAGAAAAGGTTGTGCCCTTGATGTGTTAAGCAGGCTGTCCACTTAACCCAAAGGTCTATTCAAACAGTTCAATCAAATTGTAAGTTGTCACAACAGCATCCAAATACATTAGGGCAATCCTGTTAACAGCTGAAAGACCTCATCTAAGCACCGAGTTATGTTTATTCAGAAAAAAAGCTCCATTCCCAGCTGAGAAGCTGAAAATGGACCTCAGGTTAAAAAAGATAAGTTTTTAAATTGATTTTTGATTGTACTGATTCCAAATCTATGAACAGTGGCCCTCTAAGGCAGTGGTCTTCAAGACAGGGTCTTGTAAACTTGTTAGAAATGCACATTTTTGGCCCTGCTCAGGCCCTAGTGAATCAAACTCTACAGGCATGCCCAGTAATTTGCTTTTCAACAAAGCCACCAGGTGGTTCTGATTCAAACTGAAGCATAAGAAACACTTCTCTAGGAGTTCATATTTTTGGTGAAGCATTAAGAATGCTGTGTTCATTTTCACAGTGAAAATAAATTTTGCAAATTGAATTTATCATGATCATTGAATAGGTTACAATTTTTTAGAAATATCTTTTTTTTTGTAAAATTACTGAAATGCAAAGCTGAATACTAGTGAATTAAATGTAACATTAATATGCATTGTTGGGATTGTTTACATCATCATGGAAAGGAAACTCAGGTAAAGTATAAGCTGATCATTGTAATGTTGTTATTAGTAACAACAAGAAAAGAAATATGGGGGATAAATGTCATCTTCAAAAATGTGGGTGGTATTTCTTCACCAGAGAAAATGAAAATATATTGCAAATCTATTTATGCAGTAATTATGCCATCTTAATTTAGGTTGATTAACTCCAAGTAGTTGAATAAAGTCTGATAATATATTCTAAAATTTGTATTATTGGTTCCACATAGAAAATGACCACTTCCACACTTCACAATGGAAAGGACCTCGTTGCTGGTTCCCAAGAGATCTGGGATGAGTCTCTGGCCTCCCATTACTGTGTGGGTGACTTGGGAAAACACCTTAACCTTTCTGAGTTTCTGAGGTTCAGGATTTTGAAGGTATTTTGCTTTGTTTTGTTTGGATATTGAGTTGATAAAACCAAACTTGCACAACTGGTGTGAGCAGTCCTGACAAAGGCAGTAAAGCACGCATCAGAGTAGCTGCCACGCTCTGGCTGTGCCATTCATATTGCCTCTTCCTTTCACTTTACCAGTGTTCTTTATCCCTGTTGTACACTTGCCATCTGTGATGCAAATCTTTCTAGGCATCTCTGTCCTTTGGCTCAGGCCTAGCTCACCTCCCACAGCTTTCCTCTGCTCCTTCCTCTGTAATACACATTTCATCATGTGCAAACAATCATGTATCTTCAAACTTGTTCCTTATAATGATCATTTAATTTCCTCACCTTAATGAAGTACGATAGCTCCACTTTGCTAGCAATTCTCTTCTCATGCCACAGAAAAGTCTTGGCGTAGTTCTAACGTGTTCTCTTATCTAGGTCATCGATCATGATCACTCTAAAGCCTTCCTATTTAAAAATGAATGCAATGCAAGCATGCAAACTACTTAGATCCTCCTCTTCTTTTTCTAACCATTGACTTTGTAAGTGTCATGGGGTACTTTGATTTTTACTCTAGTCTTCATCTCCTGTGGGTGTCCCCACTCCCTAGGCAGACAATGCTCTCTAGTCGTCAGCTCCAATCTACTTTCGCCATATGTGACAGTCAAACTAGCTTTCACTTTGTTCCTTAACATATCCCTCAAGGTTTTCTACTTTTGTGCATATTTTCATGCCATATATTGAATACAAATGTCTTCATTTCTACAATATCCTCTAAAAATACTATCCATGAAAGCCCAACTCAAATGTCATAATCTCCTATCATATATCATCTGTTCATTCTCTTGATTTAAACTGTAACTGCCTTATAATATATGCTACTTATGATAATGTGTTTTGCTATCATTTCACAATTGAAAGTATGTATTTACTCCAAAATGCATGCCTCTGTCTCTTTCCCTCTGTGTCTATACTTATAGCTAAACATATCTATTCTATATACTTTATATAGAATTCAAATTATAAAATAGCTATAAAAATGTAGATGGAATACCATAGGTATATATTCTAGCTATATATTTATGAAATTTATTGTATTCAAATGCATATGTGAATTTTTTTCATGTTCTGTAGAAGAACATTGGCACCATTTATCAGCCTTATAAGAAGAGAGCTCATTTAAAGACATTATAATCACAGAAAATGGAAAATAAAAGGAGTACTCCAAAAAGCATCTTTGTCATAGAGAGAGCTGATGACTTCTTACCAATGCACTCCCCTATGTGCTTAAAAAATTATTCAAATGACTAAAAATCCCTGAGTCAATCACTAAGCATCTATTTTCCTTGTTGGATCTTGATTTGTGATACCTGACTTTTATCTATAGGCTACTGCTAACTGCCAGGACTCTACCTGTCAGCATTGTACTAAATCTCCTATCTCGTTTATACCTGGGCTAGTGGCTTAGTCTTTATGTTTACTTTGCTGAGCCAATGTATTTACATTAGTCAGACTGGAATTTCAACTGGTGACTCTGGGTCTGGCATTCATTACAGTTGTCTTTCAAAGAGGTAATAAAAATTTTTATTTTCACTAAAATTGATATGATACAAATAAAATTATGTTAGAAAAAAACAAAAACAGGGGGACTTGTCGTAATAGCTAACAAAATTTGTAATAATATGTAACAACTGATTTGTAAATACTAAATTTAAATTAATGTCAGATTATGGCAAACAATTTTTAATGTTTCTTACATTTTGGCTCACATCTGTCCTCTTGAATATTTTTTCTCTTTCTCAGAAATCATACTGACTAAATTTTTTAGAGATGAAATATTTGCTACTAATATAAAAATGCAATTGTCTTTACAGAATATATTCTTTTCTGTATATTCAAAATACAGCCCAGGAGATTTAGGGGAATACTCTTCTTTCCTGTGTTCAATCTCCTGAAAAACAAAAGCAAACTAACAAAACCAACTTTAAATGAATAAGACAGATGGGTATATTTGACTTTCACAGCTTTTGACTATGTATTTATTTAAAATTTCATTTAGGTACAATTTTAAGATCTGATTTAATAATAAAATTGACTAAATTATTATTTTTAACCTTTAGGTTCAAGGGTACATGTGCAGGATTGTTATATATGTAAACTTGTGTCACAGGGATTTATTGTACCAATTATTTTGTCACCCAGTACTAAGACTAGTAGCCAATAGATATTTTGTCAGATCCTCTCCCTCCTCCCACCATTTACTCTCAAGTAGGCCCCAGTGTCTATTGTTCCCCCTCTTTGTGTCCATGTGTTCTCATCATTTAGTTCCCACTTGTCAAGTGAGAACATGTGGTATTGATGTAGGATTTTTCTTTTGGTCAGTTTGCAAACTGGGACCCCCAGCCAGCGATGTCCCACCTGGGCCTAACTTGGTCACACTACCTGCTGCAGGAGATGGCCACCCATTCAGTCAAGTCTGGCTTTTGCACCTGTTCCCAAGTTCCTGTCCAGCATCCAAGAAGAATGATGTTGCTGACCATCAAACAGTGAGCAAGGTGGGAAGGTTTTTTGAGTGATGAAACAGCTTTCAGTGGGGAGGAAATGTGAGATAGTCCCCCTATCTGAAGGCAGTAAAAGTCCTTTAATATGGCTGAGACTAGGGCTTTTATGGGCTCAGAATAGGGAATGTGTGCTGATTGCTTTGTGAGTATACAAAAAAGTTTAAAGGAAAGACACCACTCAAAGGTGGGCACAGCAGTATAGAAAACCAATTAGGAAAGAGCAAGTATATGTAAAATAGGCGAAGGGTAGGGATCTATCAGAGGAAAGCACACCAAACAGGAGGACAGGTTCGCTATCCTGTCTGAGGGCTTACCTAGGATTGTCTTTGGCTTGGAGGTTGGGTTTCACCGGGGACCCGTCCTTATAGACCTAGGAATTTGGCTGCCTCTGGCCTCTATCAGCATTTGTTTTTTTGTTATTCCATTAGTTTGCTAAGGATAATGGCTTCCAGATCCATCCACGTTCTTGCAAAGGACATGATCTCATTCTTTTTTATGGCTGTGTATACTCCATGGTGTACATGTATGACATTTTCTGTATCCAATCTGGCATTGATGTGCATTTAGGTTGATTTAATGTTCTTGCTATTTTGAATAGTGCTGCAATGAAGAAATGCATGCCTATGTCTTTATGGTAGAATGATTTACATTCCTTTGGGTATATACCCAGTAATGAGATTGGTAGGTTGAATGGCAGTTCTGTTTTTAACTCTTTGGGGAATCTCCATACTGTTTTCCACAATAGTTGAACTAATTTACACTCCCACCAATATTGTGTAAGTCTTCCCTTTTCTCTGCAACCTCACCAGCATCTGTTATTTCTTTACTTTGTAAATAATAACCAGTCTGACTGGTTTGATGTGGTATCTGATTGTGGTTTTGATTTGCATTTCTCTAATGATCCAGTGATATTGATGTAGTTTCTAAATGCTTGTGACCACCTGTATGTCTTCTTTTGAAAAGTGTCTGTTCCTGTTGTTTGCCCACTTTTTAATGAGGTTGTTTGTTTTTTTCTTGAAAATTTGTCTATGTTTCATATACATATAGGTGTTGGATATTAGACCTTTGTCAGATGCATAGTTGACAAAATTTTTCAAACTTTGAATGCATATTTTTATCACATTAATTCATTTACTATATACTACTGAGTATCTATTATGTTATCATCTATGACATATGCTAACAACAGCGAGGAAAACAAAATGAATATGAAGAACTTTATGCCTCAGAGAGCTCACAGTTATATGCACAAACACAAATGCATATCTAGGTTTACTAAATAGACTGGTTGTCTACTACTACACGTTGTAGTAGGGATTAGGACTGAGATTTATTTGCATATTTTGTACTTCATTTTCCCCAAGATTAAGATTAATTTTACAATGCTATTGTCTCTTTTGAGACATAGGATTCTATCTGTATGTGTCTGCTGAATAAATCTTATTTATTGAGTTTTTCAATAAATAAGTATAATTTTAAGTTATAGTTATTATTTGTGATCTCTTTACTATTTTTTAAAATCTCCCCCATAGGGATTTGTCAACTTTTAAAATTCTGTCAATGTTTAAAATTTCCTTTCTATAATTTTAGGGTATGATTCTTCAGGGTTTAAAATGAAGGATTATTATGTCTCCCAATAAGATGCCCTGTTTATCATCTATATAGTGACTGACTATAAATCATGAAATGTTCTGTATTAATTTCTCTTTTGTCTGATAGTAATACACTATTATGACTTTTTTCAGAACAGTATATTCATGGAATAATTTATCCATCCTTTTAAGTTCAGCTTTTCTGAATTACTATGATATATGTGGATCTTTTATAAAGACTATACAGTGAAATTTTAATTTTTTTACTTCTGGAATTTCAGTATTTCAAGTAAGTTAAATCAGTTTTTATCTATTGTGATTACTAATGAGTTTTTGTTTTCTTATCTTTCAAGTTTTCTTTGCTTTCTCTCTTTTTGTTATCTAGTTTATAATTTAAAAAATTATTTTTTCTCGATTATCTTGTTAATATTTTAGTAGTTGTTTTAAATTTTAAAATCCACACTTGAGTCAATAAATGCTGTTTAATTTAATAATTAGACCAAAAATTAGGCATCGTTACTAGTATTTCAAAATAATAAGAGCTATTTATGACACACCTACAGCCAATATCATACTGAATAGGCAAAAGCTGGAAGCATTCCCTTCGAAAACTGGCACAAGACAAGGATGCCCTCTCTCTCACCACTCCTATTCAACATAGCATTGGATGTTCTGGCCAGGGCAATCAGGTAAGAGATAGAAATAAAGGCTATTCAAATAGGAAGAGAGGAAGTCAAATTGTCTCTATCTGCAGATGTTATGATTGTATATTTAGAAAACCCCATTGTCACAGCCCCAAATCTCCGTAAGCTGATAAGCAGCTTCAGCAAAGTCTCAGTATACAAAATCATTGTGTGAAAATCACAAGCATTCCTATACACCAATAATAGAAAGCCGAACTATGAGCAAACTCCCATTCACAATTGCTATAAAGAGAATGAAAGACCTAGAAATACAACTTATAGGGGATGTGAAAGACCTCTTCAAGGAGAGCTACAAACAAACACTCAAGGAAATAAGAAAGGACAAAAACAAATGGAAAAACATTCCATGCTTATGGATAGGAATAATCAATATCGTGAAAACAGCCATATTGACCAAAGTAATTTATAGATTCAATGCTATCCCCATCAAGCTATCATTGACTTTCTTCACATAATTAGAAAAAAAACTATTTTAAATTTCATATGGAATCAAAAAAGAGCCGATATAGGCAAGACAATCCTAAGCCAAAAAAAACAAAGCTGGAAGCATCATGCTACCTGGATTCAAACTATACTGCAAGGCTACAATAACCAAAATAGCAGGGTACTGGTACCAAAACAGAGATATAGACCAATGGGACAGACAAGGGGCCTCAGAAATAACGCCACACATCTACAGCCATCTTATGTTTGACAAACCTGACACAAACAATCAATGAGGAAAAGATTCCCTATTTAATAAATGTTGTTGGGAAAACCGGCTTGCCATACGCAGAAAACTGAAACTGGACCCCTTCCTTACACCATGTACAAAAGTTAATTCAAGATGGATTAAAGACTGTGATGTAAGACCTAAAACCATAAAAACCCTAGAAGAAAACCTAGGCAATACCATTCAGGACATAGGCATGGGCAAAGACTTCAGGACTAAAACACCAAAAGCAATGGCATCAAAAGCCAACATTGACAAATGGGATCTAATTAAACTAAAGAACTTCTGCACAGCAAAGGAAAGTATCATCAGAGTGAACAAGCAACCTACAGAATGGGAGAAAGATTTTGCAATCTATCCATCTGATAAAGGGCTAATATCCAGAATCTACAAGTAACTTAAACAAATTTACAAGAAAAAAACAAATAACCCCATCAAAAAGTGGACATATTATATTAACAGATACTTCTCAAAAGAATATATTTATGCGGTCAACAAACATATGACAAAAACCTTATCATCACTGGTCCTAAGAGAAGTGCAAATCAAAACCACAATGAGATACCGCTCACTGTAGTTAGAATGACCATCATTAAAAAGTCAAGAAACAACAGATGCTGGAGAGGATGTATAGAAATAGGAGTGCTTTTACACTATTAATGGGACTGGCAATTCCTTAAGGATCTAAAACCAGAAATACCATTTCACTCAGCAAATCCATTACTGGGTATATACCCAAAGGATTATAAATCATTCTACTATAAAGACACATGCACAGGTATGTTTATTGCAGCACTATTCACAATAGCAAAGACTTGGAACCAACACAAATGCCCATCAATGATAGACTGGATAAAGATAAAGAAAATGTGGCCCATCCATGTATACCATGGAATACTATACAACCATAAAAAAGGATGAGTTCATGTCCTTTGCAGGGACATGGATGAAGCTGGAAACCATCATTCTCAGCAAACTAACACAGGAACAGAAAACCAAACACCGCATGTTCTCAGTCATAAGTGGGAGTGGAACAATGAGAACACATGGACACAAGGAGGAAAACATCACTCACTGGGACCTGTCAGGGGGTGGGGTTCTAGGGGAGGGATCACATTAGGAGAAATACCTAATGTATGACAGGTTGATGGGTGCAGCAAACCACCATGGCACGTGTATACCTATGAAAACAACCCTGCACGTTCTGCACAAGTATCCCAGAACTTAATGTATAATTAAAAAAAAAAAAGAATTACAAGTAGAAATCATGTTAGTCTGTCAAACCATACTTCCTCTTCACCATATGATACCTTGCTAGTTAAGAATTGTTATTTCCTAAGCCCATATATATATTTAATCTTTGCCTTCTACAGATAAATAGAAGAAAACAAGGGTTTTTTTTCTGTTTATTTTTTATAATTTGTTTTCTTTTAGAGATGGGGGTGGCTCACTGTGTTGTCCAGGCTATTCTAGATCTCCTGGGCTCAAACAATCCTCTCACTACAGCCTCTCAAATGCTGAGGTTACAGGCATGAACCATCATGCCTGGCTGACAAGAAGTTTTGATTAAGTGTCTACTCCATGCTAGACATTGTACTATGCATTCTTCTCAGCCTATCCTTTATCAAAGGAGGTTATTGAAATAGTGTCCTTTTCAATACAATATTGTAACAATTATTATTTAATTCATTTTCCTTTGCTTAAGCAAGTTATACTAGAACTACATTATCCTGTCAAATCATACTGAGCATGTAATAAACTAAACAATCCTGCTGGTCTTAACATAACTTTCACTATTCTTTATTGCATAATCAATTCTTTTGGTTTGTTTGTTTGAGATGGAGTTTTGCTCTTGTTGCCCAGGCAATGGTACAATCTCAGCTCACTGAAATCTCTACCTCCCAGGTCCAAGCAATTCTCCTATCTCACCTCAGCCTCCCAAGTAGCTGGGATTACAGGCATGTGCCATTACACCTGGCTAATTTTGTACTTTTAGTAGAGATGGATTTGCTCCATCTTGGTCAGGTTGGTCTCGAACTCTTGACCTCAGGTGATCCGCCCACTTCGGCTTCCTGAAGTGCTGGGATTACAGGCATGAGCCACTGCACCTGGCCAGCATAATCAGTTCTTTTTATCAAATACAGAGATTCATACTTACAGGTAAAACAATTTGTATTTTCCCTTGCCTATTTTTTTGTTTGTTTTTGAGATAGCTAAAATTACCAATTTTTAAAAGTCATATTAACCATGGTTTCTAACATTTAATCATTTAATGTGTTGATTAGCATCCCATTTCTAAGTTCAAGTATTTGATTAAAATGTTACAGTAGATAGAACATAATCTAAGCACTTTTTTCTTCAACATACTACCAGAAAAAATCTATCTGTGCTAACTTTGGCCATTACTGCTAGTGAAAACTTAATTTTGTCATCTATAATATTATTATGTACAAAATCATGTTCTGAGGTTAATTTTATTCTGAGAAATATACTAGTGCTAGTTCTAAAAACTTTTAAATAAACTCATTAAGTAGAAACTATTATACACACTTTGCATATGAGGTAAACAAACTTTAGAAAGCAGAGCTAATTTTCATAATGATACAGAACTATTAAATTGTAAAGCCAGAAATCAAACTCACATGTGTCTAAATGGAGAGTTCCACTGTTTAGCTCCATGCTACAAATATTTCTGTGGTTTTCCTTGGAATCAACATCAAACTTGTCTGTCTGTGTAGCTTCTGAAATCTACTATGATTTACATCAAAATACCATGGCCACGAATTAATTTATCAGTATTTCACAAAATTTATTAACAATGAAACTTTGATTCCAACTATAGAAATCCTCTGGAATCTAGAATGCGATTCATCTGCTTATAGCAATTTGAACATACTGAAAGTAGCTACGTTATTTTTACTCTATGTTGGCTTATCTAGGCTTTCAACAATCTCTTAATATTATAAATGTTAATGATAAGCATTTTTACAGTTAAAAATGACTATAAAAAACAGAGATTGAGACATTGAAAAGTTCTGCTTTTTCTCTATCATCTGTTAATATAAAAATATTACCCACATCCAAGAAATATTTTATATTTCCTTTTTCTGCTTCTGATTTTTTCCTCTTTAGGATTTTTCTAGTTACCTTCTACTGCTTCTTATGACATACTTGTGAAAGGACTTTCCTTGTTTTTAGTGTTTTCCATTAAGTGCAGCACATCCAGAAATTTATTCTTCTTTATAAAATTATATACATTCATGCAACTTTAAAACATTTTTTAATTTTTTTAGAGACAGAGTCTCATTCTGTCACCCAGGCTGGAAGGCAACGACACTATCATAGCAGCTCACTGCAGCCTTGAACTTCTAGGCTCAACCAATCCTACCTCAGCCTCCCAAGTGGTTACAACTACACGTGTGCACCACTACACCTGGCTAATTTAATTTTTTTTGTCTTTCTATGCTGCTCAGGCTGGTCTCGAACTTCTGGCCCCTATTGACTCTGTTATCTTTAACTCCTAAAATGTTGAGATTACAGGAGCGAGACACTGCACTTAGCCTCATGCAACTTTTTAATCATCTTTTTCGTGCAATTCAATCTTTTTATTATGAGAAAGATATTTATGCATATAGATTAAGACATAGTTTAGATAATGCTATACCAAGCATTAATACTGCTTTTGTATTATTTAAAACAGAAGAATGTGCCCTCTGAGCAGACAAAACACAAGAGCTACCCCTATTTCAGAGCTGATGCTGCTTCTCTTAGGGTAAGTTGCCTAGACAGCATTATCTGGATGCCTGTCCCAAGTCCAAGCCTGGCTAGATAGCAGCCTGCACATTCTGGTGCTTTCTATAATTTTTATTTTTTCAGAGAGTCGATCTTCTTATGGGTTTATATAGTAGTTCAGACTTTTCCTATCATATAATTTTTCATAACAATTACCTAGATTTGTAACTTTATGATGTCAGGGAGTAGTCATATCTTGTTTACCATTGCATACCTGCAAATAAGATACTCTGTGGAACATATATTGTTATTTACAACATGCATTAATATTTTAAATAAGGACCAAATTAGTACTGACATATCTGATAAACTCAAATTACTTATTATGTCCAAATTATTTTCTAACTCAAATTAAAATTCAATTCATGACTTCTTTGATATATATACCAATAATCTATATGATTTACTATGTTATCATTTATCAGGAAAGAATAACATTGCCAAAATGGTGGAATAAAAGCAATATGGCTTCACTGTCCCCAACAGAAAACCAACAACAATTATCCAGTGCAAAAATTATCACCGACAATATCCCAGAACTCACAATTTAGTCTGAGATGAATCCTGGAACCACAGAGAAGTGAAAAACTATGAGCAGAAGATAGAAGAAATGGACTTCTCTATTTACAGTGCCTCTCCCACCAACAGTAAGGCACCATGCAGAAAAGTCTCCTGGATTCACAATTTTCATACTAGATGAAGAGAGATTAATGCAGACAGCCCATTTCGCAGTCATTTTGGTCCATACACAGGAAAACCATTCCCACCTCAATCTGTGGGAAGACTTGTGAGTGCCTGAGGGAGACGGCAGTTGGAGACAGACAGTGGAGGTAGGGCTAGTAGCCCCAGGAGAGGAAACTCAGACAAATAAAATGTCAAATCAGAGAGGTGGTTAAGCAGCATTATTCTGTAAGAGGCACACTCCATGGACCATCTGGACAAGAACCCCTAGCCAGTCTCCCCACACAGCTGGAAGATGCCTTTTGGGACCCCATTCATTTGGGACAGGCAGGCCTTCAAATTTTTGCCAGAGCTGTGGCAATACTGGGTTAAGTTGCCACCTAGTGGCAAAAAGAGGGAGTGGCCTAGAGCTAAAGGAATCAATATGCAAACTGCACAGAATATTTAAACACACATGTGTTAGAGAAACCAAACCAACCCAAGAAGCAAATAGTGGAATAAATAACTAATCATTCAATGCAAAAAAGTAGACTTACATCCGTAAGAAATGATGACAGCAAACTAGGAACCTCCCCAAATGGACAAAGTAGGGAACTAGTATCTGATTCCAGCAAGACGGTGACATGAGCTTTCAGATCAATAACTTAAAATAAGAGTATTGAGAACACTCAGCAAAATCCAAGATAAGGCAAACAAGCAATTTGGAAGTTTATCAGAGATTAGCAAAATAAAAAACAAACAGAAATCCTAGAACTAAGAAATACATTGACTGAAATAACAAATGTATCAGAGGGTTTCAAAAACAGAACCAATCAAACAGAAGAAAGATTTTTGTGACTTCAGAGGAAGAACATTTGAAAATATGCAGTCAAAGGAGAAAAAAGAAAAATAATAATGAAAATGAATTAAAAATGTCTACAAAATCTAGAAAGACACCTTAAAGGAACAAATCTAAGAGTCATTGAACTTAGGGATTTGAAAAAAAAGAAAGTGGTAGAAAGTTTATTAAAAAAAAAAAAAAAACAGAAAACTTTCACACCTAGAGAAAGATATAAATATTCAAGTACAGGAAAGCCAAAGATTACCAAACCAATTCAGCCTATGTAACACTACCCCAAGGCATGTAATAATCAAACTCTCAAATATCAGGTCAAAAAATATTCAAAGGCATCAATGGAAAAGAAGCAAATAACATATAAAGGAGCTAATTTGTCTGGCAGCAGAATTCTCAGCAGAAACAATACAGGGAAGGAGTGAGTGGACGATACATTCAAACTGCTGAAGAAAAAATTGCTAACTGAGAATAAATTATCCAACAAAGCTATCCTGCAAACATGAAGAAGAGATACTTTTCTAGACAAATGGAAGCTAAGGTAATTCATCACCACCTGATCTGTCTTATAATAAATGCTACAGAGAGTTTTTCAGTCAGAAAGAAAAGGATGTTAACATGCAACACAGAAAATCATCTGAAGGTATAAAGCCTACTGGTAAAAGTAAGTACATAGACAAATTCTGAATGCTTTATTGCTGTAACTGTGGTGTGTAAACCACCATACCTCTAGTATTAGCACACAATGCAAATGTATCAAAAACTACTAGAATGATTTGTTAAGAGATAAGTGAATATAAAAGTATGTAAATTGAGATTTAAAAAAACATCAAAAAGTTGGAGGATGGAGTTATAGTACAGAGTTTTTTAAGTTTATTCTTTGCTTTTCATTAAAAAATAATTTCAAATTTTATTTTAGATTTACGGAATACAAGTGCAGGTTTCTTACATCTGTATGTTGCGTGATGCTGAAGATGGGGGTATAATTAATCCAGTCACCCAGGTAGTGAGCATAGTACCCAAGAGTTAATTTTTCAACACTTGTCCTCTTCTCTCTCTTTCCCTAGTTGTCCCCAGTCTCTATTTTTGCCATCTTTATGTCCATATTTACCCAGTGTTTGGTGCTACTTATAAGTGAGAACATCTGGTATTTGGTTTTCTGTTCCTAGGTTATTTCACTTAGGATAATGGCCTTCAGTTCCATCCATGTTGCTGCAAGGGACATGACTTTTTTCTATTTTATGGCTGCTTATTATTCCATGCTGTGTATGTACCACATTTTCTTTATCCAATCCACCTTTGATGAATGCTAAATTGATTTCATGTCTTTGCTATTGTGAATAGTGCAGCAATGAACATATGAGTGCATGTGACTTTTTGCGATGCTTTTTCCTTTGGATATATACACAGTAATGGGGTTGCTGGGTCAAATGGTAGTTCTCTTTTAAGTGCTTTGAAAAATCTCTAAAATGCTTTCCACAGTGGCTGAAGTAATTTCACTCCCACCAACAGTTTATAAATGTTCCCTTTTCTCTACAGCCTCGCCAACATCTGTTGTTTTTGATTTCTTAATAATAGCCATTCTGACTTGTGTGAGGCAATTACTTATTGCAATTTTGATTTGCATTGCTCTGAAGATTAGTGATGTTGAACATATTTTTATGTTTGTTGGTCACTTGTATGTCTTCTTATTAAAAGTGTCTGTTCATGTTGTTGGTCCACTTTTTAATGAGGTTATTGCTTTTTATACTTGTTGAATTGTTTAACTTCTTTATAGATTCTGGATATTAGATCTTTAATGGATGCATACTTGATGAGTTTTTATCCCATTCTCTATGTTGTCTGTTTATTTTGTTGGTAGTTTCTTTTTCTGTGCAGAATCTCTTTAGTTTAATTAGGTCCCACATATCAATTATTGTTTGTGTTGCAATTGCTTTTCAGCACTCAGTTATAAATTTTTTCCCAACGCCAATGTCCAGAGGTTTTCTCCTAGGATTCGTATAGTTTGAGGGCTCACATTTAAATTTTTAATCCATCTCGAGTTAATATTTGTATATGGTAAAAGAGGGGAATTCAGTTACATTTTTCTGCATATAACTAGTCAGCTATCCCAGCACCATTTATTTAGTAGGTGGTCCTTTCTTCATTGCTTATTTTTATTGACTTCATTGAAAATCATATGGCTGTAGGTGTATGGCTTTGTTTCTGGGTTGCCTATTCTGTTGGTCTATGGTCTATCTGTCTGTTTTTGTACCAGAGTACCATTTTGTTTTAATTTTTGTAGCCTTATACTTTGAAGTCAGGCAATGTGAAGGCTCTGGCTTTGTTCCTTTTGCTTAGCATTGCTTTTGCTGAATTCAGCGTTTGTTTCTTTTCATTCTTTGTGATCAAAGTTACTTTCTGTTTAACATAACTTTTTATAACTCTGAGATGTTTTTTGTAAGCCTCCTGGTAACTACAAAGGAAAAACACATAATGGATATGCTTTAAAAAAAAAGGAATTGAAACATACTACAGGAGAAAATCACTTAATCAAAAACAAAGATGTTAAGAAAGAGTTACAAAACTACCAAAAAAATAACAAAATGGCAGTAGTAAATGCTTGCCTATCAATAATAACATTTAATATAAATGAACTAGGTTTTCCATTTAAAAGACAGACTGACTTAATGGATTTTAAGAAAAAGATCCAACTCTATGCTGCCTACAAGAAACTCACTTCACTGTAAAGACATACAGAATGAGAGTGAAGGTATGGAGAAAGATATTTTACACAAATGAAAGTCAAAAAACAGTAGGAGTAGCTGTGTGTATATCAGATGAAAATAGACTTCAAGACATATGATTATTAACCAGAATGAGATATTTTGGTTTTGCCTAGACGGAAACATTTCACCTTCACTATATGATGCACGTACTTTATAATCAAAGTGAGAATAGAAAACGGTTTTTGTTTTTATACGAATGCTCTAAGATGTTGTTTTTTAGAACATTACATTTAAAAAAAAATTTAACTAAATTGCTACTTGATCCCAACCCCTTGTTCAATGATGAGTACATACAAATTGCTACTCTTGAAATTTTTTCTACAAAATTATTTTGACTTATTTCCTCCCATTGGTTTACTTCAATTCCCATACCCATACCTAAAAATTATACTCACTTCTTTTTATTAGAATGCATGACATTTCTTATTTTAAATAGACTTTATTTTTAGAGCAGTTTTAGGTTCACAGCAAAATTGAGCGGAACATAAAGAGGTCTGTCATATGCTCCCTCCCCCTACATATACATAGCTTTCCCTATTATTGACATCCCCCACCACAGTGGTACATTTGTTACATCCAATGAACCTTCATTAACACATCATTATCACCCAAAGTCCATACTTTATGTTAGGGTTCAGTCTTAGGGTTGTACATTCTATGGTTTTAAATAAACGTATAATAACATATATCCATATTTATAGTAGCATACAGTGAAAAAAAATGTTCAGTTTAATTAATCAGTACTGTTTACATTTATCAGCTGTTAAATAACAACCACAAACAATGACAGGTTTTCAGTCTCCACCTATTGAGAGTTGAAGCCAGCTGGGCTTCTGGGTCAGGTGGGGACTTGGAGAACTTTTCTGTCTAGCTAGAATATTACAAACACACCAATCAGCACTCTATGTCTAGCTAAAGGATCATAAATGCACCAATCAGCCCTCTGTAAAAACGCACCAGTCAGTGCTCTGTGTCTAGCTAAAGGATTGTAAACTCACCAATCAGCAGTCTGTAAAATGGACCAATCAACACTCTTTAAAATGGACGAATCGGCGCTCTGTAAAATAGACCAATCAGCAGGATGTGGGTGGGGCCAAATAAGGGAATAAAAGGTGGCCACCTGAGCCAACAGGGGCGCCCTGCTTGGGTTCCCTTCCAACCTGTGGAAGCTTCCTTCTTTCACTCTTCACAATAAATCTTTCTGCTCCTCACTCTTTGGGTCCACAACACCTTTAAAAGCTGTAACACTCCCCACAAAGGTCTGCGGCTTCACTCCTGAAGTCAGCCAGACCAAGAACCCACCGGAAGGAAGAAACTCGAAACATATCGGAAGGAACACACTCCAGACACGCCATCTTTAAGAGCTGTAACACTTACCACCAAAGTCGACAGCTTCGTTCTTGAAGTCAGCGAGACCAAGAACCCAATAGAAGGAATAAATTCTGGACACACTATGATGCTGTGTTTTCATTAAGTTTGCTGTACACTGTATTTTTTCCTTAGGTGAGAAGAAGAAACATTAGAAGCAGTTAAGGAAACAGAACTTGGGTTCTCTACGGAAGAAGAGGCATTCAGCTGGATGGTTTTTGAAAAGCGTTTGCTGTAGAGTCATCTGCAATGACTTTTGTCTTAGAAGTCTTTGATTTTATGCACTGACATAAAATCTTGTTTCTTGTTCTGTTATAAATATACACTGTTCCAGTCATTCAATAAGCCTGTCACATTTTTATCATGTCTAAAGGCACTTTTTCTGCAGTGTTAACAATGTCATCTTCATCGTCACTAATGTCATGATCATTTTAATTCAGAACAATATTTGGCTATGTTTCAGTAAATGGACAACTGGAGCCTCATTATCAATGTTAAAACATTTCCAATATTTACTTATTCCAGCTTGCTGACAGACTCTGAGGGTATATTTTTGCATATGTAGGGTCATATTTTTTTCTTTTGACATACAGAATTCTTCAAAATCACCAATTTGTTTATCATCAATCATGAACATAATTGCAGGTCAGAGATTATGTCAGGCATACACTACTGTCTTCAGTCACTGTGTTCCAAGTGTTGGCAAAAATATATACAGAATCTTTTATGCTAAATTTCTCTGGAAAACTTTCCACAAATACACCTCTGTTCAGATTAGCTAGCATTTTATTCGGAAAAGTGTGTATATATATATATATATATATATATATATATATATATATATATATAT
>NC_045436.1:10353220-10455203 GCF_002776525.5 Piliocolobus tephrosceles | reverse complement strand
ATATATATATATATATATATATATATATATATATATATATATATATAATTACTCCTCATTGATGTAAGAATACCCTGGTCACATGGCTAAATTAATGAAGTCACAGTTGAGGGAAAGTATTGGCAAAAACTGCAATTAGTTTTGCACCAACCAAATACATGCCATAAGTATTACTTTTGATAACTTCAGCTGGAGAAGGAGCAGAAGAATTGTTAAGGAGAAACAACATCTCACAGTTTCCATATAGTTCATTTTATTTGAAGTGAGCATAAGCCACTGGTAGGAAATGTTTGGGAAACCAATCAGGAAAGATGTCCTTGGTAATCCATGCCTTTTTGTTAACATACTAAAGACCTGGTATGAAATTCACTCCTTGAAAATAGTAAGAATGCAAGCTTTTGCGAATCAAAGCAAGTTTCCGTCCATGCATGCCTACTACATTAGCACATCCAAAGACAGTCATTATGCACTTTGCATCCTTAATTCCTGTAAGGGCCATCTTATAAGCTGTAATCAATGTCTTTCTGGGGAAATAACACCAAAATGGTGATGATTTATCAGCACTACAGACTTATTCTAATGTCAGGTTTTTCATCAGTGATGATTTTGGCAAACTCATAAACTTCTCCACTGCTTCATGTTTAGCAGATCCGTTATCACCACAAATATTCAAAAAATTGATATCATGCCTTTTCTTACATTTCTACAATCAGCCTGGTAAATACTTCTAATTCTCTTCGGTTCTCAGTCCATTATGATATATGATTCTTGCATGATCAGCATACCATCAGCTGGCCTGTGTTCAGTGCTGATGGATACACACTCTCAATACACAATCAAGATCCTCATTTTTATCTTTATGCAGTGTTTTTCTATTTTAATGAATTTCTGTTCATCATTTTCAGCATAGAAATTCAACGGTTTTTCCTTCTGATTCTTCAGGTCATATATGGTGGCCATTCAAATATCAAACTCTTCTGTAAGATATTTTTCACTTACAACACTGTCCAACTTTCTCCAATAGCTAGAAATTTTGTGGCGTAGATAAAAATAAATGCTTCCTTTGTTTTCTTACCACTGTTACTCATTGGGGTATCTGCAGGTCTTTTTTAACATTTTCAAAAATACCTTTACTTTACATGACAGAATAAGAAAAAAAAAAAAAAATAATGAGTTATGTATGTAGGCTTTGACCCCATGTGGGGTATTGTGGGAACATGACTTTGACATGTTTCGGCCTGGACAAACATGAGTTATCACTCTTTGTGGGTGTGATTTTGTCAGGAAATCTAAGCATGCACACAAAGACATAAGAAGCTAAAGAGAGCTGGTAGGGTTCTTTTTCCCCTGGGAATGCCAAATAAACTATACATTGCGCACCAGTGTTTGGACTGCAATCTGTCACATGAGGTCAGGTGTGACTTTTTCCAGTTTTGGTGTCATGCCAGCACTCAAAAAGTTTTGAATTTTGGAGCGTTTTGTATTTTGGATTTTTGGATTAAAGATTTTCAACCTGTATCTTCTTTGGTGAGGTGTCTGTTAGGGTCTTTAGCTCACATTTTCATGGAATTGTTTGTTTTCTTGTTGTTGAGTTTTAGGACTTACTTGTATAATTTGGATAACAGTCCTAATATTTTGTTTGTTTGTTTCCAAGTATTTACCCCTAGTCTGCGGCTTGTTTCTTCATTTTTTGACAGTATCTTTCACAGAGCAGAAATTTCTCATTTTAATTAAATCCAGCTTATCAATTACTTTTTAATGAATGATGTCTTTGATGATATATGTAGAAATTTGTCACCAATTCAAAGTCATCTAGATCGTCTCATATACTTTTCGTTTTCTAGTTTTGCATTCTACATTTAGATCTAAGATTCATTTTGAGTTAATTTTGTCAAATGGAACGTATATTTTTAAATTCTTTTTTTTTTTCCTGCATGAAGATGTTCATTTCTTCCAGCATCAATTATTTAAAAGACTACCTTTGCTCCATTACGTTGCTTTTGTTCCTTTGTAAAAGATCAGTTGACTATATTTATTAGGTCTGTTTCTGGGCTCTTTATTCTGTTCTACTGATCTGTTTGTCTACTCTTTTGACAATACCACACTGTCTTAATTATGGCAGTTTGTAATACATTTTGAAGTCAGATAGTATCAATCCTTCACCTTTTTTTTCTCTTTCAATATTATGTTGTCACTTCTTTCTGGGTATCTTACGTCTCCCTATAAACATTAGAATCAGTGTGTTTATATGTACAAAATAAGTTGCCTGGGTTTTGATTGGGGATGCATGGAATCTATTGATACAGTTGAAAAAAATTAATGTCTTGAATATATTGAGTCTTCCTATCCATAAACATGGAATTCTCTCCATTTATTTGGTTCTACTTCAATTTCTTTCATCAGATTTTGTAGTTTTGTTTATACAGATTTTGTATGCATGTATTGTTAGATTTACATCTAAGTATTTCATTTTTTTCATTGCTAGCATAAATAGTGTTCTGTTTTTAATTTCAAATTTGCCTTGTTCATTGCAGCTATATAGGATGGTGGTTGTCTTTTGTATATTAACTTTGTGTCCTACCACCTTGCTATGATTGCTTATTAGTTCCAGGAAGAATTTTGTCAATTCTTTTCAACTTTCTACATAGATGATTATGTCATCTGCAAACAAAGACAGTTATATTTACTCCTCCATAATATGTATACCTTTTATTTTATTTTCTTGTCATTGAACTAATTAGGACTTCCAATAAGATATCGAAAAGCAGTGGTAAGAGGGTGTATTGTTGCTTTTTTCTTGGTCTTACTGGGAAAGCTTTAAGTTTCTCAACATTAAGTACTATGTCAGCTGTAGATATTTTTATAGATGTCTTTTATCAAGTCGAGGAATTTTCCCTCATTCCGAGTTTACTGAGAGTTTTTATCATTAAACGGGGTTGGATTTTTTCAAATACTTTCTCTGCATCTATTGATTTGTTCATCTGATTTTCTTTACATTTAGGTTATTAATATGATGGATTAATTGATTTTCACATGTTAAATCCTCCTTTCATCAGTGAGATAAATCCTCCTTGGTTATGATTCATAATTCTTTTTATACATTGTTGGACTCAATTTGCTAATATTTTTGTTGAGGATTTGTGCATTTATGTTTATAAAATATTTTGGTTTTTAGTTTTCTTGTATTGTCTTTGTCTGTTTTGTGTATTAGGGTAATGTTGGCCTTATATAATGAGTTAAAAATACTTCTTTTGCCTCTGTCTTCTGAAAGAGATTGTAAATAACTGATAAACCGTCTTCCTTAAATGTTTGGTAGATTTCACCAGTGAATCCATCTGGGTCTTGTGCTCTCTTTGGGAGTGTTACTAATTATTGATTCAATTCTTCAATAAAAATAGTCCTACTCAGATAGTCTATTTCTTCCTGTGTGACCTTTAATAAATTGTGACTTTCCAGGAGTTGGCCCGTTACATGTAGGTTATCAGATTTGTGGGCATAGAGTTGTTAACAAACTTTTTTTATGTCCATGGTATTGGTATTGCTATTTCATGTCTATTTTTGATATTACTGGATTTGTGTCTTTTCTCTTATTTTCTTAGTTAGCCTGGCTATGGGTTTATACTTTTTTCATTTTCTGTATTGATTTTCTGTTGTTAGTTTCATTGGTTTCTTCTCTCTCTCTCTCTCTTTTTAAGAAACAGGGTCTTGCTATATTGCCCATGCTAGATTCGACTCTTAGCTAAAGTGATCTTCCCACCTCAGCCTCCTGAGTAGATGAGACTACAACTGCATGCCACTACAGCTGGCTTTCTTATTTTTATTATTTCTTTTATTCTGCATACTTCGGATTTAATTGGCTCTGCTTTTCCGTTCTTAAAGAGGAAGCTTTGATTATTGATTTTCGAACTTCTTCTTTTCTAATATATGCAATTTTATATATTTCCTTCTAATCACTGCTTTTTCTGCATCCCACACATTTTGACAGTTTATATTTTTATTTTCATTTAGTTCAAAATATTTTTTAATTTATCTGAAAACATTTTATTCCATGTGTCTTTTATTAGTATGTGTGTAATCTTCAAACATTTTGGGCTTTCTCAGGTATCTTTCCATTATTGGTTTCTAGTTTAATTACATTGTCACCTGAGAGCAGACATTGACTGAGTTTATTTTATTCTAATTTGTTAAGGTGTGTTCTATCATCCAGAAAGTGGTCTATCTTGATGAAGTTTCCATGTGAGCTTGAGATGTGCAATCTGCTATTATCGGAAGGAATAATCTATAGAAGTCCATGATATCCAGTTAATTTATAGTGTTGCTGGATTCAGCGATATCCTTACTAATTTTCTGCCTGCTGAATCTATCAATTTCTGACAGAGGGTCATTGAAGTTTAAAACTACAGTAGTATAATAGTAGATTCATCTATTTCTTCTTGCTGTTCTGTCAGTTTTTGCTTCTTGTATTTTGATGTTCTGCTATTAGAAATATACACATTAGAAACTGTTATGTGCTCTTGCTCTATCTTTAATTTTCTATAGCTGAAATTATGTGCCTAGATGTGCTGGTTTGTTTTCTTTGTTTGTTGGCATGATGCTGCTTGATGTTCTCTGAGCTTGCTGAATCTGTGATTTAGTGTTCAACATTAAAGGAAACGCTGTAATTATTGCTTCAAAGATTTCTTTTTCTTTCTTCATCTTCTGGTTTTCGCATTAAATACAATTTAATTTTGTAGTTGTCCCACGGTTCTTGGATAATCTACTTTTTTGTTGTTGTTGTTGTTTTTCGGTTTTGGAGATTTCCATAGAGATATTTTCAAGCTCAGCAATTTTTTTTTCCTCAACCATATCAACTAATAAGCCGATCAAGAGGCATTCTTCATTTCCGTTACAGCATTTTGAATCTCCAGTGTTTCTTTTTGGTTCTTTAGGAATTTCCATCTCTCTGCTTACACTTCTCATATGTTATTTTATGCTGTCCACTTTTATTATTAGAGCCCTTAGCATATTTTTATGTCATAAGTTTATTTATGAACACATCTAGTCTGCCATATGAATTTGCGTTTGATCCATTTTTCAAATAAAGTACACCTGTTAAAATGTTCTTCCTATCTAACAATGAACTAAAACATCTTTATTTCTTAAGTAGTTGGTGTCTTACTATAAAGAAAGGTGTAGCAAATTCAGATCCAAAGTACAATATCGTAATTAATAAATATCACTTGTTTTCGCAATCTCTGCCTCCTTAGGAGCCATTATGAGGAAGAACCAGGGAAGAATTTGCCTCTAGCATGTAAATTAGAGTTGCTTTAAATTCTTAGTCTAATGCCCACACTCTTGCCACATCTGAGTCTGGTTCTGATTTTGCTCTATTTGTTCAAACTGTGTTTTTTTCTCGTTAATATGCCTTGTAATTTATTCTTGATAGCCAGGTATGATATACTGTGTAAAAGGAGCTTCTGTAAATGTGATTTTTATGATGTAGAAGTTAGGTGGTGGGGGGGGGGAAGCATTCTATGATCCTACAATTGGGTCTTAGTCTTTTAATAAGCCTGGGCCTCTGGACTGTGAGGTGCACATGTGCTTTTCTGCCCCCTTTTAAGTGAGACAGAATAGCTACAATGGGCTGTGGTTGAGTATTTCTCTTCTCCACATGGAAGCCTAGAGTCAACAGGAGTTGTATATTTCTCTTTCTCCATGTAGATTAGGCTCTGGTAAAACCCCAGCAGGTGAGGCTCTAGTTACATAGTTTTTTCTTAGTGAAGATCTTGTTAGGAAGAAAAGAATGTCTAGCATACTTCAAAATGGTTATTTTTCCCCTTCCCTGTAAGAAGAGTGAAATAATTTTTTCTGATATTTACCATGAGTACAAAGTCAAGCTTCTGGAGATTACACTCACCAAAGGTGGGGACATCCTTATGACTGCCTCAGGCTTGAGCACACTGAGCCTCTAGCAATTCATTGATTACATTTCAGGTTTCCTAACCTGGTACTGATTTCTGTGGTGATTTTTGCACATGGGTTTCTGCTATAGTAACTTGTGATTCTCTCTATTTGCTTGAGGGTATCTCTAATTTGGAAGGCAGTGTATTGCCCTGTGATCTCACTTCTCTTAGGGATCTAAGAGGAGTTTTTGATTTCTTAGTTTGTTCAGCTTTTTACTTCTTGTTAGGGTGGAATGGGAACTTCTAAGCTCTTTACATGCTGGACTGCAAATTGGAAGTTTCTATATTTTCTATTTAAGTTAATATGTGCATTAATTTATATACAAACTATGGGTAAGGTCACAAGTACTATCCTTAGCACTTATTCCTATTATTCCCTATTAACAATCATGTGCATTAGGCTGTTCTTGAACTACTGTGAAGAACTACCTGAGACTGGGTAATTTACAAGAAAAGAGGTTTAATTGGCTCATGGTTCTGCAGGCTATACAGGAAGCATAGCAGCATCTGCTTGTGGGGAGGCCTCAGGATACTTCCAGTCATGAAAGAAGGCAAAGGGGGAACAGGCACATAGCATGGTGAAAGCTGGAGTAAGAGGAGAGATGAAAAGTACCACGCACTTTTAAATCACCAGGTTCTCTCAAGAACTCCCTATCATGAAGACAGCACTAAGCCATGGGGGATCCAGCCTCATGATTCAAATACCTGCAGCAGACCTTAACGCCACCATTGGGGATTCCAGTTCAACATGAGATCTGGGCAGAGATAAATACCCAAACTCTATCATTGTGTAGCACCAGAATCTCTTTCACTTCACTTGAAATACCTGATTTCTTCTAAAATATCTAATTTGAGTAATTTACCTATATTTCTTCCACCTTTATAATTTATCTTAACATGATTTATCAGTTGATTATTTCTCCCACCTCATTATTTTCTCTTACTTTTTTTTCCTTTTTCTTTTTTTTTGAGATGAAGTTTCACTCTTGTTGCCCCCACTGCAGTGGAATGGTGCAGTCTCAGCTCACGGCAACCTCCGCCTCCTGGGTTCAAGTGATTCTCCTACCTCAGCCTCCTCAGCTGGGATTACAGGCACCTGCCACCATGCCTGGCTAATTTTGTACTTTTAGTAGAGATAGAGTTTCTCTATGTTGATCAGGCTGCTCTCGAACTCCTGTCCTCAGGTGATCCACCTTCCTCGACCTCCCAAAGTACTGGGATTACAGGCGTGAGCCACCGCACCCGGGCAAATATGAATAGATAATTGGAAGCCCTGTTTTGGTCGTTTGTGATTACAATAGTAATTACAATTTGCCCCATACTCTAAGAAAAGCAAAAGGACTATAACATAGGGATTATTACATTCTATATGTAAATAAGAAATCTAAAATATAATGAGTATATTTACTGCAGATCACACATCTAAAGATGAGGAAGCAGAGGAGACTTCTGCCACTTTTTATACAGAGTAAGTTTTTCTACTATTAAAATTTATCATCCTACTATCTTTAACATAATAAATATTCAATTTCTCTTTCCTATTTCTGCTCCCCAGATCTATACCTTCCAATAAAAATAAGAGAGCCAAGCACTTGCCATACATAACACACAGCATTTTTCTGCACAGAATTATAAAAATCACTAGAGAAAGGCTTTAGATCAGCAGAATCCATTAAAAGTTTGAAGTTGAATGGATCGACTCTCTCCCCCATGTTGCACGTATTCTTTCCAAGTAAAGCTCATGCCATTCATTATGTCATATGTACAAGTCAAAACTCCACATTCCTGAGCTGGGAAGTACCACATACTACAACATTTAGTGATACTTGAATTACTAGAATAAATGAGTGAATGAAAGTCCCATGTACTTGCTTGTCTTTGTTAGTATCTTTATTAGCTGAAACATCAAATTCTGCTGCTTCCAATTTTCTCAATTCACTCTTTATTAGATATGGTTTGTAATTGTTTACAAATCATAGTTCTCCTTCCTTTTTCTTTTTTCTCTGTTAATTTTTCTTTCTCTCACATATTATTTTCATTGATACTGTCTCTTTCCCTTGGCAGTTTTTTTCTCTCTGGTTTTATTCTTGCATTATTTCTCATATTCTTTCTTGACACAGTATTAGCCGTTTAGCCTTTTAAAAGGCTCAGCACACAGAGAGATGTTCCTGGGGCCTTTAACCTTATCCTTTAGCAGAAAGACTAGCTTGCATTTATAGCATACATAATTGGTGACTACCTCAGGCAAAAGACAAACTTAGCATATACCCTGCAGGTTCCTGAAGTAGTTCCCTTGGTGTCCATACTTCTTCAAGTTAAACTCAAGTACTTTGTGACTCTTTCTGGAATCTCTTTCTGCTCTGTCAAATCACACTGATAGCTGGTTGTGCCCGTTTGCTGGGGACTCATGATCTCCAGGGTACTGCTGCTTTTAAGATTGGCTGACCACTATAATCTCCTGATGTAAATCTCTACTAACATGTTCACTTCTACAATCGATCAATAATTTGTGCCCAATAGATGTCAAGCCTGATCCCTTCTACAAAGCCTGTATTATTTAGTTTACATCTTTAAAAGCATTGCTGCAAAACATTCCATTAAACAACTCTCATCTCTTTTGCAGGGCATATATGCACAAAGCTGCAAGATGATTTTTGTGTGTGTGCATATTAGAATTTGTTACCATGTAATTGAGAACACTGGAACATACATGCCTGTCAAAATAAGAAGGAATTTAAGGTAACTTGCTATTTATTTGAAGAAAGGAAAATTGGAAAGAACCATATGCTGTTTCTACCCCATTAGTAACTTATAAATTACTATTATCTCTGTTTAACCATATGAAGGATGAAATCTAGACTCACAGAAGGTAAATGAAGAGTTCAGAAATAATCCTGAGAAATAAAATTGAAATACTCAATTTGAAATTCTAGCTTGCTAGTGATACTTCTAATTCTTAAACAGCATAGTGATTCTTTCTTGTGCACACACATCAACCGATTATTTAATGATGATATTTTAGAAATTGGCTAAAATATATTATTACGGAATATTTGAAAATTTATGACATTTATTTTTTAATTACAAAACTATAGTTTCATTTAAAAAATCACTAAGTTTTTATACTATAAATTGTGAAAAAGTAACACAAAGTATAGCAACTTTCAAGGAAAGATGTTCATATAACCTCTATGTCTTCATAATTCAATGCCACATATCATGGGGTCAAAGCACATTCCAAAGGATAAAAACCACACCTTTAAAGTTTTCTATATCAAATGCATGAGAAAGAAAATCATTCCTTCTGCCATAAAATTTCAACTTAGTTATTCACAGTATAGCATCTTCAAAGAACAACTTGGAAACGAAATTTTGGTGAATAATTTATAAGTCAAAAGTAAAGCCAAGGGAGCAATCCAATATATATATATATAAATGTTGTCATAGAGCACATAGAACTCAGACAACATATCAAACTGTAAAGAAAAGCAAACAAAACAAAACAAAGTTTACATTTACGTAAGAATTAAAGGTTGCCTTTAAGAAAATAGGTAGGTCATAAATATACCACAATGATGATACTGTGAAGAACTATCCAGGTTTAAATGTTTTGAAAGATATATGTGTAATTACTAAAAATAAAAACTAAACATATCTACAAACATTTATTTCTTAATATTTTCACATATAACAATTTGTGCTGCTGAAACAGAAAAAGAATAACAAAGAGAACCAATTATCTTCTTCAAAATGATAAATCAAAGCCAATAGAATTTTTTCTTTTTCATTCCAACATTCTTTAGCCTTCTATGTTTCCTACAGTTCAATCACTTATTTACTCTCAACACCCAACCCATAGTTATTTTTGTTTGTTTCTCATTATGCTTTTATACACAAGGCATCAATATTAAGATCAGCCTTCATCAGAACAAACATGGATAGTGATTGCTATAGATTTGAGGATTCTGGATGTGTTATAGCAATATATAGACTCAAGTGTTCTATAATCACTTACACAATAAAATGGGGAAAATAACTGACTTAAATTTATCCCTTAGGATACTTACTAGTGTCTTTAATACTATCTTATAATACTCTATAAGATTAGTTCATATAAGGACGCTATTTGTGTTATAATAGACTTTTATTCAGAAGCAAAAGGATTTTAATCCTTGTTCTGCCATTTTTAAGTTATATGATTTTAGAAAGCTATGTGTTATTTGGAATCTCAGTGATCACATCTAGTCAAGGGATATAAAATATATACTTATTGTGATGGTTGATGTTATGTGTTAACTTGGCCAGGCTATGGTGTCCAAAGTTTGCTGAAACGCCAGTCTAGATGTCACTGTTAAAATACATTTTAGAGTGGTTAACGTTTAATCAATAGATTTTGAGTGAAAATTATCCCTCATAGTGTGAGTGGGCCTCACACAATCAGTTGAACAAAGCCTGAGATTTGGAAGGAATTCTACCTCCTGACTGTCTTCGGACTCAAAACTACAACACTGACTCCTGCTGAGATTTCCAGCCTGCTGGTCTGCCCCAGAGATTTCAGACTTGCCAGTCTCCACAGTTGCCTAGGTGAGTTCCTTAAAATTCTCTCTCTCATCGTGTGCGTGTGTGTGCGTGTGCACGTGTGCACACGTGCGTGCATTTACATCCATCCATCCTGTTGGCTCTGTTTCCCTGGAGAACCCTAAGAAAATTTTCCTATCTGTTGTTGAAGATTCAAGTGAAAAATACGCATCAGATGGCATTCTGGTCTTCAATTTGTTAGTTTAACTATTAAGAGAGCCCCTGTATATGGAGAATCAACAAAATAAATTTGTCTCCCTCCCAGTCTCACTAGCAAGCACAGCTGCACCACTCACCTGAGAGTCCATCTGCCTATTTCCTTTTGGAACTAAGATGACTAGTTCAGCAGAGCACAAGGGCATGCAGGCAGGAGGCAAAAATTTAGCTAGTGGATCACTAGGAGTAATACAGGCTAATGCAACTTCCATTTCCACCCCTTGATTCCCGGACCTGTGAATCCTAGCTATATTAGACATTAATTTAGAGCATATATAGCTTCCTGGAGAACCTTGCCCCAGCCTGACAAGGCATTGTCACCTAGCTGGCACTGTAATTGAGTCTTCTAATGGCCCCTCCAGCTTTTTATTAAGCCAGCTGCTTCAGGATGGTAAACAATAAGACTAGTCCATTTCAGAAGCAAGGCCTCCCTTGGCCTCCCTGTTGCACTTCATTTCATGTGAAGTCAGTTCTTTGATCAGAAGCAACATTGTCTGGAATACTAAGATATGATGGCAGATAATGCCCATTTCTTCAATACCACAGATGATAGCCTTGGTAGAAGCATCGAGTATACAGTTATCAAATCTATATCCAAAGTGTCTATTTCAATAAGAACAAAATGCTATCGCTTCTGTGATGGAAACAGTTCAATGTAATCAGCCGGCCACCAGGTGGCTAGCTGATCAATTCTGGGAGTGTTGCCATATTGGAGGCTCAGTGTTTTTCTCTGCTGCTGGTAGAGTGGACACTCAGCAGTGGCTGTGTTATGCCCAGACCGTTTATTTCCCGGAGAAGACCACCAGAGTCCAGAGTCAAAGCCAAGCAGCAAGGATCTTTATTACAGGTTCGAACCTGGAACTCTCACGCACACCCGTGAAAGAGGGGGGCGGGAGAGCTCCCCAACTGGGCTCAGGACAGTGTTATATAGTCTGGGGTAAATAGGCACAGAGTCATTATACAAATCAGATGTATGATTGGTCGATATTTGAACAAGGCGATTTGGCTGATTATGATTGGTTCCCACCATTTCTGGTATTTCAGTTAATTTTGAAATTCTGATGACGTTTATCAGGGGCTTGCAGGGCAGGGGTAGGGCTTGTTTTTGCAAACCTGAGGCGGGAAAGCAGTCTTACACAAAGGCAGTTAATCATATTGCGACAGGTTTTACAGGGCTTGTTTTGCAACATGGGTGTACCTTACTTAAATGCGTCTTGTGACCTTGCAGTGCCTCAGAAAAACAGGAACTTACAAAATCTCTAGAATGTGCCGAGATAGGGACAAAAGGATTGTGAGAGCAGAACAAAGGTTTAGCAATAGGGTGGGTACACACTTTTATGCCCTTTCAGCTGCAGCCAGGTCAACCGTGGTGAGTAGAAGTCCACATTGCTGAGCCCATGCATAACCTCAATTCCTGCCACCATGACTACTTTGTTCATGACCCCACTAGGTAATAACCAGGGCGTCTAGGGATAGAGGCTGATTGGCATCAAGAAATTGTATCATCCTATCCACTTGAGCATTAAAATCTTCCTCTGCTGAGGTCACTGTTTCGTGAGCATTCTTATGGGGCACAAATACTTTCATGCATTTTGTGCATTCAGAGAACTCTGGCCATATACCGATTTCCCAGGCTTCTTTGTCATCATTTTACCAGTCATGTTCTGTCCAAGTCCCAGACCTTATAGGCCACAGCCTACGAATCATTATACAATTGCGTATCTGGCCATTTCTCCTTTCAAGCAAATGAATAACTTGGCACACTGCTCAAATTTCTGCTTAAAGAGAGAAACTCTCTTCAACATTGTCTTTCGGTGACTTCCCAGAAAGAGGCTGTTGTGTGTGACTGTTCACTTTTGAGTAGTATCCACATACTGCATAGTTTATTTGGTTGATTCTTACAATTCAAGTACTCTCTTCACAGATAAACTAACAAAATGAAGATCAATGCAGCACATATTTGTTTTGGATCTTCAACCACAGATAATAAAATTGTATTAGAGTTCTCCAGAGAAACAGAACCAACAACGGGTGCATGTGTGCATTTATGTGCCCACAAATCCACACAAATATGTAGAGAGAGCGTTTAAGGAATTACCAGACTATGGGTGCTGGACGGTCTGAAATCCATGAGGCCGATTTGCAGGCTGGAAATTCCAGCAGGATCCAGTGTTCAGTATTGAGTCTAAAGGCTGTCGGGAGGCAGAATTCCTTCCTCTTCGGTAAATCTCAGTCTTCGTTCTTAAGGTCTTCAAATGATTGGAAACAGCCCATGTGCATTGTGAAGGATCATTTGCTGTATCCAAACCCTACTTATTTAAATGACAGTCTTTATTCAAGACTGTCTACTACTGATTTAAATATTAATGACATCTTTTACAAAGAAATACCTTCATAGCAATAGCTACATTGATGCTTGGTCAAAAAACTGGGTGTCATTGCCTAGCCAAGCTACACATAAAATTCACAATCACACTTGTCACTGTAAGAGGTGATCATTAGGCCCAAATTGAATAACAAAGGTTTAGTCAGACACTTAGCATAGTCTTGTATACAGCAGCCATTTTACTATTGCTGTATAATACTACCAGTACCAGTACTAACAGTATCGCAACTAAAACCACTCCTCATACTACCCCTGTTGCTATTACTGGTACAAAGGCAGGCATATTTGCATACTCTCTGTATTGTTTTCTAAGGTTTACTGAAACATAATTATTTGTTAGTCAAGTAGCTCCCATACCAATCCATTCAAATTCCTTAAATCTTGATCAACTCAGTTGCATATTACACTGAACAATCTCCTTTCATCTACCACCTAAGGTGTTGGTATCACTAGTTTTCCCGAAGAATTTGCTTATTACTCTCTTGTGAATCATCGAGTCAAATATTCTACGGAAAGAAGCACAGGAGTCTTGGAAATCAATAATCTTACATTCAGAATTCTGGAGACAGCTACATAAATCTTCAGCAAACTACTTTTTTCCAAACCTACATTTCCGCTTTGTAAATTGCAGACAATATGATCAACGATCTATGTCCAAATTTTATTGTGTATACTTTTGAAGCTCAATTTATTAGCTTACATAGACTCAAATTTGTATTTATTCATGTTTTGACTAGTCTTATACTCCATATTGGAGACAAACATCTTTTTAGTTTTTTATTTTTATACTTTTTTGAGATGGAGTTTCACTCTGTAGCCCAGACTGAAGTACAGTGGCTGGATCTCAGCTCACTGCAACCTCCAACTCTCGGGTTCAAGCGATTCTCCTGCCTCAGCCTCCTGAGTAGCTGGGATTACAGGCACCCACCACCACACTCGGCTACATTTTGTGTTTTCAGCAGAGACAGCGTTTCACCATGTTAGGCTGATCTCGAACTCCTGAGCTCAAGTGATCCACCTGCACAGGTCACCCAAAGTGCTGGGATTACAGGCACAAGCCACCATGCCCGGCCGAGATAAGAATCTTGTGAGTAGCATTCACCTATTTGTATTTCAGTCCTTTCTCCCCTACCTTAACGACTTGCACACTATAATAAAGAACCAAACTATGTAACTATTATTTAAATTAATACATATCTTTATTTAACCAAATATGTTCTAAAAAAATGATTAATGCCTATTATCCTTCTGAAATTCATGATAGAGAATGCAGTAGATGGAACAATAGTCCACTGGGAATGCAAACAGAGGAATGGAGATGGGCCCTGTCCATGAAACAAGTAGAAAGATTCTGAGAACAGAAACTGATGGTAACTGGAGAAGAGGGTACCCAAAGCAGAATCTTGAAATTATTCATTTTGACCTGGAACATTGCTCAACCTTATTTTGAGTCTTATTGTCCAACAGTTTTATTTAGTGATACATTAGTTTTTAAAATAAAATGTTCTGTAGCAACAGAGCCTGGACACACTTTAACTGCTAATACGGTTTTGGAAAATGCAGTTTCAGGACCCAGAATAAGGATGCATGAAAGCATCCAGGGAAGAGGGATAACAGATACAAGGCAGTGCCCCACTGTGTTTCAGAGAACACAAAGGTTGCAGTTTTACATCATTCTCTCAGGACACACCTTCAAGGTTTACTCCTTACCCCACCATTTATGATGGGGAAAAATACTGGTTGTGAAATAAAACTGAATATAATAATTCTACCTACAAATAGTGTGTCTTTACTTATAATATATTTGTCTATTAGATAAAGGAAGACATTTTTATATATTTGCAACTATTTCTATGAATAGCTTTAACATCATTAAATTAATACACAAATTTGGGGTTCCTTAAAATAATTTTTAAACCTAATTGAACCCAACGAATAGAAAGCAGATTCTCCTCAAACCTCTTTTTGAATTTAAGATTAACAATCATTTCTCCTAGACATTTCTTTTATCCCCAAGCTGCCTCTGTACAAGTAAGCAGGTCAAATTATAGACTATTACTCCTTTAAAAATTATGTCCTGGTCCAACATTTTCTTATTAAACTCAATACAGTTACTGAAGCTGTTGTAAACAACCTGTGTTTTTTATTCATTTAATAAATATTTGCTTATTCATTTAACACATATTTACTGAGTACCTACTATGTGCCAAAAACTCTATTAAACATTAAACAAACAGGAGTCAATAAGGTCGATCAGTCTCTATTTTCTGAAACTAACATTCTATTAGAGAAAAGCAGCAATAATAACAAAATTAATAAATAAAATTGGACATTTTCTCATTTCCTTAAATGTTATGAAGAAAACAAAAAGTTTAATTCAACAGATAGAAATGTGGAGGGACAGGGAAAAATTTGGCACCACAGAATGTAGGCTGTTTAAAGAAGAAATACTTCCCTTGGAAGCAACATTTGTTCAGAAGAATGAGGGGAAATCTCCAGGCCTGAGAAGCAGCAAGGTAGACAGAGTTCAGTAAGTGGAAAGGTTCTGAAGGTGAACAGAAGTCAGCACTGAAGGCATAGCCAAAGAGAAACCAGTGGAGGAGTAAGGTGAAGTTGGAAACACAGGCTGAAGCTCAAGACCATAGAGGAACACGGAGGGTGCTAGAGCTGCTCCTGCAGGCTCCTACCAGTTCGGGAGAGCCAAGTGAGCACATCCCTTAACTCCATGTTCAATGAGGTCACGTTGGCTGCTTGAAATTGAACATGAAGGGCATATTTACACTGTGAGATTTACCAAAGCTGTAAATCACAAACCCCACCCCACATCCCAACACACACACACATACACACACACACCACACACACACATATACACACACAACAGGTTTCCCAGTGTATCATTGGACAAGTAGAAAAAGCAGGCTACCAGTCTCTATCTTGCCAGTAACAGTTTTAAGTGTAAATGGGTACTGTCCTAAACAAAGGCCTGCACGCTTATTTCAGGCCGAATATTTTAGAATTAGGGAATCTGTTTCTTCCAATTCCCTTGCTTGAGGATCATCATGAGGTTTTTGTGTGTTTACATCTGCTCCTCTGAGAGTCTGTGTTGGGCAAATAAGTGTCACTGTGCTCCCCTGGGACAGGGCTAGGACCATGGCAATCATACGGCTGTGACATGGGGAGAGAGGAGATTTTCAGATGCAAGATAAGAGTCAACCACTCATGGCTGAATGTGGACAGAATAAATCACATCTGCTCTCTCCTCAGAAAGATACATGAGTAGGTCACCCAGAGAAATAAATAAAAAGGAGCCACCAAGTAGATATGATATTATTGTTCCATTCAAATGTATCATGTCTGAAAAACTTTGAAGAATGTACTTACTTCAATTAGTTTGTTAATAGTTATTTCTTAGGGGATACATACTATATCCAGTGAATATGAACTTTGGAATATCACTAATTTATGTTACAGTACAAACTATGTTATTAACTAGTTGAGTGCTTTGGCACTTTGCAAAACATCTTTTTACCTTGGTTTCAGCATCGGAGATAAATTTACATCTACCTCATAGACTTTATTAAGCACTCAAAGCAATTTCATATGTAATGAATATTAAGAGCATTCTCTGGCACAAGGTAGGATAGGCTGGTATAAAAAGTCTAGACTTCACAATTTGGCAGACCTTGATTGGAATTCTGTCCTTGCCAGCAGCTTAATACTTCAAAATTTCAGGGAACCTCAGTTTTTTCTAATGCTACATGGGGATAATAATATCTTGCAGTACTTTTGTGAAGCTTAGAAAGATACCATTCGATGTTTTGTATGATGTGTATATAGTTGGCAAACAATAAATAATGGACTTGAATTTAATTAGGGCGATCATTCAAAATACACGTGGAAATGCATTTTTGAGCAAAATCAAATATCAAATATACTAGACCAATGTTAAACCAACAAAAATCTGGCAATAACTTTAGACACTAGGATTTGTTTTGATGCGTTTCTTTTACATGTTTGTTTTCTGTACCATTCAAATTTAAGTTTAAAACTCTTGGCGGAACTTGAATCTTAAGGAAAGAATGGCATATTTCCAGATAAAGGTCTTTACTAAAGTCAGGGCTCATAAATTCCTCCTGGTGTAAGCTTTCAATCCCTTCTGCTTCCATATCAATTTATTATGATGATGTTTAAAACTGTACATGTCCAGAGACTGGACCGTCTGAAGGAATGGAACTCCTGAAAATCTGGGGCGAAGATTTGATTGACTCTCCTCTTGGCTCTCTCAAAACTTTCTAAAACATTCCCTTTGGAGATCACTCCATAGAAAATAAACTCCTTCAAAAAGTTTGCCAAAGCTCATTTTAGCAGCATTCAGAAAATATATTTGTCCTAATTGCTCAAGTCTATTTTTAAAAGGTGATAACCAGCAGGACTGTTTTGTATTTACTTATGAAATAAAGAGTTTGAGTTTTTCTTATTCGAGACTCTTTGTGTCCTTTCTCTCTGCCAGGAAAATGTCAAGGTTTTTTCCACAGGGGTTCATTTGTGGCCTTGAAAGTTATAGTTATTGCACATCGAGAAATGTGTCTACTTGTCTACTCTGAATTTATCATTAACACATTATATGGCCATGTAATTTATGTATTTCCAACTGCGAACTGAAGAGAGTTCTCGGTTTAGTGTCTGCATCATTGTTTTCCTTTGTTGATGTCTTTAGGCTGAGCTATCTAAAGCCTTCTCCCAGCTGCATCCAGGACCTTTAGATGCTTTGCACTCTACTGGGACCAGCTAAAAATAATTGCTTTATTGCATGAGAAACATTGATGATGCAACAAGCTCCTTTCTTTAGATAGACCCTGGCTGGTGCTCTACCTGCTTTAATATCACCTTTGCACAGCCCACAGATTGATGAGCCACTAGCTGCACACTGATCTAATAAAGACCCTAATATAGCTGCTATGAAAGGTCACAGCTCTTTTCCACACAGGCAGGAAATCTGATTGCACTGTGTAAACAGCTATTCCACTAGATGCACAGGCAAGATTTTGTAATCCTTGCTCTTTCAAGAATAAATGTTTCGATGTGAGCTTTACATGAGAAGAAGAGACCTGAGCCAAAATAACTAAAGTGGATTTCCCCACATTTCCGATACGCCTTTGCAGGCTTCCTGCCCTCAGGATATCCGTAATGTGCACCTTCACTGGATGTTTACCCCTAGCCAGTCCCCGTAGTCTGGACCCATGAAATCTTCACATTCCTCTTCCCTATCAACACCGCTTTAAACTGTATCCACAGATGATCCGTTAATCTACTTTCAACTGGGTTGTTATGAGTTGACAAAAGTTACTATGTCACCCTTACCAGAGGCTCTTCAGTGTTTTCAAAAGGGAGCTTTAATATCATAAAGGAATGAAACCAGATGCCTTTTTCCTCAAGTGCTGCACTATAATGACCTAACATTAGTTATATTAACGCAACCACTGATTTATTTTCTTTATTCCACACTAGGCTGGTGAGTTCCTGGTGTAGGTATGATGTTCTATTTGACTTTGTATCTTTAGTACTCAGAGCCGTGCCTGACATACATCAAGTGCTTAAGAATGTTTGCCAAATGAATGGATGAACGGTTAAGCAATGCTCAGGAAGTGTAGGCCAACAGGATGAAATTATGTATTTAGGAAATAAAACCTTATCAGAACAATTTGCTTTCTTTCAATTTGCAGCCATCTAAGTGAGGCTAGCTCAGGCCTCTAACATCTGAAACAAATAAACCATAGACTCCTGGACACTGTTGGAACAGAGGCTGGAGACAGTTAACATACATGTGTGTTCTGCAGGCAAACTGGAAACATGCGAATATCATTCCCTTAAATGAGAAAGAAAAGAAAATCAGCAAACCGGAACAAATCCTTTCTTCTTGCAAAGTCACAGGAGAGAAGTGTTGCATAGAGAAGATGAGAGTGTCATTTTGCTTTAAATCTGTGCCAAACTGACATAGTAAGAATAATGGCACTCTAGGAGTTTTGTCATTGATATACACTATCTGTAAAAAATGAATAGATGCATTTATTTAGAAATTTGTTCATTAATTTTTACCCTTTAAAAGTAATGTATGCTTATTTTTGAATCAGTGGATTTCTAAATGAAGTACAGATGTTAAAAGAATAAAAAAACTTAAATAGCTACATTGTCTTTCACATGGTAGCTATAAACATATTATAATTTATAATTAAGATGTATTTATCTTCTAAGAATGGCTTTTAAATGTCATTTGAAAAAAATCAAGAGTGCTATCTGCAAAATCAAACAATGCCATCTATTTCACATTTTCAGATACGATTTTTCTTACTCTATGGCCTTTAATACCGTACTAGTATATGGCGAAGAAGGGTGTGTGTGAATGTGTATTATTACTATGCCAGGATACTGTATCTTCTGTGTTTTGTTCATATTTTATTTAAAGGCAAATCACAATAAAGTGAAAATTAAAAAATGTTACGGTTGCTCTATAAATATTCATCAAGATATGTTTTGGACAAGTGTTAAAATTGGGAAGTGGTAAGAATTCATAGAATACAGTACTGGAAAAGTTAATTTTCCTTCTCACTTTAGATGAAAGAGGGAGCAAGAAGAGAGAATTTTTTTTTTTTTTTTTTTTTTTTTTTTTTTTTTTTTTTTGAGACGGAGTCTCGCTCTGTCACCCAGGCTGGAGTGCTGTGGCCCAATCTCAGCTCACTGCAAGCTCCGCCTCTCGGGTTCACGCCATTCTCCTGCCTCAGCCTCCCGAGTAGCTGGGACTACAGGCGCCGCCAAGTCGCCCGGCTAGTTTTTTGTAGTTTTTAGTAGAGACGGGGTTTCACCGTGTTAGCCAGGATGGTCTCGATCTCCTGACCTCGTGATCCGCCCGTCTCGGCCTCCCAAAGTGCTGGGATTACAGGCTTGAGCCACCACGCCCGGCCGAGAGAATTTTTTTTCTAGCACTGTAAGCTATGCTGAACCAATAGTAAGAAGTAGTGAACTGATAGCAAGACGTAGAATAAAATTGAAAACATAAATAAAATGTTCATTAAACTGGTATTCATTTTCGGAGAGCTACTATGTGGCATGTATTAACCATGTGAAAGCAACTGCTGTACCGTTTCTGGGAATATGTGGTGGGAGACAGTTATTCACTAAGTCAGGACTTATTTTTGGATTTGTAAAAGATCTTTATGATGGATAATAACATGGTATCAGCCCTGTATGAGAAGACTAACTGAATGATGAAGTCTAAATTGTGCTGAATGCCTGCAAATGGATCAAACGGCATTCAAAATAATACCTCAAGTTTTTAGCAGGACTGTGACTGTATTTCCAACCTTTCAGATATGCATTCTTTACGGTAGAAAATATGCTACATAAAATTAGTAAAATCTGTTGTCACAGAAAAGAAAAAAATTGTAGAAAATTTAATGAAATGAACTGCTGAAAAAAGAGAACCACAGAGGAATCAGCAGCTCAATAATGTGTATTCAAAAAGTATGCTAGTAAATGGAACCAAAACTCTCCCCACCTCACATTCTATTATTTAGTTATACTTTAAAAGCCTCAATGGATCAGAGCTAAGTTTTAACATTTCATTTTCTAAAGATAACACACTTGTTTTTATTCTTCTCTCAATGATTTTACCTAAAATAACTGGCTTATTAAAACATACATAGAATAAATATCCCGAGAAACTTCACCAGGAAAAATAAGAATATAGAGAAATTTAATTTAATTATAGATCAAAATTATTGTGATTTTTGTATCCATATAAGTCCTATGAAATGAAAGTATTTACTCCTTGCCATTTTGATATCGCTACAAAAATAAAAGCCAAAAAGTCTTTTGCCAAGGCATTAAATGCTGTTGGAACTTGGTGATAAGCCTTCACACTTCAAAAACTTTGATTTAATCTTGAAAATTGTACTGAAAAAGTACGAGCTGTTGAATGTATGATATACAAGGAAGTTAGCAAAGAAACCTAAGGAACACAAGGAAAACAAAAGGATATTTTGTGTCTATCTCTCCCAACTCTAACATTAGCCCTAACTCTGAGACAATGAGGTTTTTGAAGCCTACCATATATACAGTGGCTTCAGGAGTAGCTTTCACTACAACTTAATTAAGCTTGGGTGAAGCTATGAGATCAATGTTCCCTTGGTAGTGGCATTAGCAATAGATCATTGCTATAGTGGTCAGTTTCACTGCTGTATCTTCAAACACACTCTAAGAGTATTTTGAAGTTAGAATGACATTTATTTTGCAAGTTCACTTTTTTTTTTTTTTTTTTTTTTTTTTTTTTTTACAGCTACTCTCAGCTTGTAAAGAGAGCGAAGGCTAACATTGAATTTCCAAGGTTTTGGAATGACCTGTGTCAGAACTCTTCTGGCATGAAATATTATGCATTATTCATGATGCCCAAACCCTTCAAAATTCAACAAGCATGATTTAATTTCAGGCCAGCAGATAAAATTAGTGTGACATTTTTGGCATTGTTATTAATTTCAATAATGAAAGAAACACAGTTAGTTATATGAATATTGTCAGAAAAATCCATTTAAGTAAAATATTTAAGAAATCCAGGCATACATGCTTAAACTGTCATTTGTGAAAAGCAATTAAAAACCTTTGTGTGTTTATGATCTAGTAATACTTAATTCTACAAACTTTTTTTCTTTTTTATGTATTTAATAATCTGTCTGGAAACTTATTTGGTCAGAGTTTGAGTGCATGAACTGACATTTCAGAATCCAATCTCTTATGCTCTACCTTAAGGTTCAAAACCTTTGATCAATTATACAATAGCAGCCTTGAAGATCAAAGAATCCCTAATTGCTAGTGAGCAAATATGGGGAAGCCAAATAACACTGGACCGAGTCATTCATAACATGAAGTTACAGGAGAAGGAGAATAATGATGGAATAATGGTGGAATATATTTATTTTTCTTTTTGTATGTGTGTAGAAAATAATGATGGTATGAACTGACATAATTCTACCAAAGGTTATCAGGTTCAAATTTTAAATCAAACATAATTCTACTCCTTTTTCTTTAAGATTATTTTAGAGCAAAAAATCAGTATGCCATAATATCAAGAAATTTTTTTTAATTAAAATGTTATCCATTAAATTCGCTCTTGGAGAATTTCTGCATTAGTCTAAAAATGCACCCACTATAGGCCACCAGATGGCCCATGCTCAGTGATATCAAATTAATAAGTAAAATGTATTTAAGAAGAAATATTTCCATAACTCAATACATCAAAGTTTAAAAGCAACAGAGTAGTCAGACTGTGAAATACATTAGTCACGCATGGATGGTATTTTGTGAGTATTTTCCAATATGTTAATTGCAGGGGTACAGGAAAATATCTAAACTCATTTTTCAAAGATAAACTATGTAGGTAAAATTGTTTTGTGTATCATGAAGAATAGACTTTAAGAGTGCCTTTGCAGCCAATTTTCTTAATTAATATAGGCAGCTTAAACAAATTACAGGTATTTCTTGCTGATTAAAAATTCTCTTTATAAGCTGCTAAACTTAGAAGAATAGGTTTATAATAAATTCACTCTAGGAAGCACTTGTTGAATTTAGAAAATTTGAGAATAACATGCTAACATCTGGTACATATAGCTTATGTATCTAATCCTCCTTGTATAAATTATTACTTGTATTTGTTTCTCGAGAACAGTTTTAACAAGTCTGTGATTAATATTGGTCAGCTAGTTCCATTGACCTCTTCTGCCTTCTACTCTGTTAAATCAAATTTCTTATTGCCTAAATGTCTCCAGAATGTGTCCAAGTATATGCATTGCATATTAGAGTCTATTTATTGCATGAAAAAGTGGCCTGGTATTTCCAATGTTGTCAAGTAGTACCAGAAAATAGTTTTGAGAGTCTACCCTGTAGTGGGAATCTTTACATGGATTTTGTTTGCCTTGTCTGAACTGCAGAGGAATTTCTACAACCTTTGGTGAACTTTAAAAGGTTTTTATGCAGTGAGGAGAATGTCTATAAGTAGAAGTCCAGCAACGAAAATGAGAAGAAAGAACTTGGGAAATTTTCTAACACTGCAGAATTATTGTGTCCATCTTTTAATAAGTAGAAAACAGTACAAATAAATTAATTGTTTATTAATCCATACAGACTATTCTATTCCACAGTGGGGGACGTCACCTTACATAAGAAATATTCAGGAACTGCATTTTCATTTCATTTACATGGCATTGTGGCTTATGTGATTGAACTTGGTCAGTTTGCAGGAAATTTGCTAAATTCATTTTTTCCTGAGCTCTTGCTGCACACAAACTAGATTATATTCACTCAAAGAAGATAAAGCATGAGGAACTGAAATTCTGCCCATCAACAAACTATGGATATTATGTGTACTATTTCTCATACATACTGAAAATATAAGGTTGGCACTACTATATTTTTCAGCAATTGAATAGTCCTAGGCCACCAAAATATGTTTTTCAGTGATGATCCACCTAGTACACCTTATAACTTGGTCTCTGGAGAGTATATTAGCTGACCTTTCCAGCTAAAGGAGAAGTGATACTGCCTTTCTAAAACTGTTATTAAGATTTTACTCATCTCTCTTTAAATACTTTCTGTGTTGTTGGAATGGGTGTGGAGTTTCTAGCAAAATTTCTTAAAACGGTAGTCACAATTTTTACCCCAACTATTTTTATAAAGATATAAAATGATTTACTATACATTAATTTCTGGATCTATTTCTATCTATCTATACATTTATCTATGATCTATTCCTACTAATATATAAAACTATGTATATATACACACAATGATAAACTACATATATAACTATGCATGTAACTATAAAACTATATAATATCATATCAATAATGAAATTAGACTTGAGCTGAGATCTGATTCAGTAGTAGTTATGCATAGAAGAAAAAACATTCCAGACAGAAGTAGAATAATGTGTAAATTTCGATGGCAGGAGCAAAGCAATTTTGAGACACTGAGTACAGGTCATGTGGCTTCAGCACACAATCCAAGGATGTGTATGGTCCAACAGCACACTTCAGGTTTAAGGGCAGATCCTTACATGACGTTTTTGCTGTGTGAAGTATTCTGGTTTTTATTCTATGAGCAATAGCAAAGCTTTAAAATGTTACAAAAGATTCCATCACAATAAGATTTACTTTTCAAAATACCTACTCACTCCATTAAAGGTAGAGAAAAAAGTTAGGGTGGTGGTTCATGAATATGAAGATGACTGAAGCTTAAACTTGAGAAGCAAAAATAGATATAGAAAGATGTACACGATGTTAGGATATATAGAGGAAAATATGGCTAGAATCTGTTAATGGATTGGATATGAAAGGATAAGGGAAGAGAGACATCACAATGACACTGAATTTCTGGCTTACATAGATTTCATAGGTTGGGTTTTTGGATGGGACTAATTACAATTTTAGAAACAGAAAAAAAGCGTATTTGATTAGAAGTTCAAGGATCAGGAGTTCCATTTGAGTTTTCTAAATGTCAAGCAGGCAAGTACAGCAGGGTGAAGAGTTTTTCCAAGAGACATGAATATGGAAGCCGTTCATATTTGGGTGATAACTACAGTTATTAGAATGTGTGTAGAGATACAGAATCATATAAGGGAAGGGGACCTGATTCAGAGGCGCCTACAACTCTAAAATTCAGTGACTGGTTAGCAGATGAGGAGCCTACAAAAATGTCTAAGTGGGAGGAAAATCAGGACATTGTGGTGTTATAAGAAACAAAGAATGAAATGATTTTTGAAATCAGAGAGTGAATTAACACAATGCTATGGCAGAGTGAAAAAAAAGATACAGTCTGAAAAAACTTCCTCCAAATTTAGAAAGATTAATAATATGAATGATTTTGACAGAGTTATGTTAATAGAATAAAAAGTACTGGAGCCATGTTTGAGGGCATCTGACTGAGAGAACGAGGTGAAGATATGAAGTCATGCTCTAAAGGGAAGGGAGGGTATAGGGTGAAATTATCCTAGCTATGGACCCACTTGCACATTCCAACACAAAACTACTTTTAGAAACAACAAAAATTGCCTGGGTGCGGTGGCTCACACCTGTAATCCCAGCACTTTGGGAGGCCAAGGTGGGTGGATCACAAGGTCAGGAGATTGAGACCATCCTGGCCAACATGGTGAAACCCCGTCTCTACTAAAATACAAAAAAAATTAGCCTGGCATGGTGGTGGGTGCCTGTAATCCCAGCTACTCAGGAGGCTGAGGCAGGAGAATGGCTTGAACCTGGGAGGCAGAGGTTGCAGTGAGCCGAGATCATGCCACTGCACTCCAGCCTGGTGACAAAGCAAGACTCTGCCGGAAATAAATAAATAAATAAATAAATAAATAAATAAATAAATAAACAAACAAACAAACAAATAATCTTTTTTAGTGTTATTTTTCATTATCTATTTTATTTTTATCCTACATCTTACTGCCAAATCACTTTAAATAAAGTTCTACCTCTTTCCCAAATTCCTTTGTTTGTCAAGTTACTACAGTACAACTTCTACTATCTCACTGTCCTCACAAATGTTCCCACTTTGTATTACAATGTGTAGTGTATAATGTCATTTCCAAAGGCCACTTTGATTTATTCTCCCATTTGATTCCTCAAAAGTTGTTTGAAACTATTAAATTCATGAATTTCTCAATAATTTTTACCCTCTATTATTTTCCCGACCCCACTCTAGTAGATGTCCTTTCCAATTTTTTTCTTTCATATTCTAGCCATTCTTTTGATATGGTTCCGATTATATTAGTCTGGTAAGAATACTAAAATTGTACATGAAAGGCTGGCCAAAGAGTAACCCCATGCATGTGCAAATGAAAGAGCAGAAAGCTAATCAACTGGGGTACACGCAGGTATTTTGAGGCCTGAAGCTTACAAAACTCAGAGGTCTTTGAGTAAAACAATTCAAACTATACATGAAAAAAGTAATTTTGAAGAGGAATAAAATTTCTAATGAAGTTCTAATTTTTTAAAATGAGGAAAGAAATAAAAACAAATAAAAAAATTCACAAAACTGTCAAATTCCACAAACACCACATCTAGAGTAATGCAATTCTGTAACACCGTTTTCCTATTATTTTTCTCTGCATATTTTTCTACCAGTTCTTTTATATGACAATATCATAAAATATTTTTGATAAGGAAAACAAAAATAATGTAGTTTACCTTTTTTTGTTCATAGAAATTTATTTTTGATTTTTGTTAGTTTACTTAAATTTTCATAACATGTTTAAATTTTTTTTATTTTTGTCAAATTAGAGAAAATATATTTTCATATACACATTAAGATTTCAGGATATTTCAAGTTTTTTTTGTGTGTGTGCAGAGTCAAATCTTTACTACTGTTTGAATTTGCAATCTTCATTGATCAGTTTGTCAAAAAGGGAGTGTAATACGCTGAGTTTATATTGCTCTGTATGGTAGGAATCATCCCCTCTTTTTATTAGGACTTAATGAGAATGAGTTCTCTGCTGACAACCTTATACATCTGATGATTTGAACAATTTTCCGCAAACTAGTTTTGAGCTCAACAGGTTTCAAATCTTGTTTCTCATTTACCCTAGATACTTTTGTTTCTATCAGTCAGTTTGGAAACTTAGTTTCCTAGATTACAAGACCCGAAATTTGTTTCTTACTTTACTAAAGTTGTTCATCAATACATTGAGGTGATTTGTCACCATATTTACATTCCTCGTGTGAAAGAATATCTGGGATAGCCATTTACATCTTTATCATTTTCAACTTTAGTTATTCAATGTGTCTCAATTTGATAGAGTTTACTTTTTTCTTAATAGCTGAGTTCTAAAATACGTGACAAAATTAAAATTTCTCTGTGGAAATACTAATGACTTTAAATGTAACATTGTCTATGAACATATGTACTAATCTAGGTTAGAAATACCATAGCAAATTAGATAATTGATATTCTTCATTCATTCACTCATTCAACTAACAGCTATTCACTGAGGAACTTGTGTTAGTCTCTACTCCATTGCTAGGAATAAAGTAATAGCACACGCAAACACACACACACACACACACACACAATGCTTCTAATTTATTGAAGAATTTGGGGGAGATGGCATTAAGGAAACAATTATCTAGGTAAATATTAAATTCAGTTTTTAATAAATGCCATGAAAGAAAGTATGAGTTTTGCCTGTTAACACAAGAAGTTAAGACAAATACCTTTTCACACACACAAAACAAATCATTAAAATGTAATTCACATGCAAAGTAATTCTTTTTTTGACATCTTTTTAAGAATTGAAATATTTATGTACTGTAAATTTCACCTTTTTAAAGTGTACAGTTTAGTGGTTTTTAGCATATTTACAACCATCATTTCCATCTAATTCTAGAACATTTTATTATCCCAAAAAGAATCCCCTACTCATTAGCAGTCATTTCCTACATGCCTCTGCCCTCAAGCTTCTGACAACCACTAATATACTTCCTGTCTCTATGGATCTGCCTATACTGGATATTTTATAGAAATGGAATCATACAATATGTGACTTTTGGTGTCTGCCTTCTTTCACTTAGCATAATATTTTTAAGGTCCATCCACATATCAATATCAAGATTTTTGTCCCTTTTTATGATGAATTAATATATTATTGTATGGATATAGCACTTTTTGAAATTAACTTTTTGTGGTGAAATATTACATGAGATGTATCCTTTTAACAAGTTTCTGAGTGTACAATACAGCACAGTTGAGTCGATGTATAATGTTACACAGGATCTCTAGAACTTCTTCATCTTGTTTAACTGGATCGTTGTGGCCATTGATTAGTAACTCCCCATTTCCAACCCTGCCCTCATCTCTTGGCAACCACCAACCACCATTCAATTTCTTGATTCTATGAATTTGACTATTTTAAATATCATCTATAAGTAGAATTAGGCCATATTTTCTTTGGTGAATGGCTATTTCAGTTAACATACATGAACTAAAAAGCTTCTGCACAGCAAAGGAAACAAGCAACAGAGTAAAAAGGCAACCTAGAAAATGGAAGAAAATATTTGCAAGCAATGTATCTGACAAAGGTTTCACCTACTATATAAATATATGTATATATGTGTGTGTGTATATATATACATACACACATAAAGCACTGCTACGACTCAGCAAAAATACTAATAACTCAACTAACAAAATGGGTTAAGAACTTGAACAGACATTTCTCCAAAGAGTATGTAAAAATAACCAAGTATATTAAAACACGTTCAATAACACTAATTGTCTGAGAAATTTAAATCAAAATCAGAATGAGAAAAAGAAACGTTGCCAAGAATGTGTAAAAATCAGAACTCTTGTATACTATTGCTGGGAATGCAAAATGTTGCAATCACATGGAAAACTGTATGAAGCTTCCTCAAAAAATTCAATATAGATGTACTATATGATTCAGCAATTTTGGTATTTATCCAAAATATTTGACATCAGAATCTCAAGAAGACATTACCACTCCGGTGTTCATTGCAGCAATATTCACAGCTGACAACATTTGATAACAGCCTAATATCAATCAGTAAATGAATGGATAAAAATAAAATGTATCCATACAATTAAATACTATTCAGCCTAAATACAAAAACTAGCCGGGCGAGGTGGCGGGCGCCTGTAGTCCCAGCTACTCGGGAGGCTGAGGCAGGAGAATGGAGTGAACCCGGGAGGCGGAGCTTGCAGTGAGCTGAGATCCGGCCACTGCACTCCAGCCCGGGTGACAGAGTGAGACTCCGCCTCAAAAAAAAAAAAAAAAAAAAAAAAAAATAGAAGGATATACTTCAATGTGCAACAACATAGAAGAACCTTGAGGACTTTATCATGTTCCAAAATATCCACTTACTGCCACCCATAAGGCGAATATATTGTAGAGAAAGAGAATGTGTTCACACACACACACACACACGTGTATGGAGATAACGAGTAGAAATTATTTTTTCTCATCTAACTTTGAGCATTTTTTCCAGAATTTATTGTACTCAGGAATAAGATAGGAGTGAAATTGAATGGTAGACCTCAGAATTTTGCTACCTGAAGATTTTAACCATTTATTTATTTATTTATTTATTTATTTATTTATTTATTTTGAGACAAAGTCTCACTCTGTTGTCCAAGCTGGAGTGCAGCGGCATGATCTTGGCTCACTGCAATCTCCAACTCCCAGGTTCAAGTGATTCTCCTGCCTCAGCCTCCCGAGTAGCTGGGACTACAGGCATGAGTCACCATGCCCGGCTAACTTTTGTATTTTTATTAGAGACAGGGTTTCACTATGCTGGCCAGGCTGGTCTTGATCTCCTGACCTCATGATCCTCCCGCCTCGGCGTCCCAAAGTGCTGGGATTACAGGTGTGAATCACCTGGCCTGGCCTTAACATTTTTATCTCAAATACCTTTAAAAAAGGGTTTTCACTTCTCAAATCCTACCAACAATGTGCTGAGGACAAATAAAATAAGGTTTATCTAGGTTGAAAGAGTTTGCACTAATTTAAAACATGATAAATGAAGAAAAGACAAGTTAAAGTTTGAATAGCTGAGAGAACAAAAGAAAAGGAGATGAAAAAGTTAGGAGAAAAAGGAGATGGAGCCTGTGTGGGCTGCAGATCAAACCTTCTCTCCTGACCTTATGGCTGGATTGGCATACCACACCACGTTTCTTGGGATAAAACCACCTCCCAGACAATTCTGAGCCAGCCCCCTAGGTATGAGAACGTATACTGTGCCCTCTGCTGATTCAGGACACCACATTCCCTGTGCTGTACCACTTGGTCATATTCCCAGCCATATTCTATGATGTTTTATTGCCACTGGCTCAACTCTAGCTCTCTTTCTCACTGCCTGTTACCTCTGGCTGTGTTCTATTTTCTTAGAGTCTTCTATCCTTTTTGTGATGAAAATTAGATCATATTCATATTCTGTAACTCCCAAAAAGGAGAATGGAAGCACCACTTCCCTTTTTTCCCCAGATAAGATGAGAACATGTTTAAATAATGAGATATCTTTTAAGAAATAATAAAATCTGAGCTTATTCATTTATTTACTGGTAGTGCCTTGTTGTTACATCAGAAACTGCAGCAACATGATTTTATAGCTAATGAAATTTGATGCCAACCTTTTAGCTCGATGCCTCTGGCCATATTTGTATACCATACAATTTTATTCACTAACATAGCGATTCCTTTTTAAATTTTATTTTATTAGTTCTGACAAAGGCTTATAAATCTTAAAAAAATTCCTTTCATTGGGATGATCCATATTTAAAAATAACACTTTGGTTAAGTTTCGAGGTTATAATATATTTATTCTATCTATCTCTATTAAGATAAGCATTGTCTTTACTTTTTCCTTGATTTTTTTTTCTTTAATTTTTGGTAAGACACTTTACATGAGATCTATCCTCTTAAGAGATCTAAAGTGCACAAAACTGTATTTTAACCTATGGACATGAGACTGTACATGAGATCTCTGGAACTGATTCATCTTGAACAACTACAATTTTACAGATACTGAGTAGTAACTCACTGTTTTCCTCTCCTCCCAGCTCCTAGTAATCACCATTGAATTCTTTGAGTCTGGAAGTCCGAAAATTTTAGATACTTCATATAAGTAGAATCATGCAGTATTTGCCCTTCTGTGACTGGCTTATTTCACTCATAATAAGATCCTTTTCAAAATATCTCCCTGCAGGAAACCATCTACTTTACCTGTACAAGAATAGGAAAAACTTTAAACATTTAGACTTTCTTGAAGTAGGGAAGGCATGCATATCTACTGTAATCCAGAACAGTCCTGTGACCACAGCACATTTTATTTGTACACCCACAAAATGATTTAAGCACCAAATCTGAATCCTACATGGCTCCTAAACTTCAAATGATGGAAACCAGTTGCTTAGTAATGCCAGCCAGAATGTGATATTCAAGGACCTTCTCTGGCTGTTGCAATTTACAGCCATTTTCACTACCATTAAAGTTGTATGCAAATCTTAGCTCTACAAACGTTGACATCAGTTAGTCACGCAGACAGCAGAAAAGTGACAAAGAAAGGTTTAAGGCTAATTTTGAAATAGTTCGGTGACATTGGCTCATGAATAAAATGTAAATCAAATTATATGGTGGGCACATACAGATTTAAAAGCAAGAGACCAGGGAGTTCAGGAAGAAAAATACCTTGTAAGACTCGAGAAAACAAAATGCAGTTCAATTTGCATCACTGGAATAAGACAGTGGAATAATTCATGTTGCCTCTATCAGAGAAACCTGGTGAGCTATTTAAATTGCAAATGACTGCACCCCATTACAGAACTTCAACAACACAATCTCTGGGGGATGGCCTTAAGATAACTTTTTCAAAAAATTACCCAGGTAAAATTTATGTAACTTAAACTTTGGAGAGCCTTTGAAAGTCCATGATATTCTTTTGTTTCTAAGTATTTTCAGGAAACTTCTAGAGAAAAGGTCCTCTATGAAATTGTGCAATTTGGGGAACATGACTCGTGTCAAAGCATTGTATAATTTTGAGGATATCCGTTTAAAATATTGACTGTGACCTGAAAATTAGAATGCCATGCACATGTAAACAACATAATGATAAGAGTTGCCTTACAGTAAATCATAGTAGGAAAGAATAAATTCAATAAATTTTAAAATAAGATGGGGAAATATTCAGTGTCTTGAGTTAGTGATATTAAACAAAATAGTTCATCTCGCAGACTATTAAAGCTGCAGCGAGAGAGTATAGAAAAAATACACAGTAAATTTTGGAAGCTCCAAAAATGTTATTTCTGTGAAATATGGATAACAGGATGTTATTGAAGACATTTAAATAGATGCCAGAATTATTTATTGTGAAAAAATATGGGTAACCCATGTACGACAATGTCATTACAGTATGCCAGTACCCCTGGGATGTTAGCCAAAATGGAGATAATTTTCTGAAAACAACTCAGTCCTGAACTTAATCCAAAAGGCATCTATTCATAACAAAGTGCTCCCTTCATGAAGGGAAAAGGCTATGCCAGATAGAGGAGTTTTGTTGATACATTTTCATTATAAAAACAAACAGCACATCCCATGAAAAAAAATTCATTCATTTGAAACAGATTGTAAATATACCTACATAAAATTATTTGGAATATCTGTAATTACAGAAAGCATGTTTGTTTGTTTTAATAAAGGGACTTTTTTAAATAACAGAGAAAATAATAAAACAGGGAAGAGCCCGAGACACCGACTTCTCCTGAATTTACGGGTGAGCTTAGTTAAAATTCAATCCAGCTTCTCTGGTTTCATAATCCTACGGCAATGTTATAACCTGAATACTGGGCCCAGCAAGAAAATGAGATTGATTATTCATATCCAGTTTAAATCTTTCTAGTCCTGAGAGAAATCTTTGTGAATAACAAAAGTCGCAGAGAGTGGGAAGGAAATAACCAGGTCATGGATTTTTACTTTGGTGAATTTCATTTGGCAGCAACACTGAACATGAGTTAATATTAGTGCTCTGTTTCAAAGAGATGAAGACTTAATCCATACTACTAGAACATTAAAGCATTTAAACATTCACTGATGATATCATATTATTAATCCATTCATCCAACATATTAATGAATGCCTTCTAAGTTCCAAAGACTGTACTAGGTAATAAAGATACAGTGGAACATGTAGTCTAGGGAAAGAGTTAATTATAGAACAGTATGACAAGATTTATCTGCATGTGTATATGTAATATTACATGTGTGTAGGTTTGTATATGTTCTTTTATATACAACTATGTGTTTTTACATATAATTCATTATAAATATATGTATGCATATATATTTTATATATATACATTTTTCCTCCTCCACCTCATACAAAACCTGCTTTTAAAAGGTGGAGATTAAGAAGTTTAGAATACAATAAAAGTGAATCTGAGCACAGGTTGTTAAGTGAAGGTATTTCATACAATGAGTAAAACGTACACAAAGGAGTAAATGTTGAGAGGTTGTCACATGTTCGGGAAACAGGATAATTTGTTATCCTGATAAAAATTAAGGCTTAGGAGATGAAGTTGGGACATTGGGAATATATCATTAAACCTATGAAATTTGAAGTTTATCTCAGATATTCTTATTCATTATGTCTTGGAAAACTAGAGTAATCAATATTTAGGATGGGTTTCCAGGTGATTCTAAGGAGCAGCTAGATTTCCAAAACACTTGAGGGTAAGAAAACCTCAGGCGTAGTCATGATTGAGAGAGAGCTGGCTCCGTAATTTTCTAAATGTGACTCTGGATCAGTTGGTTGTTCCCGCTGAATCTCATTTTCTTCATTCTGAACATGGAGATCTTAACACGCTTTGCCTGGCAGAGTTGATTTAAGAAACTGCTATCATGTTTGAAAAGTAACTGATACTGTGCCTGATGGCAGATGGCCCTTAGTAAATGACATTGTTATTGTTGTAATTAATACTCTTACTATTCATTATAATTAAGAGCTCTCCTCCTAGCAGGAGAAAAAAGAACAGGTAGCCTTCCGGATAGTAAGTATAAGACAGAAGGAAACCCAAAGCTAGAGGAGAAAGTGAAGGAGCCTGTTATTCTTTTATTGGGTAAGGACTTTCTGGAAAAAGTAACACCTAAATTTAATGGAAAGCCAGTTAGCTCAATTCAGTGGAAGCTGCTCTACCCTCAGGACATCGCTATACACATAGCTATCTGCTGGCTGCTATCAGGCAGTCAGAGCTACATCATTCCATGACTTCAGTTGGATCAAAAAAGAACCTGGTCAGGAATAAAAGTAAATCTTGAGGAGCTACAAGGCCATAGAGAACTTTGAAAAACTCTAACAGAGTTCTGGTGCTATAAATGGCTGCATACATTTGTAAAAGTCGTGCCTTGGAAAGACCTACAAAAGGAAAAGGCACCTGTCACTCACCTCTCGGGGACACTGAGACCCTGTACAAGCAGCATGTGAAAACGCAGGCTGTCCTATGAACTGTCTGAAGTGTAAAGTCATGGCTTCCTTCATAATCGCCATGGCAAAGTGTGGAAGACATACAGGCAAAACAATGAAGAAAATCTGACTAATCAGTCGCTGACTCCCATATTATAATGATCCAGAAGTTATACATAGGAAGTCAGGATTCAAAATGAAATCTAAAAAAAGGAAAAAAAATCTAGCCAAAAGTGAAGTGACCACATGCTGCAGAGAATACAGAATTTACAGGAATAATCCAGAAAAATCACTAAAAATTAAGTAACAACAACAACAACAAAAATACAATAATCAAAACCATACACCTTGAGATAGAGGGAAAATGTGCTACCAGAGTTGTTAGAATACATTATGTCAAATCTTTAGTTTGACAACAACAAGATTATAAGAAACACAAAGAAATATGAAAGTATGCCGCAGGAAAAAAAAGTAACTATATGGTTTCTACAAGAGACACATTTAGTTGAAGACTCATATAAGTTGAAACTAGAAGGATGGAAATGGCGACAACAACCATGAAAGAGTAATAGTAGCTGTACCAATATCCGACAAAATAGACTCCAACCAAAATTATTATTAGAGTCAAAAAGAACATTTTATACTAATAAAAGAATCAATTCATTAGGAAGATAAAATAGTTACAATCATCTTCTCAAAGGAACATGAGACATTTCCCAGAATAGACATAGAGAAAGCCCTAACACAGGCCTTAATAAGTGTAACATGATTGTCACAATACAAAGCATATACTCTGCCCACAGGTGAGTGAAAGTAGAAAGCAACAGAAAGGAATTTCGGAAATACACGAATATGTGGAAACCAAACAATACACACCTAAATAGCCAATGAGTAAAGAAGAAATCAGAAGAGAAGTAGCAAATACTTTGAGATACATGTAAACAAAAAGAAAATACCAAACTTATGAAATGTAGCTTAAGCGGTGATTAGAGGGAAATTTATAGCTTTACATTATAAAAGAAGAAAAATCTCAAATTGATAACCTAAGCTTCCATCTAAAGGAGCTAGGAGAAGAAGAGCAAATTAATTTAAAGCAGACAGAAGAAATGAAATAATGAGGTACTAGGAAGTAAATAAAAAAATAGAGAAAATCAACAAAAACAAAAGTTGTTTCTTTAAAAAGATTAGAAAAATTGCAAAAACCTTTAACTAGGCTGACCAAGAAAAAAAGAGAGAGGTCTATGTTATTAAAATCAGAATGGGAAGAGGGGACATCATTTACTTTTATTTTTATTATTTGAGACAGGGTCTTGCTCTGTCAGTCACCCAGGCTGGTGCAATCTCAGCTCACTGCAACCTCTACCTCCCAGGCTCAATAGATCCTCTTACCTCAGCCTCCTGAGCAGCTGTGACTACAAGTGCTAGCCACCACTCATAACTAATTTTTTGTATTTTTGATAGACGGGGGCTTCACAATATTGGCCAGGCTGATCTTGAACCCCTGAGCTCAAACAATTCACCCGCCTTGGCCTCCCGGAGCACTGAGATTGGAGGTGTGAACCACCAAGCCCAGCCAAGGTGACATCATTATTCACTTTACAGAAATAAAAAGCATCGTAAGAGAATACTAGGAATAATTGTATACAAATATATAGATCAGTTAGAAAAGCACAAACCTCTGAAACTGACAAAAAAAATAGAAAATCTGAATAAACATTTAAAAATTAAAAATTTTAAATTAACAATAAAAATAATCTACCATAAAGAAAAGCTGAGACCCAGTTGGCTTCACTGATACATTCTATCAAATAAAGCATTAATATAATTCTTTCCAAACACTACCAAAAAGTAGAAGAGAGTAAGTACTTCCTAACACATACTATGAGGCCATCATTACCTTGATTCTAAAACGAGACAAACATACCGCAGGAAATATACAAAGGAATATCCTTTTGAGTATATAAACAAAATCTTCCACAAAGTTTTAGCAAACATTTCCAGCAACATTTAAAAAGAATTATATACATGACCGAATGGGATTTAGCCAGGAAATACAAGATTGGTTTATCATATAAAAATCAAACACTGTAATACATTATGCTAGTAGGATGAACGACAAAATCCACGGTATCAACTCAAAAAATTGTCATAATCTATTGAATGTTAATAATGTCAAGCCCTGCTAGACACTTTCAAAAACCCATGACCACAGTTAAGCCTGCCATATGTCTCAAGTGGCCACGGTTCCCATGAAATTGCCTTTACTGCAAACAGACACAGCTGTGGTTTACATTCTCAAAACTGAGAAAAGCAGAGCAGATCTTGATCTAGGGAAAACTAGAGCTAGGTTCTCTGAAAAAAATAATAATAACCTGCCTCTAATCCTGACCTCTATGTGTTGAGTCCGTTGTCTCTATTGAGGGGACCGTCTGCATGTAGGGATGTCAGAGAGCATAACCATACACAGCCCAGACTACAGTCCTGACAGCTTCCATTTGACAAATAAAGTCTTTTTAGACTTAGAACTTAAGCATTCTAATACAAAAAAACCTGGATAGAAATGAGAAAAGCTAGGAGACACTGTGTGATTTTAAGGAAGTTGCTTATTTTCTCTAACCTCAGCTTACCCTTGTCTAAACAGAAAATCCATGAAAAACAGAAGACCACAGGTGTACTTTGCCGATATCATTTGGTTGCTATAAATTTTAGTTTAGAATGTTAATAAATAGGTGTTTGTGAAACAATAGATTGATGTTTATGAAAAGTTTCTGTCACTGTGAAATTCTTCATGTATATTAGGTATCCCTTTGTAAAAAATCATCAGATAACTAGAAGGAGAGTTGCCATTCATGTCATAATTTGGAAATGTTAGGACTTCTCTCCAGGGAAAATTTACTGAATTAAAAATTTTATTGACCTTTTTGTTTATAAAAATTATAATTTTGCAATAGAGAATGAATGGAAAACTCGAGACAAAATTTAACTCGTTAAATTGCTTTGCCTGATGAAGTAATAAGAATTTTTAGAGAAGGAAATTTGGCATCTGGGGTTGAAGGAAAACGAGTACAGAGAAAATCCTGAACGTAGAGTGTATCAACAGAGTAGCAGGCTAGACTCTAGTGGGACAGACGGCCATTTGAAATTCTCTATGGTAGGTAAATTCTAATGATCTTAGGAGCAGTGATAGCTGACATTAGAGTCTAAATTTCTTTGTGTCCTGGGCTATAATTATAACCATTAGTCTCAAATATTTAGGAAACATCTGTGAGGCACAACAGCTTTGCATTGTTGGTTCTTTGTTTAATGATTTGGTGAAAGGATTGTGTTCATGTTTTGGGAGAGGATAATCGTAAGCAATTTGAATATCAAGAATTATTGAACATAGGATTCCATAATAATTTAAATAATCATTAGGGTTGGAGTACAGAGCAAGACTTCATAGGTGACTACCAGAAAAAATGTAAAGATTCCCATCTCCAGAGACTATTTGCAGGAATATTTGAGAAGATAATCCTTTATGTGAAAATGGAAACCAAGGAATCAAGGAAGAGATGACACCAAAAGTTTGGGAGCATTAGAGACATTCAAAATAAATCAACAAAAAATAATTGCTTAAGACCAGAACCAAATATTGTCTGCAAAACGGAGATTAACACAAAGGTAAGGGTCAATATTTAAACTAAAATTCAAATGGAGTGGCTTGCTTTTATTGCCATGATAATAAATTTTTTTTAGAAAGGGAAACTATGAAGGCAATATAAGTTGTTTATTAATATTATTAATATAGAAAATATTTTCAAATTAGTAACCATTTAATCCAACATTTTTATTGACAAAGGCAGGTATCTGCTTACTGTGGGTCAATTGCTGGAATTGCATTTACGGTTTATGTTATTCAGCCATTTACATCTAAATTTCTCTTTCTTTCTTTCTGTCTTTCTTTCTTTCCTTCTTTCTTTCTTTTTTTCTTTCTCTTTCTCTCTCTTTCTCTCTCTCTTTCTTTCTTTCCCTCTCTTTCTTGCTCTTTCTTCTTTCTTTCCTTCCTTCCTTCCTTCCTTCCTTCCTTCCTTCCTTCCTTCCTTCCTTCCTTCCTTCCCTCCTTCCCTCCTTCCCTCCTTCCTTCCCTCCTTCTTTCCTTCCTTCCTTCCTTCCCTCTCTTTCTTTTTTTCCTTCCCTCCCTCCCTCCTTCCTTCTTTCCTTCCTTCCTTCCTGCCTGCCTGCACATATGGTAAGTAGATGGCAACCAGTTTTGCTTTGTGGAAGTTTAAATTGTGGCCATCTTCTCTCTTGGCCATTATTCCTCTGATACCCTCGGGGGTATGATTTGTCAAGATTTCTTGATAGAAATAGAGTCCTTCCCTGGGTGCATTCACTCACTGTCACAAGCATAGGAATGTTGCCGTAGTATTTAGGTCAGTAATAAGGAGATAAGTGAATTGGGGAATAATTCAGATTTGAAAATGAAAGATGAAGGAAATCAAGTGTGATTAAGAATGATTAATTTTGGCGTTGTTTGTTTTTTAAAATCTGCAATATCTATGGGGGAAGTGAAGAAACTGGCATTGACATACCAAGTTTGACTCAGGAGATTTGTATTCATTTAGTCTTCAGAAGACATATGAGTGATGCCACAATTAGCCCCATTTTAGGGAGAAATCTACTGAATTTCAGAGAGATTTGCTTCCTTGTGGGAGTTATGTAACAAATTGAAGAAGAACATAGTATTCAAACTTTTACCTGTGAACCCAGAAAATCTGAGACAGGTCTTGATTAACTTAGAAAGTTAATTTTGCAAGGTTGAGGATGTGCCTGTGACACAGCCTCAGGGAGTTCTGATGACATGTGCCCAAGTGGTCAGGGCACAGCTTGGTTTTATACATTTTAGGGAGATAGGAAACATCAGTCAGCGTAGGTAAGAAGTACATAGGTTCAGTCTGGAAAGGCAGGACAATTTGAAGCAAAGTCAGAAAGACTGGAAGCACATGGGGAGGAGCTTCCAGGTCACACATAGTTGAGTCACAAAGGGTTGCCTTGTTTTGAGTTTCTGATTAATCTTTCCAAAGGAGGCAATCAGAGAGACGTCCGTCTCAGTAAGCAGACGGATAACTTTAAATAGAATGGGAGCCGGGTTTCCTGTAACCAATTTCCAGCTTGAGTTTTCCTTAGTGATTTTGGGGGCCCAAGATAGTTTCCTTTCAACTGAATCTTGAAATCCTTATCAATTCTTAAAGAGCTTAAAATCAGACCCCAACGCTTGCCTTCCTGAGAAGACAAATATAAGACAGCTATACTGCATGCAATCAATTTAATGTAATGATTGCAAATATATTTTGAACAAGTAGAAAATAAACCAATGTAATTTGAAAGACGCTTTGAGAAACAAAACTATGTTTGTTGTATTTTATGTGTTATATGAAGGAACAGACAAAAAGGAATTCTGTCTTCTTTTAAAAGAATCAAGCACTCATCTAATGTATATACGTATTTGATTATTGGTGACAAAATACAGGAACACAATTCCAAAAAAATTCAAAAATTTGATAATAGAGAGTTCTAAAACCTAATATGTGTAGACATCTTTTTTAGATATCATGTAATTATTTTTATGTATAAGTCATAAACAAAATACTCTTCTTTCCAAAACATTTAATATAGGGAGAAAAACCTGTATTCTTTACTATTATAAGGAATCATCTTTATGTCTACAGTGTTTCTTCCAGACCATTATGAAATTTCATTGAGTAATTACTCTGAGACAGACATATTTTCAAGAATATTGTATTATTTAACCTTAAAGGTTTTGCCATTATTTGTACCTTGCCTTGATATGGTGAAAAAGGAGTTTTACTCAATGAGGTACACTTCTAAATGATGTTACAGAAATACACCAAACAAGCAAATTATTTGCATGGATTGGTCCAATTGAGAAAATATGGAAACAATAGGTGTTGGAGAGGATGTGGAGAAATAGGAACACTTTTACACTGTTGGTGGGATTGTAAACTAGTTCAACCATTATGGAAAACAGTATGGCGATTCCTCAAGGATCTAGAACTAGATGTACCATATGACCCAGCCATCCCACTACTGGGTATATACCCAAAGGATTATAAATTATGCTACTACAAAGACACATGCACACGTATGTTTATTGCGGCACTATTCACAATAGCAAAGACTTGGAATCAACCCAAATGTCCATCAGTGACAGACTGGATTAAGAAAATGTGGCACATATACACCATGGAATACTATGCAGCCATAAAAAAGGATGAGTTTGCGTCCTTTGTAGAGACATGGATGCAGCTGGAAACCATCATTCTTAGCAAATTATCACAAGAAGAGAAAACCAAACACCGCATGTTCTCACTCATAGGTGGGAACTGAACAATGAGCTCACTTGGATTCGGGAAGGGGAACATCACACACTGGGGCCTATCATGGGGAGGGGGGAGGGGGGAGGGATTGCATTGGGGAGTTATACCTGATATAAATGATGAATTGATGGGTGCTGACGAGTTGATGGGTGCAGCACACCAACATGGCACATGTATACATATGTAACCTGCACGTTATGCACATGTACCCTAGAACTTAAAGTATAATAAAAAAAAAAAAAAAAAAAAAAAGAAAATATAGTGCTCCTGCAGCCTCCTTGTCTTCTCTTAGCTCCCACACTGGAAGATGGTGAAAGATCCCAGTGCTGCTTAGACTCTTCAGAGGAAATCTTTGCAAATGTAGAGAGCACTTTTTCCAACTCTCTGTAGCATCTAGAAATGTCATGCATACTTCTGATAACTATGACACAAATGAACCAGTAAAGATTTATTTTGCACTTAAATATACCCCAGACTTTCTCTGCTTTGTTTGTTTTGTTGTCTATTTAATTTAGAAAACCTCAACATAAAATATTTTTACTTATGATTCCTGGATTTTATCAACAAAATCAGTAGAAAAATTTAAAAAATTGTATCAAGATTTCCATAGTTCAAATAAGTTTTAGGTATTAAGTACCTAATGGCCGTTTTTTGTTTTTGTTTTTTTTTTTTTTCCTTTTTTTTACTCAAAAGGTAGTGCATTTGAGAAATGGGTGTGTATTCATGTGTGTGTACATATCCATGCGCATTCTAATGTCTCTAGCATGAATTTCCATGTCATACTATTTACAACTGGAACATGGCTGGCATTTAGGAAACTGTTGATTTACTTTTGCATGTCAAGTATGGAAATACAGCTTTTCCCTCACACAATGACTAATGAGCCTGTCAGCAGAATGGTGTTTTACAGGGTTTTATGCAACAAAGGACTAGTGGCTACTTTTTATTTAGTACTTAAAGCAACAGAAAGCAGCAAGCAGAACCAAAATGTCAAGTGTAATCTGTCATGACTCAATTACATGTGACAGGATACAGAAAAGGAAAGAAATATATTATTAGATAAATCTAAAAGAGCCATTAGATAATGAAAACATTTTATTTCTCATATGCATTATTTGTCATCAATAAGCCAATATATCTAGCCAATTTCCCTAAACCATAATTATGATACATATAAATACTACAATATTCTCCATCTGCTCGTCTTTGATTGTGGTAAGCAGGTAGAATATCTTTAAATCTGTCACTAATTCCTTCCAATCAGATAGCAGCAGGAAAGATTAGTCAACACTCATTACAGGAAACATCTGAGATGTGTAGCTTCAATATCATCTTGTCAATAAAATGTGAAGAATCAAAATCATTACAATTTCCTAGAGTCAGTAGTAGCAATTTCAGATAAAAAAAAAATTTATCTATGCAGATATGTGAGAAGAAATTGAATGTACAAATCTCAGTGGATATTTTCCTGTTGAGTTGGGATACAAGCGTCATAAAATATCTCACCAGGACATGTTGGACTCTAATATTTCCAGAGCTGAAACAGAATCCAATCAAGCAAGAGTGTACTTATGGAAGGTTTTGACAAGATTTCTTCCAGGGGCAACCCCCAGCATCAAACAGAAGTTTTCCCACAGCAAGGTTCATCTGTGATGCACTTTTAAACATTGAGGCAGACACTTGTCAGGTATTGCAGAGTTGGTGGAGGCTTCTGAGGCCTAGATCTGTATTCTGCCATAGCCACACATGGCTATTTAAATATAATTTTAAATTAATGAAAATGAAATTAAAATGTCAAATGTAGTTCCTCAGTGGTACTAACCACTCTTCGGTTCATTTTGGTCTCTGAGGATCCAAAGCGGTGAAAACCTGAAGGTAAAAACGACACAGAGGTTGGGTGCGTTGGCTCACTCCTGGAATCCCAGCACTTTGGAAGGCTGAAGCGGCAGAACACGAAGTCAGGAGATCGAGAACACCTGGCCAACATGGTGAAACACCATCTCTCCTAAAAATACAAAAATTAGCTGGGTGTGGTGGCGGGAGCTTGTAGTCCCAGCTACTCAGGAGTCTGAGGCAGGAGAATTGCTTGAACCCAGGAGCTGGAGGTTGGGCTGAGATCGTGCCACAGCACTCCAGTTTTGGTGACACAGTGAGACTCCCTCTCAAAACAAAACAAAACAGAACGAAAAAACTACACAGAATGTTGGAATTAATGTAATGTATATGTTTTTATAATCTTTCCTTCTTCTTGATAAAATATTATATGAATCTGACCTCAAATATAGGTCCTAAACCCTTGTATTCCATTACTTTTACTCTTTCTTTCTTTTTTTTTTTTTTTTTTTTTTTTTGAGACTATGTCTCACTCTTGTTCCCAGGCTGGAGTGTGCAGTGGCACGATCTTGGCTCACTGCAACCACACCTCCTGGGTTCAAGTGATTATCCTGCCTCACCTTCCCGAGTAGCTGGAATGACAGGGATGCACCACCACACCCGGCTAATTTTTGTATTTTTAGTAGTGACGGGGTTTCATCATGTTGGCCAGGCTGGTCTCAAACTCCTAACCTCAGGTGATCTGCTCGCCTCAGCCTCCCAAAGTGTTGGGGTCATAGACATGAGCCAGCGTGCCCAGCCTAATTTTACTTATTAATCATCTTATAAGCTAAACTTATTTTCCTCATCTGGCCAGCCCTCTGGATGGTTCAGAGAACTTCTTTCCTGCTTCATTTTTCTTCTCTTATTCCACATTGATTACACTAGTCTTTCTGTTCCCTTCAAATACTCAAAGTACATTCTAAGTGCTAGCTAATTTCTCTCTTAGTGCCTAGAAATGCTATTTCCACAGAAACATGACTCACACCTTGAAACATTCCAACTTCTGTATAAATATTATTTTCTGATAACTTTCCTGACTTTAAAATCTTAAGATATAGTTGTAGTGCTTTGAATTTTTTCTTCAAAGCTGAAATAATATTCTACATTTATGTAATCACCATCATCATCTTTATCACCACCATCATATCACTAACACATATTGGATATTATGTCTCAAAGATGGATTCAAGAACTTTACATATATTAAAACATCCTTATATATGCCCTATAGGCTTATTATGTTATGTCATGTTTCCATATTGTACAGATAACTAAAACGTGGCTGAGAAAGGATAGATTTCTGTTCTTCACTCAACTATAGTGGTGACTGGGTTTGAATGCTGGCAGTCAGGCAGATCCATGATACCAGTTACTGTTTGTTTTTAATTGGCTATCTCCACTTTCATGAGAAAAGGGTATCTATTTTAATCAATACTGTTATCTCTGACATCCAGATCACCATTTATTGCCTAGAACCCACTTAATAAATACTTGTTAAATTAGTGAAAGAACAAAATAATCAATCAGTTGATAGATTTTTAAAAATACTATAAATATGAAAATAAAATAATAAAGTTCCCTGGTTTTCAATGTACCCATATCTTTCATACTTTAATTTTTTTTTCTTTTTAATTAACAGAAGGACGCCACTGAGATCAAAATGTGAGACAACGTTCAGTAACTGTCAATGTTACCCAAACTTCCAGTTCTTTGGTCTAGGGAAATTTCACAATTCCTTTCTGGCAAAAGGTTGTGGGCAAGCTCTATCTGTTGTGCTCCCTAAAGTTAACGTCCATGGAAAGATTCTCTCTTGCAAAGGCACAAAAATATTTCACATCAGGAGAACATTAGAGAACAGGGCTTAGTGAGTATCAGGTTTCAAGGCAGATAATTTAAGAATTTATGAGAAAGATAGTGTTTCACGCAGATGGGCTAAGTAACAAATAACCCCAAAGCTTAGTAATTTGAAATGATAGAGTTTATATGCTGCTCTTGCTATTAGTCCATCAAGGACACTGGAGGATGCTATGTGTCCTATGTGTTCCTGTTACACTCTTTGTCAGGGGCTCACCTCAGCACTCGGGGACTGCGCCAGGGTGCGGAAGCAGCCCCCATGTCTCATGTTATCACCTGACACGACAGAGAGAAAACTGAGAGTTCTGCAAGGTTTGCCACCAACAGCTGGAGACACGATCTAGAAGGGACACACATGACTAACACTCATAACTTATTCGAAGCTAGTCATTAGGCCCTACACACCCACAAGAGTGCTAGGAGCTATGATCCTGTAAATGTCTAGAGGGCAGACCTTCAGAAATATTTCTGAACTTCACTACTGCCTATCACAGAGAGAAATGAAAAGCAAAGATTGAATATGTAGGCTGGGCATTCTATGAAAAGTGCAAGCCCAGTATTCTACAAGAGAGGTCTAGTTACAGGAGATCCTGGGGAGAAACATTACTAACAAGCCATCAAAAAAGACACATCGGATACGTGTTTCTTTCGGAAAGTTCTATGTTTACAACCATAAAGAAGAGTTCATGCTCGATAGTATAGTTCAATAGACACATTTGATAAAAATACACCCTCACCGTATCTCTGTTATGGAATCACAAAAGGGGGCTTGAGGTTTCATTTATTCAGATTGAGTGTTCTCATGTGTGTCATAATTACAGAGGTTGTATTCAGTTCATGATTTCCAATGATGGAAATGTTCTAACTATGATTCCTAGTTTCTTCTGTGTTCCTAACACCTAACCTAAATCACATAGGTTAATTCCGTTTCCTCCTGTTCTATATGCAAAAGAAATGCAGAACTACTAGTTCCATAATCACTCTTCATAGCTTTAAGAATAATTCTACCTGTAATCCCAGCTACTCGGGAGGTTGAGGCAGGAGAATCGCTTGAACCCAGGAGGTGGAGGTTGCGGTGAGCCAAGATCGTGCCCCTGCATTCCAGCTTGGGCCACGGAGCAAGACTCCATCTCAAAAAAAGAAAAAGAATAATTCTAAAAAATATCTCCATCTATCTACCCCCAACCTCAGCCAACAACTAAATCATTTTTTTGTACTATGTGTTCAAATCTTGTTTACTAGATGATTAGCCATTTTAATATCTATCTTCTCTGGATTTTTTCCAGGTTCATCTTTCAGTAAATATGAATTCTGCACCTGCATCTGAGGCACGATGGCTCAATAATTTCGTGGTGATGAAAATTAAGTAACAGTGTCCTTATTAATACCACCTCGACTCATAACAGTTATAGCAGTATTTTTTGGCACTCATGTTTGTCTCAGACAGTCTTCTGAATATCAACATCTTTTCTTGCCATGTTTTAGATTTTTTTTCAGTCCTCTCTTGTTCTTATTATCCTGTACAATTACAGGCTGAAAGAGAATTTTCTGGGTCTAAGGAAAGTTATGTTCTCCCTCCCTTATCTCTCTATAAAACCACCATTCTTTCCTTAATCTTCCTTGCACAGGATTCACCATTCAGTTCAGCCTTCACTAATGTCTCAGTGAGGGTAAAAATGAACTTAGCAAAAGACTGGGATGTCTATATACACATGAGGGGCAAAAAACAAAAACAAAAATAAACAAACAAAAAAACAGAAGTAGCATTCGTTGGTTTAAAGCAAATACATGCTAATCATCTGGTGAGGCAATTTTTGTCCTTGTTTTTTTTTTTTTTTTTTTTTTTTTTTGAGATGGAGTCTCACTCTGTCACCCAGGCTGGAGTGCAGTGGCATGATCTCGGCTCACTGCAACCTCCATCTCCGAGGTTCAAGCGATTCTCCTGCCTCAGGCTCCTGAGTAGCTGGGATTACAGGTGTGTGACACCACACCTAGCTAATTTTTGTATTTTTAGTAGAGACGGGGTTCAACCATGTTGGTCAGGTTGATCTCAAACTCCTGACTTCATGATCCGCCTGCTTCGGCCTCCCAAAGCTCTGGGATTATAGTCGTGAGCCACTACACCCGTCTTGTCCTTGCTTTTTAATCATTAAACCCTTGCTCCAATTCTGTTTACATTACTGACTTTTAAAAACTTCCAAAGCGATTATATTCTGTAATTCCTTCATTTAAGTGTTTTACACATTTTGATCACACTGTTTTAGATTCCTGGAAAGGAAACCCACGAGAACCAGTAACTTTGAAAGAGGCATGTTGCAGAATCCAGGCCTCAAAAGCATCCAGGCAAAACTCTACAAGCACAAGGAATTGACAGCTCCAGGACACTCTCGCATCCATCTCTTTCTTTCTTCTCTCCATTGATGACTCACTCCTCATGTGTATTCCAGTAACTTTTCTATCCTTACAAAGTGTATGGGTTTTACGTTGCTGCCATTGCTATTGTGTTTGTTTCTTGGTAATTTATCTCACAGATTATTTACAATAAACCTCAAAATTTAAACATCCCAGGCCTATCTCTTAATATTACTGCAAATGTTTTGCAACTTTTTTTGTCAAATTATGTTGATCAGGCTTATTTTTTGTAAGCCAAGCCACATATCATACATATTTCCTGATTTGCTATAACACACGTAGACCTGATCCAATTATCTACTGCTATAGTGTAGAGAAAAATAGAATATGTGAATTATAAAATGTTCATTTTATGGGTTTTCCTTGATGGGTAAATGCAAATAGATCTTAGACAAATAAATTCTATTAACATGCAAGTGTATACGATGTCTGGCAATATGAAAAGAGAAACGACAAAATATAGACAATGATTGCCTAAAAGAATGTTAGTCTTACTTTTATCTTAATCAAGATAATTGTAATTTCCTGGATCTCTGCATATAAAACCAATAAAACTGGTGAGTGATAAATAATAATTTTATAACTGGAAACCAAGACATATCCAGGAGGAACAGAGAAGTTTAAAAGGCTTAACCAGTATTCCCACTGGCACGCTCATCTGACCTGAAAGAAAGTGCTTTGCAGCAGGTAATTCAAAGGCAATGCTACAGATTGTGTATAATCTCCTAGAATTTGGAGTCTCAATAAAAAAAATCAGCCTAACTAACCTCAAACTCATCTGTCAGTTCTGAGTGAAACATTATCAAACACCTAGTGACCTAATGTGACTAAAAGTCCTTCCAGACGACTTGGTTTTAGGGTTTCTGATTAGCACAAAATATTACAAGAGGCACCTTTCTGTTAGATCCTGAAATATCATTTCTAAAAGCACATTGGACACATTTTCGAATATGTTCATGAGCATGTTTTATATGCCGTAGTAAGATACTTGATGATATTGCCAAATCACTGAAATTCAAAGTTGAAAGATAGCCTTCAAGAAATAATCCCTAAATAAATATTAATTGTATTGTATTTGTATTATATGAAATGAAAATAGTAACGAAGCCAGGAAATGCTTGTGTATATGTAATTTAAAAAAAAAATATATACATCCCTCAGCTCCATAATTCTTTCTGACAGTATATTCCTAAGCATTGTGACAGTACTAGTTACACGAAGAGCACATCTCATTTATGTATACTACAAGTACAATTGCTGTATTGGCAGATTTTCATCTTGGCTATAAGCTTCATCAAGTCTCAATCATCTTATTAATATACACATCTCAAAGGAGGCTTTCCATTTGGAAGTCATTATTGTAAAGTATAGGTTGAGAAATCTCATAAAAATATTTATCTTGTTGGATGAAAATTTTTCATTAAATAGTTACTTTCAGTACACATAGTTTGTCATTTTCCAAATATTCCAGGCAGGGGGGCAAGACTTATAACAAGAGACAATTATGCAACTGTCTTGTATTAAAACAAAACAAACAAAAATGCCAGGACAATCACTAAAGCTAAATTTCAATGTAATCTCTGAAATTAAACTAAGATATATAAGCTTTGGTAATATCTTGGACCTGAAATGAGACTATTCAATATAATACAAAATAAATAACTTTCTCTTCAACATATTTAACACATTAAGATATACATTTATTTATATATTTAATACATATATTTGGGTAATTAATGTGAAAAATTTTAAGAGGTTTTAATAAAATGTTTTGGGTTCAATTTCCAGCAGAATAAAATGGAGTATTGAGGTAAACAGCTTTTTTAAATTAAACCTCTATTTAAAGATAATTATAGTTTCAAATGCAGTTGAAAATGTAATACTCTTTACCCAGTTTTGCTTAGTGGTAACATTCTGCCTAACTTTGACATAATATATACCCAGGATATTAGAATTGGTAAAAGCAAGATAAAAAATATATCCATCACCACAGTGATCTCTCTTTTTGGCCTTTTATGTCCCCTCTCACTTCAAACCAGTCCTCATCCCCTCTTCATTCTTGATACCACTAATCTGTTCTCCATCTCTATAGTTTTGCCATTTGGCGACTATTTCCTACATGGACTTGGACTGTTTGTAACATTTAGGATTCAATTTTTTCAGTATAAGTAGCTGTCTGGAGATTTTTAGAGGATGTTGCATGTAGCGTTTTTTTGTTACTGAGTGGTATTCCCATGGTATATATATGTTAATAGTTCGTTTAACCATTCACCACCTGAAGGACATACAGCTTGCTTCTAAGTTTGAGGAATTTTGAATAAAGCAAATAAACATTTGTGTACACATTTCTGCGTGGATGTAAGTATTAATTTCCCTAGGACACTCAATAATATCTTGCAATTGCCATTAATTTAAATGGTAAAAACCACAATTACTTTTGCACCAACCTAATATTATGGTAGTTGTATGTTTATTTTTTAAAACTGTCACACTGTTTCCAGAGTGGCTGTACATTTTACTTCCCATCAGAAAGGAATGAGTGATCCAGTTTCTGCACCTTCCCCAGCATTTGGTGTTGTCACTCTTTTCATTTTAATCATTCTGATCTGTGTGTACTGAAACTTCATTGCGGTTTCAATTTGCATTTTCCTAGTGGCTATTTCCTAGCTGCATTTCCTAAGGAAAATGCTTAGCCACTAGGAAAAGCATCTTTTCCTAGTGCTGAGTATCCTTTTATGTGTATATGTGCCATCTATATGGCGTATTAAGTCAAGTACTTTTGTATGGTATGGTGTGTCCAATAGGAAAATAAATGGGCTAGACGATCAAGCGGGTAAGCAGGCATGGTGTCACTTACTATTACTCCCAGTGATCCACTGAGTGAATTTCAGATCCACACAACTACAATTTTAGGCTCTTCGGGGACAGAATGCCTGGTCCACACCCGCACTCTTTCCCTGCAGAACACAATAATGGTCCTGTTGAACAGCCTATGGCTTTTTCCTGACATCTTGAACACCGGTTACTACTCTCAGAAAACCTTTTATACTCTTAACCCACTCTCAGTGTTTTATTCCCAGATAATCTATCTTGAAATACTTAACCCATTCATATTTTGTGGCTGTTGAAAGCAGTGGCTTTATCTTGGAGTCTTCTAACTCATTAGTCTTTTAAAACTTTTATTTACATGATATTAAACACATTTTTTATTCAAAATTCAATATTCTATAAACAACAGAGGAGCTATTCTTGCATATTTGTGTAAATGCCTTCTATGACATATACATGGTTGTAGTTTGATTGTATAAAAAGAGAAATGAGTCTAGTATTTTATATTATAGTATGAGAAAGATCATTTTAGTGATGAATGAAACTGCATATAACAGGCAGTCAGTAAAAATATGTAGAGTGAAAATAAACATTGATAATATAATTTTGACTTACCTTCTCTATAAACATTAAAGACTCAATTATGATTCTGCAGTAACTACTATCTCAACAATGTACAAAATTTGTCACAAAGCCACAATTATGCCACGATCATTTATGCCTTAATGTTGAATTCAAAACAGTTACACTAACCTTACTGAAACAAAAAAGCATAGTAATATTTGTTTCACTAGAATAAGAAAAAGGTGACTTGTCATAACAAGATGAATATTGTACCAAGGATAATAATAATATGTGTGAACTCTTCTAACACATATATAAAATTCACACATAGTCTATATAATTATTAAGTGCTATTTGCTCCAATTATTATTGTTTTTCATTCATATTCCTGAATTTCTCTTTAGTGCTTTGTTTACATTTGAATTATCAAATTAAATTGTGTTTATAATAAACATATACCAATCTAATACTACAAAGTTAAATATTTTGACATATTATATTCCGTTATCTGGTTTTGGGAAAAAAAAGGTTATATATATGTGTATTTCATGTACATATATATGTGTATTATATATATTTATTTACGTGTGTATGTATGTATGTGTGTATTTCGAAAGAAACTATTTGGAAAACCTACATCATATTTGTTTTTCAATTTTAAAAATATTTTACTTTTAAAGGTTGACTTCTTTTGATGATCCTTTATGACAGCCTTTTATTACTCTCCAGAATTTACAGCTTGTCTCACACTGATCACTAGAAGCTGAACTTTCAGTAATGCCAGATCACTCTTATTTGAAATACTGGTAGTTGTGATCCTTGTTTGTCAAAATACTGTTTTAAAATATGACAGTCATTATATCATCCACATTTCTTAAGTCTGTTGGTGGCTTTGATTTAAAGACTAGGTTATTTGTTTGACCAGTGATTTGTGAGCAAATTGAATTCAAGTTCATATACACAGAAAGCCTTGTGGTACTAAATAATTGTCAGGAGACTTTTCCATTTGATGTATATACTCAAAATTAGATGAAGATAATTTTCTGCAACTTAAACTGGAACTCAAAAATGCCTGTCAAGATAAAATGGAAACTTATCATGCATTTGCTTATATATTTTCAAGAATAATAAGACAATTAATTTAGACTTTTCTTCCTCAAATTACAAGGAAGGTCTGATGCAAGACTGAAATTCATCCTAGAATCAGCAATGTTATTACCTTTAGAGACAGTATCTTTGGACGTAGGACTTTATGAATGTCAAAAATTCTGGGAAATCGTACGTTTAAACATATATCCTTGATTTTTAAAAGTATTATGTAGTAGCTACAAAATAATATTTCCTAAATGCACAGTATTACAGTATCATTCTACGGCAGTAGTTTGACAGCTATGTATGTCAATTGATCTCCCCAAATATGCACATCACCATGTATCTTGTTTGTCTTTGTTCCTAAAATTTCCATAAAATTGCTCTTATTTCTCATTCTCTAGAATCTGTGTTGAAATATGAATGTATTGTACTTGTACATGTCACTTGATGCATTTTCAAAATATTATCTCTCAGAGAATTGAGTGAAGTATTCTCGCACAAGAAGATTTGGTGCTATTTTTATTCATTGAGATAAGAAATACAAATTGTCTGAGGAAGATTCATTTTAGCCTTTACTAAATCACTGCCACAATGTTGAACGTCACTGAAGATCATTTAACCTGCCTCTAATGTACTGGTTTCCTGTGACTGGTTCAGCTCGCATCACCTGTGACCTAAAAGATCTCATCAGAAGTTCATAATCTCTGGCTTGGACAAGACTGTTGATGCAGTGCATAGTGACTTCTCCACCTTCAGGCCTGACATGTTTCACTATGGCACCATGAAAGTCAGTTTATTTATGGTTAATGCATGGTATCTGACACCACTTCCCCACTATATAAGTGCCTAACAGTTTATCAAATGCCAAGTTTGAAGTTGTGTCAATAATCCCTGTCTGTGCCTGATGCTTCTGCAACTATGAATGACCTGATCTTTTAAAATATCATCTTGCATACTGCTATTAGACAGTAGTACTTTTAGCTTTTTACTTTTAAATAAAAATCTATGTCTCTTGACTGCAGCTGCTTATCCTATGGAAATGATATTTTCTCAATTATTGTAGCAATTCTCAATATAAAATATACGTCTATATAACACACAAAGTTTGTTGGATTAAATATGAGTTTTAATTCTTCACATTTAAAAAAAACCCTCAGACATCTGGCTTAGCAAGATCTAAGAAAAAAAAAAAAAAAAAACCTTTTGCTCTCTATCATTTGCCATCTTTGTGATTCTGCAGAGATTAAAATTTAGTTTGATTGCATTGGAATTTTTTTATCACTCAATTTCTTATTCATAAAAAAAAAGAAAAATAAAGAATTAGAGAATGGACATGTAGCAAAGAATGAAATGAAAGGAAAGGCTTATTTATTATTGTCTTTATGTGATATTACTCAAACTGGCTAGATCTGGATTTGACACAGAGGAATAAAACCGTGCTGGTAGTTCAGCACAGCTACAAACAGCGGCTTCAATTCCTGAGTGACAAGACAATTCTCCAACCCAAAAGGAAAATGGAGAATATGAGAGTGATTCCAGTAGGTTATGCAACGCATCAACTGTAACAGGACATAAGAGAGCAATACGTTGGTGATGTTCTGAGTGATCACCTTATTCTTTTTGGTCCTGATACTTAGCTCTAATCAAACGCTATGTATTAGGGATGTTATGATTAAATGGAATTGCTTAAATGGAAACACTCTCACCAGAAATGCATATAAATAAAGAGACCAGCCAGAAAATACTTGTTACATATTTTTACATCATTTATTTGGATTCCAAGTACAAGACTACCTCTTTGAAGCGGCATTACCTTAAGCCGAAGCAGATTTCTAGAGGGAGTCTCCTCCTTTTCCAGGAAATTTGACTTACTGTGGTTGAGAAAGCCTGTGGGCCCAAGGTTCTGCTTGTGATAACAGGCAAGGGTAGCTGTGCATTCTGACCGATGGTAACGACTGAAATGTCACCATGCATAAAGTAAAGACCTTGTACTGCCAAGAAGATCTAATGTAAAGAATGATACCAAAGAGAGTGATGCCTTGGTGTCATCTGTCACTCAGAATAAGAAATGAAGTGAAGATATCTGTGCTATAAAACAAACTTCTGTAAATATGCACTTCAGCCACAATGAAAGAAAACCACAGTCCTATATATTAAGCTTGCTCACTCTGACACGATAGCTCTGGATTGGCTTAGTGGCCTCAGGAACGCCTGGCGAGTACAGAGGTATCTGATTGACCAGGAAAATCGATCCCGGGAGTGCTATACTGTGGCTCCCTTGTCTCTGGAGGCAGCCATGGTCATCCTACGGTTTCATGAAGGTTTGACGTGCTTTTCGTTTCCCCTTTGTCCTCTTTCAGTTTCTTAAGGGTCTGTGACTCTTTAAAGGGGTAGACAAAGTTCGATTATAACAGCCAGTTGAGATTTGAGAAGAAATGCATGTTCTTTAGTATAATATGTGTACTCATATTGCCATTTAGTACAGAAGTTATGTTCACCAGCTATAGCTGTGCTTAACTCTGAGAGGTTTACCTATCCAACACTTTCCCTACATACCCTACACACCTCTGTTCCAACCCAGTGAAGTTTGTCTGTGAAAGTAGATATATTTCCCTGATTTCTCTGGATGTGTCAACTGAGACAGTCATTTCACCTTGACTTTTTCCCCGGAGTTTTTTTCTAAAGTAAAATAGTGAAAAAGGTAGAACTAACCTGGAGTGAGAGCTGTTGAAACAACAACTCAACTCACGCCTACTAGGTTTCAACTTAGCCATGTCCTTGCTTAGTGGACCTATGCCATTCCCGCCATGATAGAATATGGCAGACTCCAACGAATTCCAATGAATAAAAGGAAACTTGTTAGTATACATATCCAAGGATTATTTTCTCATATAAATGTATTACTTATCTTTTCACCATAAACTTACTTTGAAAATAGAGGGTAGAATAATATTAAGCATTGAAGACAGCATGTATTTTTTTGTAAAGCTTCTCCACTTTTTTTTTTTCCAATTCTGTTTCTACAGTGATTTTATCATATATTTTTACTCACCTTTTAAAAGAAATGCAATGAATGCCTGTTATTCATGGACAACCTAATAGATGGTTTAATCTAACATTTGATACCACTGGATCCTGGTCCTTAAGAAATATTCCACCTTTCTCTACCCATACTCTGTCTTTCTTGCAGTCACTCTCAGAAGTCTGAAGAAGCAGTTAAACTCAGAACATCAGGGAATGGGGTCAGTTTGGTATCCTAAGCAAATTAAGTTCTGTCTGTCACACATTTATTTTGTAATGACTTCTCCACTGCACTACCTTGTCTCTCAATCTGTACTGTATTCTATGCTCTCCTCTACTTTATAACTTGCATTTTCCCCCGTCCCCAAGCGAAAGCTCATTTCCTACCTTCTCTTTCTATTTAAGATTCTTGAAAGGATCAGATTTTGTTCACAATCTCCAATTCCCAATTTCACATTTCCTGTTCTCTCAACCCAGGGTAGCCTGATTGTCAACCCCACCATATTAATTACATTAAAGTCACTAACATTATCCTAAATTCCTATTTTTTTTTAATCTCCCCACCACAAACTACTTCTTCAATTGTACTTAGTGGCCATCCTTTTTTTTCTCAGTCCTCTTACCCTGATCTTCCATCCCATCAATTAAATGCTGAAGAGCCCAATTATTACATTTTTACCTATTTCTCCTTTTTTATGTTCTTCTTTAGTTACTCCCTGATTTTCCCTAACATATGCATTTTTTTTTCAATATTTGCCTATCAAATTTGAAAATGAAGAGGACTTTCTGTGCCACAACCTAGGCTTGAAACCTGGAAACCATTCTTGATAATTTTCCCTCTATTCTTCGAAATTAATCAATTCTGTGTTCCTGTTTATCTTACTTTCTAAATATCCCATGTATACCTCTTCTTGTAGCACAATAGTAACTCCTTTAGTATAGAGATTTGTTATTTCTCACTCTGTTCTGTTGTTATAGCCTCCTAATTAGTATTCCAAGTTCCTATATTGTATTTCCTCAAACCATTGTCTACATAAAAGCTATGTTTTTGTGACCTCAACAGCACTGTAGCAATACTTCTCAAATTGTGCTTAAAAAATATCTTGCATTGCATCAGAATTACCTAAAGTATATTTTAATAAAGCAGTCAGTTCAGCCCCAGTTAAAAATCTCTGGAGGGGCATACTGAGAATTTGGATTTTAAAAAGTGCACACTACAGATTGATACCTAGGTAATGCTTGTGCTTTCTCCACTTTAAGGCAATTGTTCTATAGAGTGATACATCCTCCATGATCTGTACACTCTGTTCCTTGGACTGTCGAAAAAGTAAAATATTGGAATATTAATTCATATTGATATTTTATGTATAAGGATGACAATATAGGCCGGGTGTGATGGACCATGTCTCTAATATCAGCACTTTGGGAGGCCGAAGTGGGTGGATCATGAGGCCAGGAGTTTGAGAACAGCCTGACCAACATGGTGAAACCCTGTCTTTACTAAAAATACAAAAAAATAGCCAAGTGTGGTGGTGCACGCCTGTAATCCTAGCTACTCAGGAGGCTGAGGCAGGAGAATCACTTGAACCTGGGAAGTGGAGGTTGCAGTGAGCCGAGATGGTGCCACTGGACTCCAGCCTGGGCAACAGAGTAAGACTCCATCTCAAAAATAAGTAAATCAATAAAATATAAATATTTACTGATATTTAACCCAATAATCAAAACAAACATCTACACTTGGCCTCTTTCAGAGCGGGACACATCACAGATAACACATGGTAGTGGCAGTCTCACTCTAAATGTCCTTAGCAGATTTCAATAGATCAATAAAGAAGGTAAGTGGGCTGGGTGTGGTGGCTCATGCCTGTAGTCCCAGCTCTTTGGGAAGCCAAGGAGAGTGCATCACCTGAAGCCAGGAGTTTGAGACTAGTCTGGGCAACATGGTGAAATCCTGTTTCTACTAAAAACACAAAAATTAGCCAAGCATGGTGGTGGGCACCTGTAATCCCAGCTACTCAGGAGGCTGAGACAGGAGAATTGCTTGAGCCAGGGAGATGGAGGGAGGTTGTAGTAAGCCTAGATCATGCCATTGCACTCCAGCTTGGGCAATAAAAGCAAAACTCCATCTCCAAGAAAAAAAAAAAGAAAGGTATGTGAATTGCATTTTCAAATTTAGCCCAACTATTTCATCACAAAATAGTCAAATGACTTAATAATCTTGTTTACACAAGAATGGCAAAGTAAAGATCAATAATGTGAGTGCAATTGGATGTACATTGGTTTAAAATTAGTTATTTCTCAAAATATTATAACATAAAGATAATACCAATATAAGAAGATCAGAAAGAAAGTCTGCCAAAATATTAAATATTACTAAAAAAACCTCTCTTTAAACGTAGATTTAAATATTTCTCATTGTTAAGGGTGAACATCGTTAAGTGCACACATACCATTCCTTAAGGTCTAAGTTGATGTTGATATAAAGGGATTATGCTGTGCATGCCCATTACAAACCAAATGTCTAAAACACAAAAACATTTCAGAATACAAAAGGTTTTGTAAAGAAATAAATTACATTACATAATAGATTTATCTAAATATCTCATTTTGTCTTTATAATTTATTCTAAGTTGTTAATCCCTTTTGAAATATACACCCTCTTCACCTTGTATTAGCAGAACCCTGTATGCATTTATTAATAAATAATAGAGCTGTACTGAGTGTGTACGTTCAAAGTTTTATTGATATTAACATGTACTGAAAACATTTGCAGAGCACTGCTTTAGTTTTGTGACATTAAAAACCCTCTTAGTTTGATTTCTTAAATTGAACTAACCTCAATTTACTTTTGATGACAGTTAACTTATTATAATTTGTGTGTAATATATAAATGTATTGCAATTACAATGTTATTATAATTATATATCATAACTTATTATAAATACTCTTTGATCTACTTTCTTATAGAGATTGAGTTGGGCATGAGTTCTTTTGAATTTTAGTTTAAAAATGTCAACAGTATCATTACTTTCTAAATCAAGGCATTCCATTTTTAATTAACAATATTTAAAAACTTTATTTTTTTTCTGGTTACCATAAATTCTCAAATGAGAGGAATAATGTTAAAAACTTTATAAAGGCCTACACCACCAATTCATTGAGATTCAGGACAATTCACTCTTTGATTAAGTATAGATAAGCCTGGCACCTAAATAGAATCACATTAATTATCATCTGGCAGGAGAAGTCACTTTGACTAAACTGAAGTTTGCATGATACCATCAGCTTATATTAAACGACATTAAAAGAAACATGTGATTCTAGAGACTCCAGGGATATTTTTGAGAATATTGTCCACTACTATTCACACTCTGCTCTGTTAAGGTACATAGGCAACATTTCCCTCTGGTATCAGTATTAGGAATAGTGGTGTTTGTTTTGAAACACCACTATTTGTTTCAAAACATCATCAATTGAATTAATTTCATTCAATTCAAATATACATTTTATTACATATGGTTCCCAAGTTACAATAGTTACACCTGAACAATTTTTCCACTTTCTACTGATGTGAAAGTGATACATATTCAGTAGAACCATACATCAAGTTCCCATACAACCATTCTGTTTTTCACCTTTAGAACAGTAGTCAATGAATTACATAAGACACTCAACACATTATTATAAAATAGGCTTTGTGTTACATGATTTTACCCAACTATATGTGAATATAAGTTTTCTGAGCACATTTGAGGTACACTGGGCTAAGCTATGATGGTTAGTAGGTTAGGCGTATTGATTGCATTTTCAATTTCTGATTGATTTATCAAGACAACCCTGTCTTAAGTTGAGGAGCAACTGAATATAGTTATGAATATGAAAGACAAGATACATAGTTACAATGTCACCCAGAGAAAAACAATAAAATGAAATGAGTAATAACAAATAGTTGTATGTGATACAAAAAAAAAAGGAACAGAATACAGGAGAAGATTTTTGTTTCTTGTTTTTAATTGTTGAGGCATATCTAGTTACAAATGGAGAGAGGAAAGGCTTTCTGAAAGTTGACAGTAAGCATCCAAATGACCCAAGGTTCTATGCGGGAAAAAAAGTTAACAATAAGCAGAGAAACAGAATTAACACTTTTATTGTTTTTAATCTTAAACTATTAAGAAATGCATTTCTGACAGAGAGAATAACATAAGAGAAGGCCCTTCTCTGGAATTAAGATAATTGAAGGGATGTAATTTGTATTTTAAGCATTGAAAGAGAAAGGGAGTAGTTGAATCTAAATTTGAGTAAATTAGCAGAAACTAGAATGCAATGAATTTGTAGTTTTTTTCTCATAGGTAATATTTATTTGCAGTTCAATGTAAAGCTATTGAAGACTTCTAAGCAGAAACTACCATAATATTTAATTTGTTATTACAGCAAGAATATGTTCCATTCTAGGGAAAAGAGTGGAAGACTATAATACTTGCCATAGAAAAAACAGTAAACAAGTTATTATACTAATCCGATATTTATTTCTGCATAAGAAATTACTACAAATGTTTATGATTAAACTATTACTTTGCAGCTTTCATGAGTCCAGTCCTGGAATGCCTTACAGGTGATGTCTGCATAGAGTCTCACAAGTGAAAACTAGAGTGAAAACTAAAATTAAAATCCTAAGCCCTCCAACAGACCAAATGCAGCCCTTCATGGACAAGGGGGTACCAGAGAAACCTTAAAAACTGAGCTCCCAGCCACGGCTGGATGGAAGGTCTACGAAGCCTTGTGATGTTCTTCCTTTTGCAGTTGAGACACAAGTGAGCAGCATTAACTTTAAAATAGAGATCATAAGACTGACAGAACAGACACTTTATGAAAGTGAAATTCCAAATTATGAATAAGAGCTAAAGCCATGCCAGGCTAGGGTGAAGGCACACACCCCTGCACTCCAAGAATAAACCATATTCTGACTGCCACAAGCTTTCTCTTTTTCTCTATTATCTAAACAAGTACCGGCCCTGAGATAAGCAACGTTAAAACAATTGCAGCTCACTCAGGGCAGGGCCTGTTGACTAACTGACCACTCCCCTTCGCCCTGCCTGAGTTCCAAATGTCATAACTACAACTTTGATTGAACAAGAGACTGATTTCAAAACTTTCTCCTGAGAAGAGACCTCCAGCCACGGAATGATTCTGACTGAAGGATCATGCATGTTATATACAACCCATGTTCATTTCGGGGTGAACACTTAACATTTAAATGGATTACAGTTTATTTACAGTTTCCTATACTTTATGAAGCAGGGACACACGTGAAGGCATGCAAGGCACACGGAGGCATTGAACGCTTTCATGGTAACGGCAACTGTAAGGAAACTGTAATACATTTAATGTTCAGTCTCCATCCCAAAGCGGACATGGCTTATATGTGACGTGAATGTTTATTCAATACACATGTGTTAGGACCCCCTTCATGAATATTCACAGCTCCTCCTATAACCTGTTAAATACGTACACTTGGCCAACCCAATCAGCATAAATCCCGGTTCCACCCTCCCTACCTTCCACATGCCTGCCTGTGGGTTTCAGCCAGAGGCTGTGCTTCCCAGTCTGTCAGAATGGCCCCCTTGGCCGGGTGAGGTGCTCATGCCTGTAATCCCAGCAATTTGGGAGGCTGACAGAGGCTAATCACTAGAGGTGGGGAGTTCAAGACCAGTGTGGCCAACATGGCAAAACCCTGTCTCTACTAAAAATACAAAAATTAGCTGGACATGGTGACAGGCGCCTGTAATCCCAGCTACTCAGGAGGCTGAGGCATGAGAATGACTTGAACCCGGGAGGCGGAGGTTGCAGTGAGCCAAGATTGCACCACTGCACTCCAACCTGGAGGGGACAGAGTAAGAGTCTATCTCAAAAAAAAAAAAAAAAAAAAAAAAAAGGAATGGCCCCCTTGTAGGCTGTAATCTTTTATAAGGAATAATTCTCTTCTTAAAATTTATGAAGATATCCAAGGTTTTGTTAACACAGACAGAAATAAAGCTGACAGCCGTGGTCTTATCTGAGGTTTGGGTTATTCTCCCACTCTCATATATCTATTAGCATAATTAGTTGTTTTGTTTGTGAAGCTGTGGAAGTTATGGCAGTTTCATTTTTCAAAGACAACATGAAAGAGAGACACTGAGTTCTAGAATCTCTTTTACGAGTCCAATTGATTTGTCCAAGCCTACCCAAAATAATCATCTTTAGATAAACTCAAAGTAAACTGAAAAGGGCCTTAATTCCATCTGCAAAATCCCTTCACCTTTTCCATGTAATAGAACCTAACTTTGGAAATGATTTCCCATCAGAGTCAAGGGTTCAACCCACATTCAAGAGGAGGTGATTATACAAGGCACGGACACCAGGGAGCTCAGGTCTGGGGGAAGTCTGAGAATTCTACCTGCTACAATCCACCCGCAATTTACTTCTTTCTCACATGCAAAATATGTTTACTCTCTCCCAAGACTCTCAAAAGTTGCATATTATTATAGCAATGGCTCAATTTTCACAATCTCATCATCTAAATCTACATCTCATCAACTCAAAGTTTAAAATGTCATCATCTAAATGAGATGTGAATGAGTCCCTTAGGAGGAATCATACTGTATCATCTGGATTTATACAGGTCCTGAGGCAGGGCACTTCTCTCTCTCTCCCCACCAGCGTCCCATTAAAGAGACAAATGATTGACTTTTAATATTCCAAACAATGAAGAGAAAAGCAAGGGATAGCAGGTATAGATTGTAAATATTTGTATTAGTCTGTTTGCATTGCTATGAAAGAATATCTGAGGCTCGGTAGTTTATAAGGAAAAGAGAGTTATTTGGCCCATGGTTCTGCAGCCTGCCTACGAAGCATGTCTCCAGCATCTGCTTCTGGTGAAGGCCTCAGAAAGCTTCCAATCATAGGGGAAGGACAGAGGGGGTTGGTATGTCACGTGGTGAGAGAGGAAACGAGAGAGGGAGGAGTGACGTCATGCTCTTTTAAACAAGCGTCTCTCACATGGACTCACAGGCTGAGAACTCACTCATTACTGTGGGGAGGGCACCACACCATTCATGAGGAGTCTGCCCTCATGACCTAAACACCTCTCCCTAGGTCCCACCTTCTACACTGGAGATCACATCTCAACATGAGATATGGAGGGAACAAATATCTAAACTATTGCAATACTCTGTTTCAAAAGGAGAGTAAATAAAAAGTAAAACGGAGTCACCAGCCATCATAGTCTGAAACACAGCAGGCAACGCGTCATTTCCCTTGATTAGGTTTCAAAGCCTGGAAATAACTCTCACTAACTCTCGGCTGAGTTGTGTGGGCTCTTGTTTCTGTCTTCTGAGTCGTCCTTCCTTTTTCACGGAGGGTAGTACACATTTGCCACTGACTAGTTTTAATAACCTTCTTCCTGCCAGTAGAATTTCTGTGGGCCCAAAACCTCCTACCATTTTGTACTCAGTCCATTTCAATCAGAGCTGGCAGTGTTTCTGCTGAAATGAATTTTTCAAAATCTTTGTGGGTCTTGTGGAGATTTCATAGAATTTTCCTCCATTAGACAAAAGTCACATTCACAAATCTTTAGTGAGATAATCCTGTCTCTGTCTTAGGCTTCTGCTGAAGTGGCTGAGGGACAATATCCTCAAGCTTTCTAGAGGCCCTCTGGCTTGAGTAAAAAGAAATGTGAGGCGTGTTCCCAGTCTCTTGAAAAGGTCCTTTCTGTGACTGACTACTTTGATCTTTTGATCAATCTGAAATTTTAACGAAAGATTGTAGTCATACATTCGGTCTTTCTCTATACTGGTTTTGGCAGATATTTCTGATACTTAACGTTTTTGCCATCTGGAGAGGCAGAGAACTTACAAAATTATCTAGCCTGGTTCCTTTTTATTTAACAGTTCTTCCTTTAATTTATCTCTTTCCTCTCCTATTTTGCTCTAAGCAGCAAGAAGACAAGGGGTACATACTTTAACATTTTACTCAGAAATCTCCCTAGCTGTAGCCAGGTTCTTTCTTTACAAATTCTGCTTTCTGTATAACTGTAGGTCACAATTTCACTAAGCTTTCTGCCACTACTTAACAAGTAACCTCCTTCCTCTGGTTTCCAATAACTTGTTCCTCACTTCCTTCTGAGCCTGCACTGAGGTAGCATCTTTAGAGTACAGATTATCACTAGCAGTCTGATGAAGATTTAGGCCTTATCTCAGTGATTCATACTTTCTCTACTACGCTTCTCAGAATTTTTCTTCACTCACTTCTCAGTTCCAAAACTTCCCCACCATTTTAGATCTCCACTGTACCCGCATCCTACTTTCAAGTACCAAAACCAGATTAACATAATGCCATACATCCAATAGCTTAAAACACTATACAGTTGACCCTTTAACAATGCCAACTTGAACTGTGTTGATTGACTGATGTGGACTTTTTTCAATTAAATGTATTGGAAAGCTTTTTGAAGACTCGTGACAAGATGAAAAACTCACAGATGAACCTCGTAGCCTAAAACTATTGAAATAATGAAGAAAAAGTTAGTTATGTTATAAATACATGAAATATGTAGATCCTCATCTATCCTAGTCTATTTTATCACTTACCACCATAAAATATGCAAAAATCTATTGTACAAGGTTAAACTTCATCAAAACTTACACACAAAAATACTTACAGACTATACATGGTGCCATTCCCAACCAAGAGAAATGTAAACAAATATAAGGAGGCAGTATTAAATCATCATGCACATAATTAACTCTACTATGTACTGCCATAATAATTTCAAAGCCACCTCCTGTTGCTTTTGGGGTGAGCTTAAGTGTTGCAAGCATCCGCTAAAAACGCTGTGTGATGTTAATCATCTCTGCAAGAGCAGTGCGTCTCTCCAGTAAATTGCATACGGCAGTGAAAAGTGATTTCTTAAGGTTCCTACGTATTTTTCATTGTGTTCAGAGCAATACTGTAAACCTTGAATAACACCATGAGATGCATATGAAGGGCTACTTGTGATGTTGGAAGTGCTCCTAAAAAACAGAGAAGAGGCATAACCTTAGAAGAAAAAGCTGAATTGCTTGATATCTACCATAGACTGAGGTCTGCAGCTGCGGGTGCCGCCATTTCAGATGGACTATTCATTGTGTAAACAGGCAGTCTAAGCTTAAATCATTCCCAAGTACAGTAGAGTGCTATAAATGTATTTTCTCTTTCTCATGATTTTCTTAAAAACATTTTCTTTCTTTAGCTTACTAAATTGTGAAAATACAGTATATAATACATATAAAACAAAAAATACTTGTTAATTGACTATGTTGCCATAAGGTTTGTGGTCAATGGTAAGCTATTAATTGTTAAGTTTCCAGAGAGTCAAAAGTTATTCCTAAATGTTCAACTGCACAGGTGGCTGGCATCCTAACCCCTGTGTTGCTCAAGTGTCAACTCTATGTTTATTACCTCCAAATATTCATGGATTAGGACATTGAACACAGGTTAACTGTGTTGGCTGTTCAAGGTCATATGTGTACAGCGATGGTGCTAATCTCATCTGGAACTTAAGGTCCTTTTCCTAGCTCATTGGTTGCAGACAAAATTGAGTTCTTCATGTTTGTAGGACTGAGGACTTCGGCTCCTAGAAGTTGTCCATCAATCTCTTAGCCAACTAAAACTTCACACCATGGCAGTTTACATCTTCAAGACTAAGAGGAGAGCTTCTTTCCTACTTTTAGAGACTCTTTTAAAGAACCCATATGATTAAATCAGATCCCCCAAGGAAACTCTGCCTTTTGATTAACTTAAAATCAATAAGTTAATCAGAGTCTTTAATTATATCTACAAAATTCTTTCAGCATTGAATTGTGATGTAATCTAATAGTGGTAATGATAACCTATCACACATAGATACAGATGTAGATACTGATTAGATATAGATGTATACACACATGTGCATATATGTGTGTATATATAATGCATATATGTATATAAATGTATATATATATATTATATACATGTGTTTGTGTGTGTGAATGTCATGGCCACACCAAAGAGAAGGCTGTTATAAGCTGTAAATACTCCATGCTTTTACTTCAGTTATGATATCATTATACATATCAAAATCTAGGGCTTGTATAAGTGGTGAGACTCTTGGGGATGATCTTAAAATTCTGCCTACCACACAAGGTATAGAGTTGGTACCATGAACTAAATAGTGGCAAAAATAGGAAGAGAAGCATATTTTAAAATGATATATTTTGGAGATGGATATGATAGAATTCACTGTATGGATGTGACATGAGGTGTGAAAGACAGAGAAAAATCAAAGATAATGACTGGGTAACACCACCACACACATCACTTGGATTATAGCATGGGAACTACAATTAAAAAGTCTCGATTTCTTTATAGCTTATGTCTCAGTCCCTCTGGCTAGGAAAAGGGATTCCCTTCCCCCTTGCGCTTCCCAGGTGAGGCGATGCCTCGCCCTGCTTCAGCTCTCCCTGGTCAGGCTGCAGCAGCTGACCAGCACCGATTGTCCGGCACTCCCTAGTGAGATGACCCCAGTACCTCAGTTGAAAATGCAGAAATCACCGGTCTTCTGTGTCGCTCGCGCTGGGAGTTGGAGACTGGAGCTGTTCCTATTCGGCCATCTTGCTCCGCCCTCGCATCTCTTTATAGCTTATAAATGCAATTAACTTACTTTAAATAGATCAGTGTACATATTTACACAAAGTGAGAGAACACCTGAAACAAATGTTTTCTTTGCTATCTGGAAGGCAGTTATGTTGTCCTAGCATGCATTGTTCTTTCTTATGGTTGAAATACCACCACTCCATTGCATTTTCATGCTCTCATTTTTTTGGTATTATTCTGGATTTCTCCAAATTTTAATATTATTTTAATAGTACCTATCACTTTTCATGTAATTCATCAGTGTAGGATGATTTATGGTATGTTTAGATCAAGGCAGTGTATATTGATGTCAATATATACAAACATACCCATATAAATATTTAAGCATGTCTTTGGATGCTTTCATAATCTGCCACTTCCTCGCCTCATCCCTTTCATTTTCCAAAGTCCTTTATTACCTATAATAATTCTGAACTCCAGTCATATAAAAACACAAACAGCTCACAAGCCCACCATAAAATTTGGGTTCTTGTGCTTTATTACATATTATTTCTTCTGTCTGTAACATGTTTGCTCCCTTCTCCCATCGTGAAAATTTCTCTTCATTATTCAGGACATAGCTCAATTTCTGCCTTTTAGCAGAGATTAGCTTGGTCGCATCCAACTGTGAGAATTAATTCTTCTGTTCTAACACAGTATATTATTCAAATCTTTGAAAATGGACAAACTTCGTTATATTTTATTTTTATTTGCAACAGTTTTTTCCTTAGCTAGATTATAAACCCTTAAAGTCTACATGTCATTTCTTATTCTTTATGTTTTCAGAATTTAATACTTAATCTAAACAGTACCAACTCTTAAATAGTACCAGCAACGTAAATGGTTGTGTTTTATCTCTCTATGTTCAGACAAAACATAACAGCAACTATGAATTGGATAATAGATCCTCAATAGCATTTATTTTAAATAAATGCATGGAAAGAGAAATCATATTTAGTCTCCTCATTTATGAAAATAACCTGAAAATATCAGGAAAATGTAGTAATTATTGATTTAACACGATAGTTACTCTTAATGCAGCAGATGTATAAACATATAAGCTAATGATAAACTGAATATTCGGATTTCCCTAAAATTTTTATTTTATTTTTATAGTTGAGTAAAGTAAAATTATTTAAATCAGTACTTCCCAAGCCCATTTGAATATTAGAATTACTTAGAGAATTAAAAAATATGTTTCTATTAAAATATATTATAATAATATATAATCATAATATATCAATCATATATAAATTTTAAAATATGTTAAAAATTATCTCTCTTGAAAAATTTTTTTAAGTTGGGGTAGGACCCAGGTAGCTATGTTTTTTTTTGTTGTTGTTGTTTCTTGTGTAGTTTTCTTTACATTTATCAATATTATTTTAATTAGACAGGCTATAATTTTATTTATTTATGGGGTACTATGCGATGTTTTGATGATTATACAATGTGAAATTATTAAATCAAGCTAATTAACAAATCTGTCACCCAAATTTTTGTAGTAAGACATTTGAAACTTTCTGAGAAATTTTGAAATGTACAATACATTATTATTAACTATCGTCACCCTTTCAAAAACATATTCCTCCTGTCTATGGGATAATGTGGAGTGAATAAGGAGATGTTGGTCTTTGGCTCTTAAAATTTTGTAGATTGGTACTACTCAACATCTTTCATTCTTTGCAATGTTCATTACCAAGTGTATAAAAGGATACAGAGATTCTGCTAGAAGTTAAATCACAATCAACAACGTCTGTGAAGAGACAGTTTAGTTCAGTGAACAATGTTTTTAATCTCAAACTTTCTCACAGAAGTAACATTTCAACTACTTCTAAAGTAGATGATTGCCATGATGTGATCTATTGATGTACATTGTTATTTTTGTTGTCGTTTTGACATGCACATGAAAAAGAAAAACCAAAACTTTATCACTAAAACCTAGATAAGCAATCTCTTCCAGGAACAATACTCTTTTCAAAATAATCTTTATTTAGGTCACTTAGTTCATTAATTTTGAAAATTAATATGGTTCGCTTTCTTCCTACAATAGGATTGTTTGGTCTACAACTTTTTCCATTATGTTTCACAATGTTTCCACCATAATAGTTCTCTTACATTCTTTATATCTTTAAAAATATCAATTTGTATATTATTTTACCGAGCAATTCTTTTTCTTTCAGAAGGAAATGATATGGCATATTGCAAAACGGAAAAGGTACTATCATAGTTTATATGACAATTAAACCATAGATATAAACCTTGGAAGATAAAGGTATTTTTCTTCACCATAAATAGATACGTTTGTAAACATTAAAATGAAATGGTTATAAAAGGCATATTTACAATTATTTGTACATAATAAATAAAAAATCGCAGTTCAGTGTGATGAAGACATAAATGTAGCCACATTTTTCAATACTGAAGAGAGCCTCTTGCTTCTCTTCCTTTTATGTTGTCCAAATCATTTAGTTCATATACATTAACTAATGTTCTTCTATTCTTTCATTAACTTTTTTCTTACACTTTTCTAAAAGAATCCCATTTTCTGCTTCCTGATCCTTTTAAATACTAAATATTTAGAAGAGCTATTGTGTCAGGAGTTTATTCCTTCCATTGGGTTCTTGGTCTTACTGACTTCATTGAGGCCATGGACCCTCACAATGAGTTTTACAGTTCCTAAAGACGGTGTGTCCAGAGTTTGTTCCTTCAGATGTTCAGACGTGTCTGGAGTTTCTTCCTTCTAGTAGGTTCATGGTCTCGCTGACTTCAGGAGGGAAGCCACAGACCTTCGCAGTGAGTGTGTCTTAAGGTTGGTGTGTCAAGAGTTGTTTGTTCCTCCAGGTGGGTTTGTGGTCTCTCTGACTTCAGGAATGAAGCCACAGACCCTCACGGTGACTGTTACAGCTCATAAAGGTAGCGCAGATCCAAAGAGTGAGCAGCAGCAAGATTTACTGTGAAGAGCGAAAGAACAAAGCTACCGCAGCATGGAAGTGAACCCAAGTGCATTGCCTCTGCTGAGTGGGGTGGCCAGCTTTTATCCCTTTATTTGGCCCCGCCCACATTCTGTTGATTGGTCCATTTTACAGAGTGCTGATTGGTCCATTTTACAGAGTGCTAGTTGGTGCATTTTTACAGAGTACTGATTGGTGCATTTTTACAGAGTACTGATTGGTGCATTTACAATTCTTTAGCTAGACACAGAGCACTGATCGGTGTGTTTTTACAGAGTGCTGATCAGTGCATTTACAATCCTCTAGCTAGACAGAAAAGTTCTCCAAGTCTCCACCCAACCCAGAAGTCCAACTGGCTTCACCTCTTGCTATAAATTGTTAATTAGTCCAGAAAGCAATTTTTAAAAAATGCATATCCAGCTTTCCTCCCCAAATTGTACCACTACATGCCAAAAAAATAATTAGGAAATAATCAGAACACAGTTTTAATTTTCTTAGAGCTTTTTTTGGAAAATGATTAGCAGACATCATTTCCATAAAATTAACTCTTACTAAGGTGACTGTAGCCATTCATGTTGTCCAATCCATCAAAGTTTCCAACCTTTGTTTCTTTTTGTGTTTTTTTCTTTATTATCATATTATTTGTGTTAATTTATGGGTTACAAGTGCAGTTTTTTTTATAAGTGCAGATTGTGTAGTGGTGAAGTCAGGGCTTTCAGGGTGGTCATAACCTGAATGACAGACATTGTACCCATTAAGTGATTCGAACTTCCAGTAGCATTCACCATTGTTAAACAGTCCCATTTCCTTCCAAACTTTTAGTCCCTTGCCTATAATGTCTTAACACTGTTTTTATTTAATTTCCACATTTTTCGCTACTACTTCTATAGCTGTTTTGCCATCTTATCTTCTTCCATTCAACAGCTACATGTGGGATTTTTTGCAATTGGGTCTCATCGATCTTTTCTTATTTAATAATCACGTGCATTCATTTACTCCTGTGGTTTCAAATATCACCTGTATATGGATGGTCACTGTATCTGTAGCCTCACAACTGCTCCAAATTCCAAGCCTGGAGAGCCAAACATTTATGTAGCAAGTCAAATTACACATGTGAAAGGCTCTTCAAACAGAATTTGTTCAAGAAATAATATTCTGATTTTCTTCTTTGGCCCACAAAATTAAATCCTTTTCCTGATATTTCATCTTTCAGGGAATGTCAGTCCCATTTGTCTAGCAGTGCAAATGAAACTGAAGAATCATCTTGACACTATCTGTCTTATATCTACATTCAATATATTCTAAAACTTGTCATTTTTTTTAGGTTTATTACAAATCTTGTGCTTCTCTCAACTCTAATACCAACGTTCTTAACTTAGTCATCATCATCTCGCACTTTACCAAGTACAGTATTTTGCTGGAGGGTTTCTCTACAACCATTTTTAGCCTTTTCCAATCTTCTTGCTACATTTCAAGCAGTAACAAGTTTAAAAGAAAAGCAACCTGAGTCATGTTTTGAAAGGCTTGCCTTCCATTGCTTAAGGAGACAAATCTCCTAAGGTACTACATAAGGCTTTGCATAGTCTGTGCATCTATCTTTCCATCTGCAACTTTGACCACTCTATCCTTTCTCTCTATACTCCAGGCATTTTTCTTTCGTTTTTATGTACTATGTCTATTTCTTTGATACTTTCTTTCCTAACCCCACTCATTTTATCTGGTTATATCCAACACTTCTTTCAGATCTCAGCTCAATCAAGGAGAACATTTTATGATCTATCTGACTTGACTATTGTCCTCACTACAGGGGAGAGTTAATTTTTGGTTCACTTCTACAGCTACAGAGTATAGAGGTGCCTGACACATGGGAGACAGGTGATAAGCATGCGCTGTGTGTGTTATCATCAACTACACACCTCTCCTTTGTCATATTCATCTTAATTTTAATTTTAATTGTAGCTATTTATATGATTCTTTAATACATACCTCCCTTCCCGTATTAGACAATGAGCACCACGTAAGTTGGAGCTACATTGCTTATTTTCCACATACACACAATGCCCCAGCAACTCAGTGACTTGCTCAAAATAAATAATTTGCAAATAATATTAAATGAAAAGTATTGGTTAAAAGATGAAAGCATGAAATATTTTCCTAAAATTACTTATGTAGTTTCCTATATTTAGACAAGAAGTTTAAGGATCTAAGTTGACTGGAAGATTTTTATAAGGTTTTCTAATGGTTTAAAGAACGATGTTAAGTTGACTTTTACCACAGTTGTTCAGAGGCATCCATGTCTCAGCTCTCTCAAATGAAAAAGACTTTGGAGGCTTTAAAAAAGGAATAAACTACAGATTTCATCATTTGATAAAAGAAGAAAGGTAATGTTCAATGACTCCTAAAATCATCTATATGATCAAGAATTTAGAAGCATGCACTATTTTTATGTATTTATGTATTTTAAGAAACAGGATCTTGCTCTGTTGCCCAGGCTAGAGTGCAGTGATGGGATCATAGCTCACTGTAGCCGTAAATTCCTGAGCTCACATGATCCTCTCCCCTCAATCTTCTGAGTAGCTGGACCTAGAGGTGTACACAACCATGCCAGCTATTTTTTTCTTTTTTTTTGTAGAGACAGAATCTTGCTATATTGTACAAGCTGGTTTTGAACTCTTGGCTTCAAGTGATCTCCCACCTCAGGCTCCCAAAGTGCTGGGATGACAGGCATGAGTCACTATGCCTGTCGAGAAGCATGTATTAGAATAAGAAATAAAAAATATAAGCTTAATGAATTTGTGAGAGGGATTTCCCAGCAAATATCAAGGATTTTAATAAGTTCTCCTTTTCTTCATATGATGCATGGATGGATTTTTTCAGAAAAGAGTGAGAAAGGAAAGGGCTGGGAGTGAGAAAGAGAAGGAAGAGATCACTCCCTGAGTACATTTGTGTAGAATTCAAACAAGTGATACTTTGAGTAAGTAAAAATTCATCCTAATGACCTATCGTATTATCAGGGGATTGTAGACACTGAGAAATATCTGACTCAATATATGTTAAGGGAAAACTGGCAGAAATCATTAAACAAATAAACCACATAGTCGCACAAGATGCTCAACAGATATATAGGCAAAGATAGTAAATATTTTGGCAAAAATGTCTGGTGACTGATTTTAACCAATCTCCACGCCATTTCCAATCAATTGAAGGTAAAAATGATAAACTAAGGGTAAATAAACTTTCATTTTTCTATATTCAAGTCAGTAATTTCTTCCTTTTCCTTCCAGAATAAAATTTAATTGTTTTGCATTTACATGTAAGATCGGTTTTAATTTCTTTTCTCTCAAACATAACTGGAAATGGTATGTTTACTAATACATTCAGTAGCATGTTCTTAAAAATGTATCTGTCTGCAATAAAATAGTTGATGAGTTTCTTCCACCTGCCTGCTCCAAATTAGTGTACTAGCAGTACTGAGAGTTTAAGGCGATATCCTAGTGTCCTTACTTGACTTTGTTGCAAATCATTAGGTGAAAGATTCAAACATTGCTTTGCAACAATAACACCATTATTTCACATAAATTTAAAGAAATATTACTTAATCATGTATTACTTATTCATTTAATTATTTATTTTCTAATAAATATGTATTAATCAACTATCTTGTGTTAGAGTTAGTCACTAACTCTAGTGAACTGAGGCTGAAAATAAGAGTACCAAAACAAGTGGTGTTAAAAGTATGATGAACTGATCTTTGGGTTAGAAGTGGTTATTGAATGTGGGAGATAAATAGGACTTAAAGATTTTTAAGTTGAGCATCTGCATGGGCAAGCAATGTGTCTAACAGTATAGAGAGTATAGATGAATTATGATGAGACTGGACATGGCATAAATTCTAAGGCCACCCAGGATAGGATGCTCAGGATACCATAGGTTGCACACATCTGGAAACCACAGATACTGACTTATGAGACAGCAAGAGGTATTTAAGAAATCTACGCAGGATAGTGTTTAAAGAAAATGAGATCAAACAAAGACTTAAAATAATCACTGGGTTTAACAATTTTGAGGTAATGACTTTTGCCAATAACTTCGACCCAAGGATACACATTTTTTGAATCATAAAGTGTGGAGGCAATGAGGTGATCTAAGAGTGAGATAATTATGGATACAACAAATTTGGTCAGATTCCCCAAAGTTATTGACCATTTGAAGGGGCTAAAATATGCAAGTAGGGGAAAATGAGATATGCAAACCAACGATGGAAGTCTAAAATACAGTAGGAGTACAACAATTCAAAATATAGATAGAAGGAAGAAAAGGAATAATTTTATTCTCTGGTGTAAGCAAAGTTGCAGCAGTTCGTAAGGGGTGTCTCTCTGTGTGTGTGTGTGTGTGTGTGTGTGTGTGTGTGTGCGCGCCTTTGGAAATGAATGGAGTAAAACAGTGCTCTTAGCTAACACAATTTCCACTGAGGATAAATATGAACTGAACATTCAGTTAGGCAATTCTGTTCCTTTGGGTATATATTTTTAGCTAATTTTTTGTATTACTGTCCGTACGTACAGCGTAGCATACTCATTATGTTCACAGACTCTGGAACCTGGCTGGCCTTAACTATTTATTTGCCGTGTGAATGTCAGGAGGATATTTAACTTCTCTGAGAGGCTGTTTCCTTGTCTGAGAAACAGCTATAGTTGCAGCACGTTTTCCTTAATGATTTAGAGATAAATTGAGACAGTTTAAGTGTTTGGCACACAGCAAATATTAATAATTAAAAACTTAGTGTTTAAAACTCTCTGTTAAACCAAATTGTGGGTTTTGTTGTTGTTTATTTGATCACTATTTTCTCAAGAGCATTTTCGGATGTCTGAGGTAACATCTAAACCCCTGAATTTTTTGAAAATTCTTTAAATAATTTGTATGCATATGCAAGGCTGTAAATGACTATACCAGTTATACTTACCCTGGATGGATATGTGGCTAGTTGGTTAGTTTTGCACAAGTCCTCTCCCTTGACTTGTGTGTTAAGGAACAATGGTCAGGGAGCCCCTGTTTATCTGCCAGTCCTAATGTGCCAAGCACATACGAGATGTTTGTCAGACTGTATCTCACTTAATCCTAAGAACAAATCTATCATAAATTCTTTTATTTCTATTTTACGTGTGAGGAAGCTAAGGCTTTGAGAAATGAAATAATTTCATAAGCTTGAATTTTACCTTAGCATCTTATTAGGATACTAATTTAAATGAGACTAAATTATTTCATAAGTAACAGATAAATTTGAAGTTGCCACAACTTCCATTGCAGTATGCTGCCTCCTTTAACAATTCTTTTAGTTTTATGTGAATGGATAAAAGGGAAATGAGAAAATAATATTGCAAGATTTCTCTGGCAATTCCTATTTTACTTGGCATGAGGATAAAGAGACAACTGACTTGCGAGATTTGTCAAAGGTAGGCAAGGTCTTCTTAATGAGGTGTCAATCTTTCTAAAGGACTATAATACACTAATATGTACAGGTGTTTTGCCACCTTTGCATGCCTTTGATGAAATTATGACATTTATTATGGAGAAACAATGCTCTCTGGTGTCTACCGTCAAGGGTTTCCTTCAATGTTTTTATTTGGAACTGCCACATCACAAGCAGGTTATACAAACAACTCTTTGTGTGGAAGTTATTATGTTGTCTCATATGCTAGGATTTACGTAGATTGGCAGAACAATTCACAGAGGCAAATTCACAAAATGTAGTCTTTTTCTTTCTTAAGGTATTCTGAAAACTTATCATGAAATTATGCAATCAAAAGCCAACTTACTATAAACTCCAAAACAGTGCCATCCTTGCAGTTACCTACATGGAACATGTTTCAGTTCAGTTAAGTCCCCTCATAAACATTCTATAACTAAACAAATATAACGACTTTTATAGTCACAATTTACACTCAGTGTCCTCATTATTCCTGACATTCTAACAAACATGGTTGTCTTAATGTAGTAAGTATAAGCAGTATTTAGAAGCATTTAGAAGTATTAAGCTCACATAATACATTTATTAAAATGTATAAAGTGATGCTTTAAGGTGCTAAGATTAGCAACTTCGAAACAACATACCAACCTAAACATTCAGTGGGCATTGTCTTTCAAAGTAGTTACTTTTAGAAAATGTGTTATTATTATTATCTTGCAAACATCTATTTAGTGCTTACCATGGGCAAAGCTATGTATTCTGGCACTTACTAAAGTATTTCCTTGCATTTGTATTTATCTGGTTTTTGGCTTTAATCCCCACTAAGTTTCACTCTTTTCATAGAAAGAAGTGAAGGAATAATAACTGGAAGTTTTAAAATGTTCATATTGAGATATAATATTGCCATATATAAATAATCCAGAATTAAACATCTATTTCATAATCATACAGGAAATTAAGAAATAGATGATCAGGTTTTATATTCTTGCAATGTCCAAGAAAAATAAATTAAACCCACATATCATGATTTCTCTGGCAATTCATATTTTACTTGGCATGAGGAGCTAAGTACATCCTGTATCAAATACCATGGGTCAATGGTTCCCCAAATTTAAATATGTTCTCCTCACAATGTGTACTAAAGGTGGTGTGTGGGACTAAAATGCAGTGAACTACACGAAGAAAAAGTTCCTCCCAATTACATTATTTTCTAGTAGTTTATAAATTACTTTAATCAACAAACTGAGGATCTGCTGACTGCTGGGCATTAGTATAGGTTCTGAGTCTGCATCTTGAAGACAAATGAAGCCTTTTAGCATATTTTGGGAAGGGACAAAAATGAACAAGGAAACAATAAATACTCTAGTAATGGCTACGAAAAAGGAGAAAGACAACCTCTGACTAAGAACATTTCATGGGCACCAGCATCTGAAATTAAATGTGATAACATTTGTTTCCACAAGTAAATATAATTTATAGCATAGTATATTGTTTTCCTATTTATGGTAGTAATTTGCAGTTCTCTTTTAAAAAGATGGTATTAATTTTCATATTACCTTAAAATAAAATATTAAATTACATATAAGTGGTGAGTGAATGTAGCAAAACTGATGAGATGGCATGTTCTCTACTGTGAAAATGAATTAAATATCAGCCATTAATACTATTCCTTTTAGAGGAAAAAAGGTAACGATGAAAAAATAATCTAATATTCTGTGAACATAAAGAGAACAGAAAAATAATCCAAAGAAAGAATACTCTTTATTACACATACCTGGCATTTCTTTTGGCTATTAAATATTTGTATTGATTTCTCACGACATGTTTGAGTTTATTTGGAGGAAGGTAACTCTCCCTCTCCACTAAAGATGCTAAGAATTTCCTGCACTTACATTCTCAGACTCCCTTACAGCTTGGATGCAGGCTTTGCCAATGAGATATACTCATGGTATGTGTATTAGTCCATTTTCATGCTTCTAACAAAGACATACCTGAGACTGGGTAATTTATAAGGAAAAAGAGGTTTAATAGACTCACAGTTCAACGTGGCTGGAGAGGCCTCACAATCATGGTGGAAGGCAAAAGGCACATCTTACATGGCAGCAGGCAAGAGAGAAAACGATAGCCAAGAGAAAGGGGTTTCCCCTTATAAAGCCACCCTATCTCATAGGACTTATTCACTACCAAGAGAACAGTATGGGGCAAATCGCCCCCATGATTCAATTATCTCCCACTAGGTCCCTCCCACAACACATGGAAATTATGGGAACTACAATTCAAGATGAGATTTGGGTGGGGACACAGCCAAACCATATCAATAGGTAAAAGTCACACACAAAAACTGTAGAGTTGATGGAGAATCATCTCTGGCAGCAGTGAGCATTGGTGCAATATGCAGTGAGATTCACGCACAGGGCCAGAGGTGTGGAAATGTGAAAATGCAGTTCTACTGCTGGTGATAGATCTCTGGCATACTTTTGGATTTTGTTTCTGGCTGAGCAGTACCCAAGCCTCAAGAAAATTAGTAATTTAACGTAATTTTGATGAATTCCTTTGTGTTTAAGCCAACCACAATAGTCTCTGTCACTTACAACTAAAAACTTGAACTCATACCCACAGGTAAGAAGGGAAGGAGTATACATTTATTACCCCATGGCCACCAGTCCTTGCCACAAATATATCAATAAATATTGAATGATGAAAACATATAAAAAGTACATTAGTCAACCTCTATGGAAAACAATATGGAGATTTATCAAAAACCTGCAAGAAGATCTATCATTTGATACAAAAATCCAACTACTGTGCATCTACCCAAAGGAAAAAAAGTAATTATATCAAAAAGGCACCTGCACACATATCTTTATCACAGCACAATTGACAATTGCAAATATATATAATCAACTTAAGTGTCCATCAACTCATGGGTGAATAAAGAAGATGTGTGGTATATCTATGTATCTCTATCTCTATCTCTATCTATACACCATTAAGTACTAGCTGGCCATAAAAAAGGATGAAATAATGTATTTTGCAGCAACTTGGATGGAATTGGAGACCGTTATTCTAAGGGAAGTCATTCAGAAGTGGAAAACCAAATACTGCATGTTCTCATGCAGTGGGAGCTAAGCTATGTGTACACAACAGCATACAGAGTGCTATAATAAACATTGGGGACTCAGAAAAAGGCAAGGTGGCAGAGGGGCTAGGAATAAAAAAAGTCCCTATTGGGTACACTGTCTGTTATTCGGATGACAGGTGCACTAAAAGCCCAGACTTCACCACTCTGCAGTTAATCCATGTAACCAAAAACCACTTGCACCATTAGTTATTGGAATAAAAATAAAAGAGTTTTTCTTAAAAGAAAATAACATAGTTTTCCTCTCTTCCAAAGTAGCAGAAATGTCCTCCCCACACACAAAAAAATGTAGAGTTGATGGAGAATCGTCTCTGGCAGCAGTGAGCATTGCTGCAATATGCAGTGGGATCCATGTACGGGGTCAGAGGTGTGGATGGTGATGCTTTTATTTTTCATTTTATTTCTCTATTTTCTTCAACTTGGATTCAGAAGATTAACTTTTGTGCAGCACTGATAAAGTGGTCTGCTCCAAAACTCTTTAGTAGCAACACTGATTGACAAAATAAATTTGACATGCATGTCAGCTATTTTAAAACATAAATATGTTAGAAATTGTTATGGCACTTGAATTGCCATGAAATTCCAAATTATCACATTGAGTGGAGATTCATCTCCACTTTAAGTGATAATTTGGGCTACATATATAAAGAGCTGTAAAATCAGAAAAGAAAATCATAGTTTATTATAAAAATTTTAGTTTAAAAAAGACAACACTTAAACTAAGGGCACTGGAAGAGTAAAAACGTTCCCATTTCTCACTGTGTAAAGAGATTACTTTTATCCTGCAATGAGATTTGCAGAGTACTGTGCCACAAGAAAATAAAGAATTTGAGTGATACATTAAGAAATAAGGAGAGAGGCAATATATTTGAACTTCACACAAGAACGGAAACTGGAAAATCACACAGATACCCTTAATATCTACTGTAAGTCCATATACAGATCATAAGTTTTGTAGATACGCATCTATTTCATTCAAAATGCCCATGCCAATAACAGAGAGTATCTACCTGAGGCTTTCAAATCCCCAAGAAATTATGAAAAGTTTTCTCACCATGCTGTGATCTTTTCTAGCAGAAGCTCTTTTACTTTCATAACCCGTATATCTCAAGGTCTGAATGTCATCAGTGTCTTCCCTGGTTTTGATCTTTAAAGCCAATTCCAAACATATCTTTATCTTCCTCCTTCAAACACCCAGCTACATTGAGACACAGGCCATCAGCCCGTCCCAGTGGCAACTTACGCCTGGGAGTATCAAGAATCTCCTGGTGATTACACCTCCTGGTCACCACCCTTCTTTTATGCATGGCTTTGACCACTGATTCACTCTCTCCATGATGTGATTTCCATAGTTATTATTGAATTTGATATTCAATATCCAAATTCACATTTCATTGACATTCTTACTCCTCACAGAAACATACTTTCATCAACCACAGCTCTGCCAACCACAATCTTAACATCGACTTTGCTCTTCATTTTCTCTTCCCCTCTCACTTTCTGATTCTGGCTCTCTCTGTCTCACTCCACCACCCTCATTCCTTAATCTGTCCGTCTCTCTCTTATATCATCATATATATTTGGCAAACCCATATCCCAGTTAACTATTTGCTTCTCAACTACTCCATTTCTACACCATTGTAGCTGAATATATTGTTTAAAAAAAATACAACCATGCCAAACATGCCGAATATTCTGTTTAAGTGTTTAAATTAATCAAAACAGACCTGATATGGACAATTAATAGTATTGTTACTATGATGTAATAACATAATGATATTATAATATTTACCTACTTCATGCATTCTTTTAATTTTGGAAATTATAATTTCATACACTTTCTTCTCTCCAAACTTTCTCCATATCTTCTCCCATGCCCACTCTTAACAGATGATCTTGAGTCCTACTATACTGAAAACAATTGGACAATTAAGAGAATTAAGAGGAAGACACTCATAACTCCCCAACCTCTGTATCACCCAGCAACCAGCTCTTAAGTCCATCGATATGCTCTTCATTTCATCCTGATAATACAGATGAGCTATTCTTGCATCTGAAATGAGTACAATAATTTGTGTAATGTCTCCCAATCCATCCATTTCATTCTTTCCAGGCTCATGATCTAGGAATTTCCAAGCCCTTTCTTTCTGATTTTTCCCAAGCTGCTATTTATTACCATACAAGTATGATAGGTCTATTTTTAACTTTCTGTTGTTGTCAAAATATAAGCTGTCTCTTGATTCTACTTCCTAGTGTGGTTATTGTATTGTTATTTTTTTCTTAAAGAGTTTGAGTCTCCTCCTCCTCCTCCTCCTTCTTGTTGTTTATTTAATCCATTCTAGTTTTGTTTCCCAAACTCCTCAAGACCGTTTTTATTCAAGGTCACTTGTACAAAATTGAATACTCAATGCATAATTCCCACTTTACTCTGTACTCCTGGAAATACATGTCTCAGTGAATTTATAGGATTACATAATGTATCAATCAAGGTTCAACCAGGTAAATAGAATAAGAACAATACCCAAGGAATACTTTTACCTTGCATGACAACTATTTTATTTACAACTGAAAATATGCTAACCTTCTCCTGAGAGGAGGTTGTAATTTCATTATATAATGTTCTCTCTTCTCTTTTGATATCCTATAATGTAAATACTGTGATATAAAGTTAATCATTATCAATGTATCTTGTGTTAGATGATAAAGGTATAAAAGAATAGAATAAAAATATCTGGCCAATATATACATAAGCATATTTATAAAAATGTAAGAAATAAACAATTCTACCTATTTTGGTCTTTATTTATGTAAGTGGTTATGTGGTCATAGATGGTATTTAAATCCCTTTCTTACACTATCAATTCTAGATCCTCTTTGTCCTCAGCAAGCATCTTGGCTAGTGATGGTCCTTTATCTGATGGGTGACTCAAATTCTCATTTCTGAATGAACTGCACCATTAAAAGTCCTGTCTAAATTGATTTTTGTAATTTTCTATTGACTATAATCACAGGCTATTATAGTGCTAAGAGATGGCCCAAGGTACCTGTATTCCACACATATTGTTCTTCACCTCCAATCTGCAATAGCAGCTCAATTTCCCACTTGGTCATCAGGATCAATGACTCCAGTCAGTACAGTAATCCTGCACTTTGCCTGTCCATTCAGAGACATGAGGAATCCAAAGATGCTGGGTGGTTGGCCTCAGCATCCAGTTCAATGCAATCATTGTCACATTTCCTGATGGAGGCATTTCTCCCTTTGGAATTAAGACATCTAGACTAACAGGGCCTACAGTCATTGGGATAGGAAGGAAAAACCTTGTTAGTGAATCATTAGGGGTAACTGTTTGTGGAACCAGTCCGCTTCCATTTTTACTCCTTGTTTCCTGGACCTGTGAATCCTGGCTATGGGAGAAACAGTAGTATATATTTGATGCTAATTTAGAGCATCTTGGAGAATTTCCTGGAGAAATTACCCCAGAACCATCTCTAAAGCAGGTCCATGTCTTTCCTTCTTCTGTCAACCGGCTACAGAGAACTCCTGATGAGACCACAGATCCAGGCTGGGCGTGAGGAGGTAATGTAGCACAACTTGCCTTAAGGGCCTGGCTCAAGACCAGTCTCCTGTCTACCGCTTCCTCTGACAACAGAGTGCTGCTGTGCATGCCCAGTGTCATGGCTTGGTGAAGGAGGCCACAGCCGGTAACATCTGCTGTCTTAAAAGCAGAGTTGTTATCCAGAGAACAAGGCAGGGTTTTGCTGCAAAGTCCTTACAGTCTGCACTACCATTCACTGATAGGGCCTCCAAAGGATGCAAACAGCATATGTATCATTAACACTTCAACCACCGTGGGATCTACTGGATCACATGACCCAAGTAGCAGGGAATCCTGCGCAACAGCCCTGACTTGTTTCAAAATACTCTGTGGTTCTGGGACTATCAGCTTTGGGGGTCACTGGCTCACTGAACCAGAGTGGCATACAAAAATGAAAAATGTGTTGCCTCCCTAATCCAAAGGTGCTGTGCTTCTTTTTGGTAGTAAGAGGGAGTATACGCAACAATTAATTTAACCTTAGAAAGGATATCAACATGCCTCATATCACTGGACCCCTAGAAATTTCACAGAGACAAAGGGTACCTGAACTTTTTGAGTTTTATTTATTTTCTCTGACATATCTAGAATAATTGCTATCTGCTGCAAACTAGGTGCAATCAGCATGATATCATCAATGTAATTGACCAGCATGGCATCTTGTGGAAGTGAAGATAAATCCCCATGGACTAAACGGTGACAAAGGTCTGGTGAGCTGTTTAACCCTGAACCAGGTTAGCAAAAGATTTCAGCTGGCCTTGTTATCTGAAAACAAAACTACTTCTTGTGATCTTTAGTAAAAGGTCTAGAGAGGAAAAAAAAAAAGCATTTTCCAAATCAATAGTTTCATGCTGGTTACCAGGGGACGTATTAATCTGCTCAGGAAACAAAAGCACATCTGGAACTTGAGCTGCAATTGGAGACACCACCTGATTAAGTTTATAATAGTCTGCTGTTATTCTCCAGCATTTATCTGTTTTTCTGTACAGACCAATTAGACAAGTTGAATGAGGATGTGTTGAAAATCACTACTCCTGTATCCTTCAATTGCCCGATGGTGGCACTAATCTTTTCAATCCTTCCAGGAATATGGCATTGTTTTTAATTTACTATTTTTTCAGGTAAAAGACTTTCATTGGCTTCCCATTGGCCTCCTTACCATAGTAAGCTCTTAAGCCATAGGTCATGGAAACAGTATGGGGACTCTGCCAACTGCTTATTTGTGAACTTCAATCATTCATTCTGAAACCTGAGAAATAATCACAGGATGAGTTTGGAAGCCAGCTGGACCCATTGTGACAGTGATCTGAGCTAAAACTTCATTGAACAACAGATCCATAGAAGTCTGTGCTGTGATCAATGGACAATCATGATGTTTTAGGTCTCCAGGAATTAGTATGCCAGTGTTCACATAGATGTAGAAGTGAGTAAATTTGTTGTTTTAATGTAAGCTAGTTAACTTTTATTGAAATTATTTGAAATTAAAAAATAATCCCATTTAAATAAAATTCCTGACCCAGATAGCCTCAACAGTATATTCTTCTGAATCTTTAAGGAAGAAATAAAATCAATCCTATATAAACTCTTTTGGAGAGCAGATATGAATGAATACTTTCCAACATTTTTTTAAGAGAAGATTATGTGTGACATGAAAACTTGAAAAGAATAAGAAAAAATTATATTTACTAATTACTTTCGTAAACATAAAGGCAACATATCACCTCAAATAGTAGAAAATTAATTTTAGCAATGTATTAAATTGATGATATATCATGATCATGTAGCACTTTTATCACATTATGAAAGACCTGTTAAATATCCATAAATTAATCAGTATAACTATTTGTTTTAATGGGGTGTACACTGTGGTGAGCTGCCTAAATTTATCCATGCCCGGAACTGAAGCATTCATTTAGTCAGTTGCTGGGAGTGTTCATGGATGACAGATCTTAAATTATGGCAGGCAATTGTAACTGGCTGGAGAGCTACTCTACCTATGCTCCCTTTGGGGAGCATTCTAAATCCTATGTCACTTTTGCCTGAATTCTGAAAATGCTGTAAGGCCACCACGACTCCTCAGCTTCCCAAGAGATATCTAAAACCTTTGTTTTGACCATATTATGGCATGCTCAAATTCTCCCACTGCCCAATCCTATTGTCTTTACTTCTCCACAGGTCTTGATCCTGAGAAGTTCCCTTACTAGCACTCCACATGCAAACCTTTATCTCAAAATCTATATCCTAAGGGGTCTGTCCTATGACATTACATTAACAAACACAAGGGGAAACATCATATGTTATTCTCAACAGATCTTGAAGTGCAATTGAAATAAAGTCAACAAACATTCTTTGATATATTCTCCCAGGAAACAAGTCACAGAAGAGTATGTCTAAAGTTTTGTGTACTTTCCTAAGGCTCCATGAATCTTAAGGTTTTCTAATATGGCTTCTGGGAATAGACACTAGCCCTGGCCATTTTAGAGAACCCGATATTGCTAACTTTCAGAGACTTTCCTTCTTCAGTCTCTTTTGTTTCCTGACACACACTCTGATTAGTACCCAGCGAAACCCTGCGGGAGATCCTTTGCAGGTCTGGGAGTTCTCACTCTGCAGATGGTTTCTCTCTGATGTGCTGTCCTGTACACTAGAGTTACTTTGCTCTCCCCAAACTCTCAGTTCTGTGCCAACTCAGGGAGGCTGCTGGTGTCCCCTCTTAACACCGTACACCGTGACCAGGAATCTCTCTCAATGCAAAAAACTGGTGTAATCATGGAACTCACTTTTATTTTTCCTAACTTAGGGGTTACTTTCTGCTACTTTTTGAGGTTCAACGTTGTTTTCATTTGGCTGCTGAAGTTGAGCAGATATATCTGGTCCCTATCGCTCCATCTTGGTTGTAAGTGGTTGTAAATGATTTATTTTCTCAGCTTTTGACATAACATATTCCTTTTAACATAACATACTATTTACTAATTTATGTTAGTACTATATTTATTATGAGAGCTGTATTTCCTACCTTCATAGTGAAAGCTCTATTAGGGCAATGGTTTTTTTCTCTTTTGTTTACCAATGTACCCAGTGATGAGAATAGTGCCAGACAAATAGCAGAAAGTAAATAAACACTTGTGTTCTATACCTCGCTCTCCCCATTGACAGCAAACATTATGAAATCTGATGTCACCACCACTTTTCGTTCTCACAGATTCAACTTTCATATTCTTACTCCATTTCTCCAACCTCACAGTAACTTCCCAGCCAGATGTGCTACTTGCTCCTCACTTTCTGTCACCTTCCACTTCCTTGTCCCCGACTCAGCCTCCATTTCACATTCATGTATGATAATCACATATATTAAATATATGTATTAAATGTATATATTATATATATATATTTATTTATCCTCCCTAGACTTTCTTGTCTCCGTTTATCTTGTTGCATTTGGCTAGACAAAACTGCAAGTCTACTAAAACTAAATATCAACCTATTCCATTGTGATACCCAAATAATTCAATTTTGCTAAAGAAAATGGCATGACCTGTTTGACCAATCTCTTCATACTGAACAAATGACTGTATATCTTAAGTGGAGTCTATACACTCTCAGTAAAACCCTTCTTTACATTTTTGCCCCAAATGAAACAAATAATGTACAACTCTACCTCTCTTCCCTTTTCAAGACCCTATCCCTAGTCTCACCTGATACTTTTCCCTCAAGCCTTTATGATAACATTAGGTTAATTTGGAAGAGAAATTTCGGTCACCAAAGCAACCAGCCTGTCTGCATCTCTTGCCACATAATCTGCCTTGTTTCACAACAATACAATAGAAGAGGTATCTTTGCCCCTATCTAAGTCTTCCCCACCATTTGTGGCTTGGGTTTTGTCTGTTTTTACTCATCAGGCAACCTTCACTGTACATTTATCCCACATAGTCTTTTCACATCAGGCTGTCTCTTGCTCATAGATCATTGCCCTTAGCATTCAAGCATGTCATAATAGTTCACATTTTTAAATTCAATTGAGTGCAATACAAAAGGAAATAATTCCCTCTCATCACTCTATATCTCCCTCCAAATTCCATTATTCATCTCTCCTCAAAATAACCCCCAGAATTGTCCACACTCATTGGTTCTGCTTTGTAAAGTTCCCACTGTTTTCCTCACCTCACTCTATTCCTGCTTTGTTCCCACCATCCCATTAGACTGTCTAGCACTGAAGTTTCCAATTACCTTCATACTGCCAGCCACACTAATCAGTCATCTCGTCTCACCCTACTTGACCATGCTTTGACATAATTAATATTCTCTCCTTCTCAAAACACTTTTCTTTTCTTTGAAAAGAATCAGATTTATTTCTCTTCTGATTTGTCTCTTACTCAGTTTTTATCCTCAGTATCCGTTACTAACCTTTTGTTTGTTTTTACCACTAATGAGATCAGTGAGCCAGGACTCTGTTCTAGGACCCGCTCTCCTCTGTCAATCTTCTCTCCAGAGGATCTCAGGCAACACCATTACTTTAATATCTACTGTTTGTTGAAAATAACACCATTTTATCAGATGGTTCATAAAATGTGTATTTATCTCAAATGATGGAAGAACAAAGAAAGCATCAAATGATAATGATAACATTAACATTTTTATATGTGAATTTCCACAACATTAATTTCTGAGGAAAATATTGACCTTTAAAATTTTTCATAAAACAATATGCTGAGAGTTTAACAGATTAACTGAAAAGATTTTTCTTATATAAATATTTTCATACATATAAGAATATGATATGCTTATGGTAGAATTCATAGAAAACACAAACTATTTATCAGAATATAAACAACCCATAATCTTAATATTTTAAGATAAACATTATTAATTTCTGTTTTTCATACAGTTTTATAGTGTTACTTGCTTCTTTTACTTATATAATATAGACATTTCTGATATGAATGAAATGCTTCATCAATATGTTTGTCATTGTCTTTAACAATCCATTCAAAATATGTATTGTAGACAGGTGTGGTGGCTCACACCTGTAATCTCCACATTTTGAAAGCCCGAGCTGGGAGGATCACTTGAGGTTAGGAGTTCAAAACCAGCCTGGTCTACATAATGAGATCCTGTCTCTACAAAAGCAATAAAAAATAAAACATTAGCCAGGCATAGTTAATTCCTGTAGTCTCAAATACATGGGAGGCTGAGACGAGAGGATTTTTGAGCCTAGGAGTTTGAGGTTACTGTGGTGATGACCACACTACTGCATTGAAATGTGGGTGACAGAGCAAGATACTGTTTCAAACAAAACAAAACAAAACAAAAATATAATATTAAAACAAAAAAATTTCTTTTTTCCTATTATTACATAGTATGGCTGCATTTTTATAACTTCTAAAAAAATTCTTCTGAATTAAATAACTTTCTTCACAATATCTTTTTTAACTTTAATTTTTCTGATTTTAGGACACGTTCTTATAAGCAGAATAAACAACACATAAAATTATGAAGCTATTAAGTCTTTGGACGAAAAGTATAAAAACTTTTTTTTTCCAAATTACAATTCTATCAACCTATGACAACATTCCTTTTACCTATTAAATTTTTTTTCATTGTATCTCATTTACTACATGTGAGAATATATTGATAAAATCTCTCAAGATAGGAATTTAGCAATACAAACAGCCTCAAATATGATTGACAACCTTCAATTCACAATTCTACGAATGAGTCCTAAGGAAGTATTAAAAAACATTAAATTTGTTTTCTCTTTCTTTCTTTCTTTCTTTTTTTTTTTTTTTTTTTTTTTTTTTGAGACAGAGTCTCAATCTTTCACTCAGGCTGAAGTACAATGGCGTGATCCCAGTTCACTGCAACCTCTGCCTCCCATGTCAAAGCAATTCTCATGCCTTAGCCTTTCGAGTAGCTGGGATTACAGGCGTGCACCACCATGCCCAGTTAACTTTTTTTTTTTTTTTTTTTTTTTTTTTTTTTTTATAGAGAGATGTGGTTTCACCATGTTGAACAGGCTGGCCACGAACTGCTAACCTCAGGTGATCCCCCAGTCTCGGCCTCCCAAAGTGCTGGGATTATAGATGTGAGTCACCACGCCTGGCCTGCAATTTGCTTTTCTTTTCTTTTCTTTTTTTTTATTTCTTCTTTTTGAGACAGAGTCTCACTTTGTAGCCCAGGCTGGAGTGCAGTGGCACGATCTCAGTTCACTACAACCTCTGCCTCCCGGGTTCAAGCTGTTCACCTGCCTCAGCCTCCTGAGTAGCTGGGATTACAGGCGCCCGCCACCACACCCAGCTAGGTTTTTTTTTGTATTTTTAGTAGAGACAGGGTTTCACCATGTTAGCCAGGATGGTCTCTTTCTCCTGATCTCGTGATCCGCCTGCCTAGGCCTCCCACAGTGCTGGGGTTACAGGTGTGAACCACAGCGACCCGCCTGCAGTTTGTTTTTCTATAAGGAAAGCCAATCGTTCCGTGCTCCGTTCGGCATCACACCTTACGGAACACAACTTCTGTTTTCCTCTGCTCAACTTCTCTGCCATCCCTTGTGCTGATATAGCACTTGGGCAGATCTGTAATCTTACTTACTAGATTATTAAAATTGTTGAAACTATTAGTTGAAATGTATTAAATGCTTAGAAAGCATAGTTGATAATATTCGAAACAGGTTTTTCACTCATTTTATCGTTTACTCGTGAAAACAAATTTCTGATATAGGAATGACTTTCCACATTTTATCGTTGATTTAACTACTGCTTTAGAAAGGATGAATAAATGGCTCAAGTTCAGGCAGGGAAGAAATGAGAGCACCAAGATTCAAACATAGGCAGACTGAGTTGAAATATTTCTTCAGTCAGTGATGTATATATATTTTTTCTGATTCTAATATTAAAGTTACTTTATGCTTTCCAAGTAGGTAGGGATAAAAGAAATTAGAAAAATCTTAAAAATTAACAAATTTCACCATTGCAGTATTCACATTATTAGCTGTGGATACATACCTACGTTCCATGAGCTATTGCTAACCTGATAAAAACATTTTGTAATATATTACTGGTGATGTTAAATCTCTACCGTCTCCACTCTTTGTACATTAATTTAGAAGAAGAAAGCTGTATTGAAATGAGAAGAGAGATATTGCATGAACATAACAGACTCCAAATATGAATATTAAATAATAAATATACTTCAGTCAGACAGTTTGGTCAAAAGTGAAGATGAGTTATAGAATATAGCAGTTCTTTGCAACCATTTGTGAAAATAACATGTGAATCTTATTGATAAAATAGTCAGGTAAGTATATTTTTCATTACTATTTGACCTTATCAACTATATCAGGGAAATTTGCATGAGCCAATTTTTCAATAAACATTGCATTTTATATTATACAAATAGAAAATGAAAAAAAAAGAATCCTGTGTCTTTATAAAACATTGGAAGCACTTTTGACAGGAAACGGGATTATCTGAACAACTGAATATTTATGAATATTTATGAACAACTGAAATTATATACTTAGTATAGAGAGATTTGAACTATTAATCAATAAATCATTCAGATGCAGAGAACTCTAAGGAAGGTGAAAATTTTAAATCAAAATGCATATGTATATAAAACATTATTTTTGAGGAGGCTATTTGGGTAGAACAAATAGTAGAATGAAATATTTTACCTAAGACTCAGATTCTGATAATACCAGGATATATAGCTAAATAAGAAATGAGAAGGATTTGTCTTCATTTAATGTTTAAAGATCGTCACTGTAGAGACATGGATGATCAGTGAGCCCTGGGCCATGGTTCTGCAAAGAAAATGATGAGCTCTACTTACTGTGCTGTGTGTGTACTATTGTCTAAAGCAAACCTATTTTTCCAAGCTAGGAATAAACAATAATATTCTTCAGTATCATACTTAACACCTTGCAATGCCCTCACACACGTGTTTTTTAAATGATAGGCTTTTCTTTTCACATTCTCATGTAGAAATCTGGTACATGTTAATTCCTTGGCAGCTGTGTAATAGTTTAAAGTCTGGCTCTCAGCAAAAGAAGACAAAAAAGTAAAAAAAAAGCCTCATTCTGATTGCCAGCCAAATAAATATAACTTTAGAAAGAGGAGGACAATTTGTACCTTGCTTAGTACCTCTTGAAACAATAGAGTCTGGTAGGACACCATTGATAGCAATGGGACCAATCTCACTATCCAATCCCAGCTTTCACTGTACTTGCTGAGAAAGGGGGTTAAGGATGTCTATCTATTTCATAATAGGAGGTAGCAGTAGATTATTGGGGCAAACTGTGTGTGTCCCATGTGGTGACAGCTCAAACAAGGCATGTCACTCCAAATTTCCCAGAATGCTAAATGGGAACAGTGGAAAATGGATACAGTTCGGCACTAACTCATGGACTCTTTTTCCTCTGATCATTGGGAAAAACTATTTCAGGCCCCACATATCCAGAGGATTGGTGTGAGAGGGTTGGAGATAAGCAAGAAGCAATAACCCTCTCCCACACCCCACCCCCAGAAAAATGTACAAATAAATCATGAAAAAAGAAGGAAGGGAGGAAAGTAAAGAAAAGAAGAGAAAATAAAAGAAAATAAAAAGTCGAAAACAGCAGGTTAAAAATGAAAGATCAAGTTTTGAAACCGAATAAATGTTAGAAATATGCTGCCAGAAGACAGCTATTTACCCATTACAGGGCTTGTGTATGCTTCTAGCTTTTTGTTGCTTGAGCAAATCAGCTCAATTTAAATGGCCAAAGGATATAGTTAATTAGATGATTGCAATTTCGAAAAAGAAAAGATATCTTTTCCACTTAAAAAAAAAAAAAAGTAAGATGATAAACTTCATCCTCTTGGATTAATCAGATTTGAAGAAGACCTTACATGGAATGGACGCAAGCATAGTTAAATCACACACACACACACACACAAATCGGTATAATTAAAGAAACAGCAAGAAACACACACAGATGTATGGATGTACAACCTCACACAGGTTGCCATCCCCTTAGCGACTATTACTCTGTACTAAATGTTAGTACATAGAAGAAAAAGAAAAGACTCTCAATTGTTTTCTAAGCGCAACCATTTTTTTTTTTCCCACTTTCAGTGAGCAGTATGGCTTCAGTATGTCAGGAGGCAAAAGGAAACTGAGTCCCTCAGAAGAAACTCAAGCTGTTCTAATCACGGGTAATATTCAAATATTAAGAAAGCATAACTATATGTATGTATTTAGTTTATGGCATACATAAAGTAAATACATTCCAGCTTATATGGTGCTGTAACTATTTGATTCTTTTTTTTTTTTTTTTTTTTTTTTAAAGCAGAATGTACTCAACTCCTTGAAAGTCATGATCTCTGCGGTAAGCTGGTTGCGTAGTTGCCTATCATTAGCAAATGCTTTCAGCAGGGAAAACCATTTAGAGGTTAATGAACTAGATTTCTCAGATTTATCCATGGCTATTATGTGAGTAAATGGCATTCGTTACAATTCTTTTTTGTCACAAACTGTAAAAAAAGAGAAAATATATTGGCTTGAGTAGCTGGAAAGTCCAGAGAATGTCATTAATTCCTGGCATAGTTGGATCCAGAAGCTCAAACAACATCAGAATCAAACTACTCTCCCTTGATCTCTCAGTTCTGCTTTCATCTTTCATCTTTTACAGGAAGGCTGTCCTTTCGTGGTGGCCCTACCAGGTATCAGATTGCAGTCCTTTAACTCTATGTTTTAAGAAAAATATTGGGATAAGCTCTGATTGGATCGTATAATCTTTTTTCTACCAATCACTGTAGTTTGTAGCTAGTGTCCAATCATGGACAAGACTGACTCTCATGCCTGTGAACCAGAGATAAAATTAGCATGGGCTGAGAATAGGTAGAAAAATCGGGATGTTGGCCGGGTGCAGTGGCTCATGTCTGTAATCTCAGCACTTTGGGAGGATGAGGTGGGAGGATCTCTTGAGGTCAGGAGTTCAAGACTAGCCTGGGCAACATAGTGAAACCTTCATCTCTACAAAGAAAGAAAAGGAAAGGAAAATCAGGGAATCAGGGTGTTGTTTACAGGTACTGTTGGAGAAGAATGCGGCGTAAATAAAAGGAGAATTTCACCAACCAGTCCTGTAAAGCACCTTGTATCTTTAGAGTCACAAGTCATATTCAGTTTAGCAAGCACACATTTTTAGTGAATTGTTTAGATTATTAAAACAATGACTAACAAAAGCCAAAAGAATATAAAATATATCTTATGTTTTAAGAACAAAAGTCTTGTTTGAGCTCTCACCTCATATAACATTCTCATATATATATACTGACCTTGAAATCACTACAGAAAGTATTTTGCCTCTTTTAACACATGCTCATCATTTGTGAGTAGGTATAAAAAAATAAGAATTATGGGCTAATCATTTTGGTCTTTTCTATCCTGCTGATATTTGATTTTGGTTAATTATATTTATTAAATAATGTGGTTTAATATGTAACTGCCAGTTGAACACAAATAAACAAGATTTCTTTGCTTCAAGTAAAGGCCTAATTTTACTCACCTTGTAAAAAAAATCCTGCTTATGCCAAAAAATATAAAGAATATTGTTTTTAGGATTGTTAGTATTAAATTAGTCCATTGTGGATGGTGAAGTAGATAAGGAGAAAATACAAGTGAGTGAAGATGGTTTTGCCTATTTTTATAAAGCAGCATGAAATAGTTGCAGTGTCACTTAAAGGTACTGGTGTGAATCATGTCACAGGAGCATAGTTCTCCCTCAAACAGCATTTATTTGTATTATTCATATTTGTCTTACTATTACTTAGCACTGACATCCTCGTTCTTTTTAATTGATTTAAGATCCTTCTGTGTATTTAATAAATCAATAGAAATACTTTACAGGGAAAACACTTTATACACTTAACCATTCTGAATGATGACATATTATTCCTTAAGCAACTCATTTGCCTTTTTGTTTGTTTGTTTGTGGTGTTTGGTTAAGAACTAAAATATCACTTTACTAAAGAAAGTCGTCTTTCTAAAATATGTCACTTTTGACATGTCTGTTTTCAATGTTCAGTAAATCAAAGTTGTTTTCATGTGAAATACCAAAATCATAATAAATCTCTCTCAGAACTCCATTTCTCAGCAGGAAAACTCTTAGCTGGTTGTCTGCAAAAAGCCAGTGAATGAAACAGAAGAGAAATGCAAGCCTTGAAATTCCATTACCTCCTTATGGAAACCACTGAATCACAATTCAATATTTTCTTAGATCTAGAAACCCAAGGTTTTCTGATTCGTTTTCCTAGTGGTGGTATAACTTATCGCAAATCAGACAAGACAGACCAGCCCAAAGAAGAAATCATGGAATGAGTTATGTACTGGCTGCAATGGTGAAGTCAGAAATGCAGACTTGAGAAGAAAAAAAGAAAGAAACTACCTAATTTACTGGTTACCAAGAAAAGTATAGAAGAAGAAAACACAGAAGTTTTGTAAAAATAACAATGTGGTTTGCAAGAGGTGCGTTCCAAATTTAAAAGTGTAATTGAAAATTTAAGTATAATTGTACACTGACAATGAATAGCAAGACCCTCATAATGTATTTATAGACCAGATAATCAAAATATATAAGCAGAATTTGACCAACAACACCAGCTGTATGCATGCATCAATTGTTTTCTATTTTCAAAACTGGAACAATGTTAATGAACTAGTTTTACTCACAGCAGTCTGACATCAAATACATGGTCTCTTTTCCAACACCACGTTTCCAATTCTCTGACACTGCCTGGGTGACCTACAATTCAATTCAATGCTGACATTATCTATTTGAAATTAGCATCAGATCTCACAAGTTAAGGGCAAAGGCAGAACTTAAAACTGCTAAGAGAAAAATAGAAGAAACAGATTGAGATTCACAACCTATGGAATGCATGCAAATTAAAACGATGTGAGAAGAGATAGAGAGATAGATATCAAATACAGCAGAGTAGCTGCATCATGAACCTGGGAAAGAAGAAGATTGGAGAATGGAGATAAAAGGAAATCCATCTATCAATCAGTCAAAGGAGGCATGTCAAAGGAACCACTGCTAACGGTGCACCATAATTAGGCATACGATTATTGTAATCTTATGTACCTGACGTCTAAAAACTAAATAAATATAATTTTAAAATGAAGTAACCCTATATTTAAAAATGAAAGACTTTTTTGAAGTTCACTTTGAAAGCAAAGCAAAAGGCAACAAATTTTAAAAAGTAGGAAAATGAGTGTAACACATATAGGAGAGTTTATGCCACCATATTTAAAGAGTTCTTGCAAAATAATAAAGGTGTCAATGGTATAACCAAATAATTCACTATCAAAAATGCAAATGTTCATCAGCATAGGTAAATGTATTCAATATCACTAATAAGACTATTTTCCAGTCTTCCTGGAGAATAGGGCAAAAATAAATTTCAGGGTTATGCTTTGCTACCCTTTCTTGGTTCCAGAGAAAGAGAAAATTATCTGAACCCGATTGAAAATGGTTAGGATGGGAGATAAATCACAGTCATGGAGCTGGGAGGGACATACAAGTTCATGTAACGCATGATAGAACAGAGGCATTGAAAAGCCAAATAATGTATCCAATAAAACACAGAATCACAATGTGACAAACAGGATTAGAACTTAGTCTTCAAATGTCCCACAGTGAAACACTGACCACTGGAGTCACACAGCAGAAGCAGCCCTCACAAGCTGGACTTAGGAGGTCAGGAGAATTGCGGGTTGTGACTGTTTCCTGAGCATCTTCCAGTCAGGTCTGTTTCCAGAACGAGTCATGTTCCTTCTCCTTCCCACCTTGTCTCTCTCACATTCAGAGGATCACCTTCCTTGATGTTTGCCTAGTTACCCTCAAATAAGGCTCCCTTTGGCATAGGAATTCTTTCTTGGATACTGTTGATGGGTCCAGTATTGTTAGAATCAATTATTTGTGGCCTCCATATGAACATTTTTTCCAACCCCTGTATCTGTCCAGGCTCCTGTTCACTTCCCGTTCCTCTTGTTATTAAAGTGTTATTTGACTCAAGGCTCAGCACATCCCAAACCTAGGTGGAAAAAGACACTGTTAGTGGGTGTCCGGCATTTATTACAGGAAATATATTAACATCACAAGGACCTGTCACTAAAAATACTCTCAATCTATGATTTAGATTTAAGAGTGACTAATAATGTACTCTTCTTTCTATTTTTAAGAAAATAGACTGACATAGGGCTTCAGTATGAAGCCCAACCCCAACACCAGCCCTAATTTTTCAAAGAAATGAAAAACGGAAGAAGCAAAATCCCAAATAATGTCTATAGAAGAGAAAGAAGTAATATTGTAGTAAACAGCAAAATTGACCTAAAGATTACATTTAAAACATTTTTCGTCATAGTATAATTCTGCAGTTTTTCAATCCAATTTGTGAGTACCACGTATTGATGGCAGTCAAAAGGTATTAAATGTCAAGGAGAAATACAGCGCTGCTTCCTCAAGAATCGAACTTAACTAAAGGTGAAAAAGTTTTCCATGTGCGCACCTTTAAAAGGTTTTCCACTTGCATGTGCATATAAAAACAGCAGAATTATTCATTTTATGTTTTATATAAAACAGAAAATTTCAAAGGAACTTTGTGTTTTCAGGGCTGCTTCAGGCTCTCTGCCCAGATCCCAGGGATGTGCACATACATATATTGTCCTTTGCTTTAAGAAGCACTTCAGAGGAAAAGTTTGAGAAGCAGTGGTTTAGTTGAAAGAATGATAAACTTAGTGCTGGGAGAACTGAGAACCAATTCTAGTGTTGATACTTGCTAGCTATATCACCTAAACTCTCAAAACTTCAGGTTCCCCTTCTGTAAAATGGGATTCCTACTGCAAGCTTTAGAGGTGGGTAGGAGGATTCAATAATCAGCACATCTGAAAAAAGTTGGAAAGCTGAGAAGCACTATTTATGTAAAAATTTGGTTTGAGCAAGATTAAGAAACATATAATAACTATAGCTTATATTATCCCAAAAAAGCTATATTTAAAAAAAAATTGGAGATGGGATTTCACAATGACAGGTCATTTTGATGTTAATATATGTCCTGTAATAAATGCCTGCCACTCACTAACTGTGTTCTTTTCCAGCTAAGTTTGGGAAACATGTTGCCCAGGCTGAACTCAAACTTTTGGGCTCCATGGATCCTCCTACCTCAGCCCCCTTAGTAGCTGGGACCACAGGCATGCTCCCCTGAACCAGGCCAAAAGCTGCTATCTAAATATTGTACTTGCGCATTGATTTTTTTTCATACATTTCTTGATAGTCCCAGACTTTTTTATTCTATTTTCCTGCATCATGAGTCACTCTCCCAGAAATTCCCTGACAGTTTTGATGTTCAATCTTGCTTTAGCTACTGGCATTTGCAGGTGTTATGTCATTTAAATGACTAATACCTCTGAGTTATTCACAAAGCAGTTTCTTTTTTTCTTTTTTCCTATTACCTTCTACATATAGGCATTTAATGAAAGCTTTCTGAATAAAAGAATTGTAGTGTAATGAAATTGAAATGTAATGTAAACATTGGCTGAAGTCTCTGGTTTCAGCAATCAGCCTGTCTGATTATAAACCTTGCCTCTGTCACTTTCTAGCTCTGTATTCTTAGACAAATTATCTACCTAAGACTCAGATTGCCTATCTAGAGTATGGGCATTACAGCCACGCCATACTGTCTAAAAATAATAAATACGATTGTGTATGGAAAGTGCTAGCATACTTTGTCATGTGCTAAATATTCAATAAATAGTCATTTTTATCAAAATATTTGTATAAGTGGGAAAGAGGAAATGGCACAATGTTGCTACCTGTTCTTGGCTGTAAAATATCACATATTTCTCCCAGCTTCCAGAACTCATGGCTTTATGATTTGTACTTGTTCCAATTTGAATGAAAATTATTTCCAGGAAACTTGCTGCTGTGAGAATCCCTGCCTTTGACTATATGCCTGCTACGTTTACTTTAGTAGCTCTTTGTGGATCTAGTCATTTAATGGCACTGGATCCTGTTTCTTCCCCATCAGCCCTTTCACTCTCTTCCTTCCGCTTTTGCATGTCTTAGCACAATGCAATTTCATAAGTAACTCTGCCTTGTTATGAAGGTGCTTATTTTTAGTTAATAGTCTTTAAAGATAACGTTTATAAATTAGTGTTTTCACTTTTTAAAATTATTTCTATTTTAAGTCAACTGCTTAGCCAAGAAAGTTTTTTAGTGAATTTAATTTGAATAATTCTGTAAAGTAGCTACTCGATATTTATTATTGATTGCTTTAAAAATGTTTCCCATCACCTATATACATTACAATAGACAGGCATTTATTCAACATAAAAAAGAAACTTCCTGAATTCAAGATCATTAGATTATAAAATGTTGACCCACTCAGGCAGATTATCTTCTTACCCTGATGACCTTAAAAGTCAGAGAGGCATGGAAATGATTTCAACATGTTAAATGCTATTCTGATACACTTACAATAAATATGTGCAACTGTCAGCCCAGGATATGGCTCTAATTTTTAATGCAACATTAGAAATTAAGAAGAAATAGGGAGATTTTATACCCAGAAAAAAAATGAGATGTTATTAATAGGATTTTAAACTTCCTTTCTTATTATTTTAAAGCCACATGTTTGACTCAATTAAAATCAATAGAAAATAAAATGCTTTGACTCTTATTCTGTTTCAGTTACCAGACTAGGACTGGAAACTGACAAATGACAAGCCATGGACCTTTTCCTCAAGATGTTCACAGTCTATTGGAGAAGACAGACATCAGAGATATATAAAGCCATAAACAATAAGTATATGCACAAGAGAGAAAGTCATCATGGAGAAATGATTGATTCTCTGAGACAGGTGCAGAAGTCAACCCTAATGAAAACTATAATATTGGGTCTGAGTTTTAAAGGACTAATAGAAATATGTCAGACTGGGCTAGAAGGAGCTCTCTAAACAAACAGAATATGTAACCTGATAGAGTGTAACTGCAAGAGAGGAAAGGTATCAGAGATAATCAAGGTCAGATCTTGAGATACTGTATGGTCCCACCGCAGAGATATCAGAGAAACAAAGCAGTAAATAAATAACAATCTCTGGAAATAGGAGGTTAGATTCAACTACTGTTCTGAGAAACATTGCTAAATCTGTTGCTCTAAATATAGTGCCCGACAAAGCATCCAAGCATAGGTGATTTTATTCCTCCATTTACAAAACCACAGTGCAGGAGCCTAACTACTTGACACTTCACCAATGCCATTTTTCTCAACCCCGAATATCATAGATTTTATTTGAGAGTTAGTTTCTTCCTATCTGAAGAAACAAAAAGGCTTCTTTTAATTCCTGCAGATGTGCTTGTTTCTGGGATGTCTGTAAGAATCTGCCATCAGAAACCACAATCCAGAATTTACAGTTCAAAGTATCAGACGGTAAGAGTTTCCGTAAATTTTTTCTAATCAAAAGAAAGCCACCTGGAATTAATCACGTGACAGGGTAGCACGAAGCTGATTAAGGATGATTTGCTTCAGTAGAAAGGCTTTCAGAACAACCACAGAAGATGCAGTAGGCAAGGACAGAAGGAATTCTGTTAAAATTTTTCTTTTGCTTTTTCTGTTTTGCAAAATATACATCTTTGTAACATAACTAGGAAATCTTAATTATTGCAATGAGGCATAACTCAATAAATGAACACTTTTCACTTTAAAAAAATTAACAAAGTTACAAAATCACAAGCAGAATAGAAATATTCAGTATTGTCTGTATCTTTTTCAGTTTCTAATACCACCTTGCCCTTTTTCAGGTTTGCCTCTGTCCTTCCCAAAATATTGAAACTGCCAACCTTGCACTGCTCTATTCCCAATCTGTGTGTGAACTCAGTGGCTTTTCTATGCCTTCTTTCAATTCGTCCTCCCCGAGATAGAGCACTGTAGCCCTCTATCTTGAAACTCTTCTCTACCCTTTTACTCATAAACACGGCTCTTTCTGGACATCTTCTTACGTTTTTACACTTTCTGAACAGATTGTTTCACTGGATTCCCTTTATCTTCTGGTTCCTTAAATAGAATTGTTTCTTTAGCTTCTGTGCTTCAGCTACTTCCCTGCTGCTCTGAGCCTTCCATGCCTGACCCACTTCCTAAATTTACTCCCAGAAGATTAATCCCTGGTTTTCTATCTTAAGCTCTCTTTCTCTGTCTCTCTTTCTCATGAGATAGAAATTACCTACCATACATTTTTAGCAGTCACAAGGACATCAAATCGCAAAAAATTACTGCTTCTGGTTTCTCAAAATGAATATAGCCAAAATTTGTCTTCTTATCGTGTATCCAAATAGGCTTTGTTTTCTTGGAAATCCCTCTGCCCACTAACAGGAGTTCACCCACATAAGCTTGAAGTCTCAGAGAGCTCTTTGTGTGTTTTTCCATACAATTTCCTTGGAAGTCTAGATTTCTACTTTTATTAAATCACCTTCAAAAGCATTACCTTTTCCAAATTGTTCTTACTCGAAGTCACTGTGGAAACTTTCCCACCTGTGACGGTCTAAATAAGAAAAATACTCTTACAACTGGTTTTCCTGCCCTAATCCTTTCTCCTTCAAACCATCATGCACAGTAATGATATATTGATATTTTAAAGAGTAACACTAATCATATGTTCAAAGGCTCAAAATGTCACCATTTTTCTACAATGTCTTAGATTAGCATTAAAGTCCTCTTTTCGACCTACCCAGTGTTTTCACCATTAGTGTCCAATGCCTCTCAGTCTATACTTAATGCCAATCATCAGAACTACGTGCTGTTTCAAATTGCTGTTTTGAATTTAGTATCTACCTTTATCTATGTTTTTTTCTTTTTGCTTCCAAATTTCTGTGCTTCAAAACACATCTCCACACACATCTGCCATATATCCAGTAAGGTTCTGTTCAAATGTATATCTGGAATAAAGCTGTCCATGATTACTCTACTCAAACAATAGCATTTCTTCTTCTGAGCACTCAGAGGTCACTCTCTGTTCCCCTATAGTAGTGTATATGGTTTTTCTCTTAGGCAGATAGGGTCATGATGACAGGCTAATTTTCATGTATGTCTTAACAATTACAGGATGAAAGAATTGACCAATATATTTGACCAATACATTTTTCTGTTCTCTTTTTCTATGGATTTTGAAAAATCTGTAAAGACAATATACAGTTACCCTTGAGAATTAATATTTAGTTTCTGGAGACATATTAAATATTTGTTCTCAAGAAATTAGAAATAGGTTGTTTAGGTATTAATTTATTTTGATGTATTGAATATCTAAAATGTTTATAATTTGTTAAAGTTATCTTTTCCTTGAATAAAATTAATTATTGGTCCTAGGTCTAATAGAGTCAGTAGCAGAAGAAAGGCATTCTGGTGTATATAATTTTTTCCTTGACCCTCCATATATGCTATTATTCCACATCAATTTACATAGATGAAAAGAAGAAATAAGATAAAGAAATACATACCGACATCTATATGTGAGTATGGAATAGTACTAACACTTTTCACAAACTCAGAGTAAACCATCATATGTGGGTTAAGAAGATTTAGAAACATTTTTGCAGATTAGAAAACTCACAAAATTAACTTCTATTAGATCTTGAGTTCAGGTGTTCTGACTCCCAATACAAAGTTCTTACCCCTGAACCGTTCCATCTGTAGTGAGCTAATTTCCTTTATTCCCTGATTGCAACAAACTACAACTACTTAGGATTTTATCTCATGTAAAACTATCTCAAAATGTTCTTACACATCTAAGATTTTATGATATTTATTGTAAGCCTTTTTTTATGTGTGGTGGTACCAAAATCAGTTGCAGGGATACATTTCTGAACTGCACCTGCCCATGAAAGGAGGGTGAAACTTATTAGACAATAAATTTCTAAAAGAAACTTATCAGACTCTTAAAAAGGCAGGCATGAAAGATGTATCCGGAAACTACTGAGTTCCTGTATGACTCTGGATATTTTCCTCTGGTTGAATAACTGGAATAATAAGAATTCTGTGAATTCCATATAAACGGATGAAATAACAATAAAGCTATGTCTGAAGAATATCAGACATTTAGCAAAAATAGAAAAATTTCATTTAATATTTCAGTTTAATAATAATCTGAATGTATGCTTTACATAGCATGTCATGTCAGAGAGTGTATTAAGTTCTTCAATTACATCTTGATATTGAGGATATATATACATTCTTACAAATATGTCATATAGATATAGGCAAAATGGTAAAAAAAATAGTATATAGATATGTAGCTGTGGACTTCTATACATTGCATAAATTTAATTTTTGAGGGATGTATGTTCTCATATTACACCTTTTTGATTCTTTGAAAGTTCACTTTTATTTATCAATACAATTTTTATAAACTAACACAATTATATTCACTCAAGAAATTACGTCTAGATGAGCACCAATAATGCCATATGATTTAAACAAAATAACTATTTCAAATAAACACCATTCTTTGTCAATAAAAAAATCAAGGACATAAAACAATTTACTTATTTTGCGTAATTCACACATGTTAACTCACACGGTTTATACTGAACTCTAAGTACGGAAGACATTTTTACATAAAACGACGACTTGAGAAAATGGCATATATTTATCTATTCTTTATACTATATTTTTACAAAACAGTGAAAGCATTTCTTATCAGCCAAAATTCTATATGCAATAACCTTAAGCTGAATGAGTGAATTTCTGGACTCTAATTTTAAAAGAAATAACTTCTGCTGATTCTAGTTTGATAATAGTTTTACTAATGTCAGTGTACTGAAACATTTTTTTAATCACCTCAAAAATGCCTTCAAAATATCACTTGGTGAACAAATGAGCAAATGTTGCAAATAAAAATATGCTCAAGTCATCAAATTGTTTGAGTCTCAATTACGAAATTATATTAACCTTGAAATGAAATGCATAATGGTTAAAGTAACTTTTCTTATTACTAATACAGAATTCTTTGGAAACTGTGGACTAGGGTCAAATCTATTAAAAAGAAAAAATAATAGTACTTGTCTTTGATGAAGTCACATTTTTTTCATTAAAATGCATAACTATTTGGGCTTATACATGCTTACTCTTTAGTAGACTAAAATCGATTTCTCTAAACATTTCTATCCTTCTTGAAAAGAGGTAGATAGGGTAGGGAAAGAAATGGATATACGGATTTCTCTCTGTGTGTTTGTGTACGTGAGGTCAATGGTTTCACCTTTTAAAAAAAGAAAGTAAAGTCCTCTTGGCCTCATTTCATTATTATTGATGTATGCAGTCTACAGAACACACGTGAATACAAAGATAATATACAGTGTCTTCAACCAAATGATGTTCATCTTTGGTAACCATATATGATAGAGATATAGAAAAATAGAAGTACTAAGTGTTTTTTGTTTGTTTTTAAAACATACAAATATTGTATGCATTATGTAAAGCATTATTCTAGAATATGTTTGACTCTTAAGAAATTTTTCTTTTGTTTACAAAAATGATTTATGTAGTGTAGAAGATAAATAAAATTAGGGCAATATTACTCTCTTTCCTAAAGTTTTAACCGTCTGCTTCCTTAAACTTCATTTTGTTTTTACTTTTTGAGTTCATTTTCCTGCTTATGAATCAAAAATGTTCCCTATATATTTTACCATGGCATTTTAGTTAAATTCCTCAGATGCTTGGGACTGAGACATGTAGTTCTTATCATAACCATGCCTCCCAAAAGTGTTTAATTGCTAAATGTAAAAATTTAAGAGTGAATATTACTCTTCAACATTATATACATGAGTGTAATTACTATGCTGAAATATAATGAAACTCTCATTATGCCCACAATCAACTACCAAAAATAAAAGCATTTTGCAGGATGATGCAGGTGCTTGTAGTGAATTATAGAAATAAGCTTGAAGTTTCACAGACTCTTCATCTATAAAAAAAAAAAAATTCATCTTTTCAATTGTCAGCACTGTTCAGAAGCCCAAATGTTATTTATTCCAAAAGCCACCCCCCGACTTTTCCTTACTCTTCTCTCTCTCTTTCATGAATGGGGGTAGAGAGTGGAAAGGAAATCAGCTGCTAACACAAAGCATAGATTATTGTGACCCAACTTCAGAATTATTGAACCCGAGTTCAAATGTCTTTCAACTCTATTTGATAGATGTGACAGTCTTCTTTAAAGATTTATATACTGTACTGTTTTAAAACTCAAATTTTAAAGTTTGAAAATAATGTTATCTGATCCTTGCAAATAGTCTTGATCTGATCCTTGAACATAGTCTTATCTAAAATTATTTCACTTAAGGTTTCTGAAAATAGCATAAGCAATATGTCTGAGAGAACAGAATTTATTAGCAATGTTAGATAATGTTTCTATATAATTAAGAAAAATATTACCAAAGAAATCTACCAAAATGTTATTTACCTTATTTAATATCTGAACTTTCCAGTAAAACTTACAAATGGTGAATCTCCTGACATGCCAAAAAAAAAAAAAAAAAAAAAAAACTTTTTTTTTTTTTTTTTACTACTTTTAAACTAACATATTTTTCACCAAAGATTCAGGTAAAAAAGGCACAGTTCAAAGGAAAATGTCTTTTTTATTTTACACAATGTTAAGAATTGCATTTTGCTCTTGTAGCTTCTTGCTGCACAAATTTTTATGCTCTGAAACTTATGGACAATACTTCCATAGATCTTGCAGCACCAACAACTGTCAAACATGTCATCTCAACAGAATGAAGAATGTCCTTGGTTAGTTTATAGACAATTGTTGTATTTTTACATTGTTTGTTGCCATAAGGGTCTACCTGAAAATGGACAACTGCATCATAGATAATTCAGTTGTGAATCCCTTTTTCTTATTTCAGTGAATCAATGACTGTCATATATATATATATATATATATATATATATATATATATATATATATA
>NC_045436.1:10320310-10353210 GCF_002776525.5 Piliocolobus tephrosceles | reverse complement strand
ATATATATATATATATATATATATATATATATATATATATATATATAGTACAAAATATATTTCAGAAACTTTTACACTGGCCTACAAAATTAAATTCCTCTACTGTTCTCAAATCCCTAGAGAAAATAAGAGAGTGCATGCCAAACAAATCCTGTTTGCTTTCAGAAGTGTCAAATATATATCTATCTGGCTATTCACACACCTTTTTTTTATTCTGAATTACTCAATAGTGACAGAAAGCACACATTGATGGGAGCCAGAGCACATCACTATTGAAACGGCAAGAAAATTTGGCAAGGGACTTTATCTTGTTTTGTACTTTAAGGAAGAGAAAGAACTAGATTTACTACTATTTAAAGAAAAAATATACAACTCCAGCATGATTGCACATCTGTTAGCTGGAAAGGAAACTAGAAACGTACTGATTCTGGCCCTTAAATTGTTGCTGTAAACTTCCCAAAGCATTAGACAAGTTTACTTATCCCAGCTAGTTTAATTATACCGGCTTATTAAATAAGAAATGACAGAGGAGCAAAGTGACTTTTTTTTAGTACTATGAAGTCTGATTTATTTTCATCCACATGTGGACAGCAACCAAAATTTAGAAAACAGTCTTATTAACTACCTTCTACCACATGTTAATGGAGTATCAGGGCATGACTACTATGTATTATTGGTTTAATTTTGTTTTTCTAAATGTGTCTATTTTTAATTTTGTAGCTTAAACAAAATAAAAACATGTATTCCAGGTTTGCACTAATGACTAAATGAGTTAAAATTCCTCTTTCTTTCAGTAGTGGAAGCAAACATAGAGGCTTACACTAATGACTAAATGAGTTAAAATCCCTCCTTCTTTTAAAGGTGGAAACATACACAGAATCATGAAAAAAAAAAAAAAAAAAAAAAAAAAACCTTGGTCCAGGGAACCCAGGACAAGTCTGAGAGCTAATCTCAAGGGCACTTCTATTAGCTGAATGGCTCATACATTCAAAGAACTGGAGGAAAACATAGGGAATTTTGAAAATGGTCAATCTCCACTGATTTTTTTTTTTTTTACCTCTAAAACTCCTTAGTTCAATGGTAAAATTAAAAGATGTATTTTTTTTGAGTTTGTTTATGTAAACTTCCTTGAATTTCTAAAATGTTTCTTTCCAATATTCCATGACTGTAGATCTAAGGTCTTTTTTTATGCTTTTTCTCTCACTCTCTTTTCCTTTCTTCTCTCTGTTACTTCCACTTTTTCTTCTTTTAGTTTGTTCCTGAATTTAAAATGTATTGATATATCACCCATTATTTACATGATAGAAAACAGTAGTAATCAGATTTGGATCATTAAACCATGATGTATTTGCTTTAAAATATTTGCTGGCTACACACAGCCTCCCTACCAGAATCTCATTATTGAAGAAAAATACATTTTAAAATATCAGGAGCAGTAACTGACCCATCCATGAACCAGGTACTGCTTTTACCTTTTAAGTCAATGTCTTGGGAGAACCAGAGTAGTGCATATGTTTATTTCTTTCTAGTCATCCAATTCTTTCCCTTCCAAATATTTTCTTTCAAGGTCCCAGATTCTTTTGATAGTACTTTGTGCCTGAGTATTGAAAGTCTTTATGATTAACACCCTCTCTTTAATGAATACTTAAGAAGACAAAGTATGAAACATTGTAAATATAGAATTCATACATGTATGCAAAATAGGATTTGATATTTTCAGATGACAGTTGTCAGTCAGATAAATCTCAATATCTTCTTTCATTTTTAAGTATTCATTGCACAAATCAAACACCAATTATTTGCCCAGAACTGAGGATATAGTAGTTAAGAAAAAAAAAAAAAAAAAAATCCTCCTTCATGAAAACTGCATCCTGATGGTGGGAGAGACAAAAAATAAGAGAAATATTCAGAACACATTATATGTTAGAAAATGCCCAGAAAAAAAATATATACGTGAAGCAGGACAGAGAGTTGAGAGTAGGAGATTTTAGGCAAATGACTAACAGAAAGCTTCACTGAGAAGGGGATAAAATCAACCCTCTTTATCTGCAAGTTCTACAGCTACAGCATCAACCACCTGGGGAATACAAAAATACAAATTAAAACAATGTTGTATTAGATAAATACTCTAGAAATGACTTAGACTATATGGAAATATGTGTGCAGGTCATATGCAAATAGTACACATTTTATAGCAGGGATTTGAGCACCCTTAAATTTTGGTATGCACGGGGTCCTGGAACCAATCCCCCTGAGATGACTATACTCAAATATAGACCTGACAGAAGTGAATGAACAGACCGTGTAGGCATTTGGGAAAAAGAATTCCAGGCAGAGGGAGTAACCTCTGGAGTTGAGTGTGAATTGGGTGTGAGACCAAAGATGACTAAAGACCAGCTTATACAAGGCCTTTTAAACTATGCTCAGGGAACTCTTTTGAGGGTTTAGATCCAATGACTGACATGATCTGATATTTGTTGGAATGCGTGTTGCAGTTTAGTATAGCGGTTAAGAGAATGGACTCCGGTACCAGAGAACCCAGGCTTGAATCCCACCTCTGACATTATTTAACTATAGAATCCTAGTGGACTAACTGAGGCTTACTGTGGCTCACCGATCTCATGGGTAACCAAGAGACCATATTTGTATCTATTTCATGGAAATATGATAAATATTAAATGCACTGATATATACAAAGCACATGTTAAGGAGTATATAAGTATGTGTTAAAATATAAAGACAGTATATCAGCTGTGTTTGAAAAGGGCTCCAAGGGTCAAGGTAAAGCAGAGACAGCAATCAGGAAGCTACAAAATAATCTTCTTAAGAACTATTGTTGGCTTGCATTAGAACGGTGGAACTGTGAGTGGTGGAAAAAAGTGGCCAGTTTTGGCATATGTTTTGATTGTAGACCCAGCAGGATTTGTTCAGCTTAGAAGTGAGTATGAAAGATAAAGAAGAGTGAGGTTATAGTTCAGGCTTTAGGCTATGTAATTGGAAATATGAGTTGACATTTATTAAAGTGGAGAAGGCAATGAGCAGAAGGGACAGGTTTGGGTTTGAATGAAGAAAAGGTTTTTTAAACATTTTATTTAAATATTTATTTTTTGCAACATGTTTTGAGTAACTTTGTAAATTTGACAAGCCTGTTAAACACTCAAGTGGTTTCAAAGATTGGGTAGATATATGATTCTGGAGTTCAGAGAAAAATTCTGGGTTGAAGGTATAGATTTGGGATTTGTCAACCTACTTAAAACTAGATGAATTGATGAGGTTACAGAATGAGTACAGAAGGAGCAGTCCAAGTCCAAGGACTAAATTCTGGGGCATTCTAGCCTTTAGATGATGAGGAGACAAAGATGGCACATACAGGAAAAGAGAAAGCAGGAGAAACGCCATGGCTTACACGACACATGAAGAAAGAGGTTCAGTAGGAAGGTTTGATCAAGGGTATGAGTGATGGTGATGGGTCAAGACTGGGCTAAGTGACAGAGGTCATGGTTGACTTGACACAGCGATTTCTATATCAATCTGGAGATGAATTCCTGAAATCAGTGAGTTCGACGGCAGATGTAAGGAAAGGCATTAGAAACAAGAATTTCACACAGGAAATTCTTTTGAGGAATATTTCTACAAGTATAAAAAAGAAATATTAACTAAATGGGGGAATTAAATTGTATTTTACTTACATAAAAATTACCATGATTTAAAAATATCAGAAAACATCTGGTAAAAGATTTTTTTTTTTAATTGTGATACTCTATAAGTAAAAACGGAATTATTTCTGTAGGTGAAAGTTGCTATAATTTGTTTAACTGACTAGTGGATGACTAAATGAAACAAGGCTTTCTAATTGATCTAACCATGTATATAGAACTTTAAAAACACAATTGCCTTTTAGGCACAAGTATTTTGAGATATCTTCGTGACTAATTATTTCCCTTTCTAGGAACATTTTCCAACTACAACATTATACAGGTGGGTTCTGGCAACCATTTTTAAAATACGTAAAAAGTTGCCTTTGCCGCAGTTGATTATATCAGAATGGATACCTAACACAATATAAGGTAGTGAGAGTCTCTTTCTGTTATTTGGAATTTGAATTGAGGGTTTGCAGTGAGTTTTTCTCTACACTAAGTGTATTAGTCAGGGTGAGTTGGGAATATAGAAACCGTTTGATGCATTTTCAAAAGAAGGGATTTAATACAATAGATTGAATATTCAAATATTGGAGGACTGAAAGAACAAAAAACAAAACCCGTATTATCAACTTCACAAACCAGACACCACCTACAGAGCTGAGCTAACTCTTGTATTAGTAACTAAGAGGGAACTACCACCCGGAAGACTTGAGTTCACCCTGAAGCTAACACCCATAGACAGAAGTGAAGAGATGGTGTTACTGGAATTTAGGAGCTCAGATGACCTCATACATCTTCAGACGATGCCACGTGGCTTCTTTGGACAACAGAAGGATGGGATCTAGCTGGAAATAACACCTATTAGAGGCATACATGCTGATAAGGGTGCTAAAACAGTACAGAAAATAGAGCCATAGTCATTTTCTGTTGCCAAAGTGAAAGTGAGAGGGAATGAAAATAAAAATCACTTCTCCTATCTTCCGGCCTTTATCTCTTCCTTCTGAGTCTGGGCAAAAACTTGGTGCCACCTAGGAAGCAAGTCTGATAACACAATTTGCAGACCCCAGCTTTAGCATCATAGAGAAGGGAAAAAGGCTGGGCTTAGCTCTGAAGGATAAAATGTCAATAACCAGTAACCTGAGGAGTTTGGGGATAAACGTCCTTCACACTCCATGTGGATGAAGAGAGGAGACAGATGTTTTCCTGCAGGGAGTAAGAAGAAGAAATCTGTTCTTTCGAAGTAGAGCCTGAAAAAAATGAAAATACATTTCCTATTGGTTTTACATTTTGTAAAATCCAACCACTGAGACCCAGCTGAATTCCTGCTCTTGGATTTCGTAAGTTATGTTTACAGCCTTAAAATTAAGTTTCTCTTCATTTCATTTATCTAACTGAGGCACTCAGCAAAATATCTGGCATGTATTTGCGGTTTAAATAGTATTTACTGAAAGAGAAATTGGATCTTGTTTTCTGAAACTGACCATGAACTATCCTGTTCCAATATTCTATATCTCTGTGCCATCTAACAGAGCAGGCACTAGCCACATATGACAACTGAGCATTTCAAATGTGGTAACTTAGGTACCAAATTTAATAAGTTTAAATTTAATTGTAAAAACTGATATTGAAATCAATTATTAGGAACTTTTTTTTTTTTTTTTTTTGAGACGGAGTCTCGCTGTGTCACCCAGGCTGGAGTGCAGTGGCTGGATCTCAGCCCACTGCAAGCTCCGCCTCCCGGGTTCACGCCATTCTCCTGCCTCAGCCTCCCGAGTAGCTGGGACTACAGGCGCCCGCCACCACACCCAGCTAGTTTTTTGTATTTTTTTTTTTAGTAGAGACGGGGTTTCACCATGTTAGCCAGGATGGTCTCGATCTCCTGACCTAGTGATCCGCCCGTCTCGGCCTCCCAAAGTGCTGGGATTAAAGGCTTGAGCCACTGCGCCTTGCCTAGAAACTCTTAAATATGTTTGGAACAGCTGGAGATGTGAATCCACTTTTCAACCGTAAATTTCATGAAACCTGCGTAGATCGGCTGCTTCTGATGAAGATGCAACATTCAAATAGAGGTATATGAAAAATAATGTAAAATATTTCAGTAAAATGTTTATATTGATTCCATGTTGAAATAATAATATTTTAGATATTAAGTTAAAGAAAATATATTGTCAATATTAAATTTACCTACTGATTTTTATTTTTTAATGGCACTGCTGAAAATGGCATATGTGCCTCACATTATATTCTTACCGGAGACTGCTGCTTTAAACTCTTGCTACTCAAAGTATGCTCTTGGACCAAGAGTATATGCATCACCTAGGAGCTTATTAGAAATGCAAAACCTCTGGCACCTCCCAGACAGACTGAATCTGACTCTGAATTTGCTTTTTAATGAGATCTCCAGGTGATTTGTATGAATATTAAAATTTGAAAAGCACCACTACTTTTATATTCATTCGTTCCTCTAGAGCAAAGATTAGATATAGTCTGTCCGGTCTGTCTCAAAACATAGTTTGGTAATGAAAATTAGGACATGAAAGTTTGGTAAATAGGGGGATGATATCTATTAAACTTGAAAGCAGCATTAAGTAATACACAATTTTTCCCAGCAAGTTAACATTATGTGTCAGATAGTTATCACAGGTAACTATCAAACTATCAAGTAGTAACAGCAGGTAGTTACAGCAGATTGGCACCATGTACCCTAACAGAGCTAAACTCAGCAAGTTGCCTGGGGACGTAGTACTTGCTGTACGATACCATTTCACTCCGGATTTCTTGCTTTGTCTCAGTGTGGCCCAGTGATTTCTCTTGAAAAAATTTACTGGAAAGTTCTCCCTGAATTTTGTAAATTTCATGTTTTGTCTTCATAATCAGCATCCTTAGCCCCTCATTATTGCCTCTCTAACTGCCCGATGAGCTCTTCCTGTCCACTACACAGATAAAATCAATCCACTGAGAACAAGGCATTGCAGTAAAGAAAGAGTTTGATTGACACGAGGCTGGCCACGCCATGCAGGAGAGAAAGTTACTACTCAAGTCACTCTCGCTGAAGGCTACCAAGTTAGGAGTTTTTCAAAGACAGTTTGGTGGGTAGTGGGCTAGGTAGTGGAGAGTGCTGATCATTTGAGTTAGAGATGAAATTACAGGGAGTTAAAGCTGTCCTCTTGCATTGAGTTGGTTCCTGGGCCAAGGCCACGAGACAGTTGATGAGCCCAGGTGAAGTCATCAGGTTGACAGAAAGGCAAAAGCTTGAAGAGATATCACAAAAGGCCAATCTTACGTTCTACAATTGTGATGTTATCTGTAGGAGTAATTGGGGAAGCTACAAATTTCGTGACCTCCAGAATAATGGCTGGTAATTATTTACGCCTATATCTTAGTAGAATTCAGACCCCTCTTCTCCTCCCAAATTGGTTGTCTTTCATTAGTTTTACAAAGGCAGCTTAGTTTTGAGGAAGGGCTATTATCATCTAAGCAATAAATTAAATTGCCTCCAAAGTTAGTTTGGCCCATGCACAGGAATAAGCAAAGACATCCAGCCTGTGAGGTTAGAAGCAAGATGGAACCAGCCATGTCAGATCTCTATTACTACCATAATTTTGCAAAGGCAGTTTCACCTCTTCCATCGAGTTACTTTCTCATTGTTTCTAAACTTAACTCATATATTGATTTTTGAATTCCTTTATTTATCAGAACTTTATGATGTCATTTAAATGTCACTAGCATTAGAACTGCTATTTTTTCCGTTTGTCCCCTGTTGCACAGGTCCTGAGTGATCTACTTTCAGCCTTATTTTTTTTTTTCATTAAGCCTTACAATTATTAGTATATAACTTTGTAGTATGTCTTGTTTTACAGAAATATTATATTGGGTGAGCAGAAATAGCTGCATTTACTATTTTTGTAAATTGTGACTATTGAAAGCCTGAGAAATTCTCTTATGCCTTCTGTTTCAATTTTTAGGTTAAAGGATAAGTTCCAAAGAAAATTGTCAATTATTGGAGAGACTTCGTTATCAGAGTAAGTTGTATGAGGAATGGTGCTGGAGGAATTGTTTAACACTGAAATCGGTTTTCAACTGTTCTTAATTTATCATTTATATTGTGCTTAATTCCAAAAAGGATCAGAGGTTGAGTACAATAAAGAATATCAATTTAAAAGACCCATTAAAACAATTGAGTAGTAATTGAAGGGGCAAACGGGAGGAAAAAGAGAAAGTGTAATTGTGCTAGAAAATCTTGACTAAGAGCAAGAATCATTCAGAAAAAATTCTGAACAGCAAGCATATCTAAGCTTACTGGCAATGAGAGCAAAATAGACTAGCTATCCAAATAATTAATATAATATTTAAAAATGTAAACCTCTTTATATGAAAGACAGAAAAGCTCATTGGGTATGTTATTCAAAATCAGACTTTCAAAGTAACAAAAAGGCATTCTTCAAAAGGCTACTTCTTACATTAATTTTCATCAAAAGCTGAGTGTTCATTATATTATAGTTCTGTGATACGGCTCTGAGAGAAATTGATAAAAACTTTGTTGATTAAAAAAGAAATTTAATACCTACTATACATAATGCATTGAGCTGAGAGCAAGAGGTGTGCATAATGCTCTGGCATTCATTCAGGAAGGAAGACAGGCACTGAGAAAGCACCCAGAAAGGTAAGCTTAACATTTTCAAGGTGCTACCAGAGAATATATCAAGAAATTTTATCCTAGACTGAAGGGCAGGAAAACTTGCTGGAGGTAATGACATTTATGCTAAGACTTGAAAAATAAGTTTGAGTTCTCCAGACTAAGGGAATTATTTCTGTAAAGACTCTGTAGTGAGAAACAAGTCCAGTATGGCTTCAGGGTGCTGAGTGAAGTGGACTCTTGCTGGAAAGGTTAAAGTCGACTAAATGGAAATGACATCTTAGACTTAGTAAGATTTCGCTCTTAATCATAGATACTAGGAGGGAAATTTAGAGTTTCTGAAGTGGGAGTTATTCACAGTTTTTGAATATATATTCTCCTAAAGTAGAAAGTAGATTACATGGAACTTTTAGTGAATAGGAGGTATAAGTTATGAAGCTATTGAAATGGTTCAAAAAAGGAATAATGGTGAGTGAGCTAAGGTAAAGACAATGGAACAAAGAAGAGATGAAACGGAAGAAAAGGGAGAGAATGAATCAGACTTGGTGCATTTGCATATGGAAGGTGAGGGAGTGAATCACGAAATCTCCAGAATCTTTACTTGAGAAAAATCGTTTAGGACCATTGGTATCAGAAGCCTAATTGTGGTTACTGAGATGAGGAATTAGATGTACACATGAGTCCTCAAAGTTGTTTAAAAAATAAATTTTTTTGCATATATTGATATTGCTAGACTGTAAGATGGTGGTGGGAGTATTTCATGTTGGCATTAGCAATGATTTCATAGAGTCCTATACTTTTGATCTCTGGAAGGAGAGAGATTGTTAGTCTGTAAAAGTACAAAAAGTACAGGGCCATTTTGCACTCTTCAACTGCTGTCTTATGCTGACTGATAAACCATCAGATTGTCTGTCCCTAGATTATGCTGTAAGAGCAGGTGAGTTCCAGGAGGAGGCCCTCCTGCCATAAAGACATAGTAAAGAAAAAACACATACATACATAAATGGAAAGAAGACAGGCTATGTTATTTGCTTTTGGTATTTAAAAACATGACCTGATTTTGAAGTCTGAAATAGTTCAGATGTCGACATACTCTTGGTTGCATTGTAAGTAGTGAGTTAATCATCCAACATTATCACTAAAACCCAATCCTAGTCATAATTCTTTAAAAGTATCATTGTGTTGGCCCTAGAAATCTATCAGTTCCATTCAAGTAGAGTTCCTAAAGATCTATTTTCTTTACTCCTGAAATAATGGACATTAATGGATCATGTGAATCTTTTTAGTTTATAAGAAACTCCTGCTTTCTAAATTACCATTTTCCCCTGAGGAGCAAGACTCCTAATTGAGACAAGTTCTCAAATTTATTTTATGTTCTTGTAATTATTTTAAAACATAACGGCAATAAAAAGTTATGCCTCTTCAGTGTATTTTTATGTATTCTTGTCATCATACAGGTTCAAGAGGCATTCGCCATTTAAAATTATATGTTTTTTTATTTTTCCAAATATAATTATTATCCAATAAGGCAAATATAGGTTTGACACAAAATATGTTCACATATTTCATTTCCTAAGTATGCTCAGTTTACTTAATATTCAAATTATTTATAGTTTTATTTTAAATGTTAACTGCTGAATTTATTATTTCTTTGCCTGAAACTGCCAAATCAATTGTTCAAATTGCAAATGGAAAATTAACAAATTAACTTAATTCAGTTCTTACTGCATAAGTTTTATGATAATAAATATAGTGGTTAGCACATGTTACCTAGAGGAATTTTAATTAGTCCACAAAGAAATTTTTGTATCTCTGCAGAGAAATCCATTTAAAGATATGACTCCCAAAGCATGAGTGTGTTAGGGACCCAACACATAACATGTTGAAACTTTAAACAATAAAGTAATAGAAAGATAATAAGGCAACTCTCAGCCAGGGGTCCACATACACATGAACTTACCCTGGAAAATTTAGAGGAAACTCGAATGAAGAGAATACTTGTAGACTTCTGGACAAGGTTGAACAGGGAAAAGAGATGCCCACGCTACATAAAGCAGAAAGTAGTATTGATTCCTTGGGTGGAAGGAACTAGAGAAGAAAATAGTGTTATTAAACCTCACTGGGGAAATACATATACACGTATATATGTATACATATGTATACATATGTATACATATATACGTGTATATGTATACATATGTGGTGTATACATATATATGTATATATGTATACATATGTGGTGTATATATATACAAACACACACACACATATATATATATTAGTCAGGGTTCTTCAGAGACTGTATTATCCAGTGTTCTTCAGAGAAACAGGAGGAATAGGATGTGTATGTTTGTGTGTGGATGTATGTATAAAGAGATTTATTTAAATAACTGGTCTATGTGATTGTACAGAATTGATGAGTCTAATATCAGATGGGGTAGTCTGGCTGGCTGGAGACTCAAGAAAGAGATGTAATTCAAGTCCAAAGGCAATCTGTTGGCAAACCAGGATGATCCAACATTGCAGATGAGGTTTGAAGGTATTCTGCTAGCAGAATTCCCCTGTGCTTGGGGAGGGCTGTCTTTTCATCTATACAGGCCTTCAGCTGATTGGATGAGGCCCATCCACATTATGGAGGGCAATCTGCTTTACTCAAAGTCATCCAATTTAAATGTAAATTTCATCCAAGAACAATCTTACAGAAACATCCGAAATAGTGGTTAGCCTCAAATATCTGGGCACTGTGGTCCAACTAAGTTGACACATAAAATGAGCCACCACAAATAGGGACTGCCCTATGGGATCATGTAATCTGGAGCTGTGGTCTTGAAGAGGCACAGCCATTGCAAGATCCCTGACACTGAAGTGGGGAAGCAATGATCCAGCCTCCATTACCACTAAATAGTTAGGGCAAGACTACAAAGCATAGGGGCTAGGCCTGCTGCAGAGCTCTTTTTAACTCAGGGTTCTACTCAATACTTTGAGTCATACAAGTAACTTGCAGATGGGATAGTGGTTAGTTCAGTACATGGAAAGGACCTGTCAGAAAGGTCTGCTCATTGAGGAGCAGCTGTTCGTCTTTAATTTTAGACAAGAGTATACATCATGATGCAGAACCCCAGCCCTTGCATGACAGAAACTACGTGGCAGGCTCTGAATTACTGTGGGTCTATCACCCACTCTCTCATGTGTCTAAGGAACTTGATATTCAGAAACTTGGTATTTCTTGCTCATTAGATTTGTTCAGCATGAGGCCATCGACATTGATCCTAGGGGATATTCTGTGGAATGTCAGGGTGAGCCAGGCCTGTCGAGACCACATTACTAGGGTGAGCAGAGTTGACATAGTCCAAATCAAAGCAATGCAGCTCTGCTGATTTTCCTGCCAAGCTAAGGTAAACTGCTTCTTTATCTTTTCAGAAATTTGATTTGAGAAGGATACATTTGCCTCAGTAATAGTTGCATACCAGATACTGTGTTGCTTTCTTCCCATACTGTTACATCTGAAATGGCAGCCACTTTGGTTTCCCCACCTGATTCAATGCATTTCTCCAAAGACCATTTGGCTTTTACATAGGACAAACTACCAGGTAGAACAGATAAGCAACTGGAATCATTATTCATTCATCTTCCAAGATTTCATGATGGCATCAATCTTTGCAAACCCTCCAGAGATGCAATACCAATATGATTCACTATTTGCACGTGCGCACATGTGTGTGTGTATGTGTGTGTGTGTGTGTGTTGGAGGGCCAGTCCCATAGGATTTCACTCAGCATTTGCTACTATAGTAGTACTCGTACTCACACAGTAAGCCAAGAATCCACTGTGTAAATTCTATAAGTTAATCTTATATCTGTATATCTATATCTATATATGTATATAGGTATATATCTATATCTATATCTTATATCTATATAATATATCTATAGCAACTACACAGTCGGAAACTAGGAACAAGATATAAGTTGTGTATTAAAGCCTACTGGAGTCCCTGGAAATTTCAGGTTAGCTTTTCTTGCTTTTTTTGCTTCTCCAAAGAACCCCCATTTTGGGCAGTGGAACATGGTAGCAATATCTAACAGTCCCTAACATAGGTCAGTATTACCCCTTCCACAGTGCACAGTCACTGAAGAAAATGCTCACAGGTTCCTCAGATGAAGACTTTGAGAAATGTTTACACTATACTTCTATATTCACATTGCAGAATCTTTATCCAAGTGACCCAGCATGGCCTCATTAATGGGACTCAGGTCTAAGAACTGGCTAAAGTTTATAAAATGGATAAGAGAATATGGATTCTGCTGCTACAGAATGGATAAGCTGTTACAAATTTCCTCTATACCAACCTGAATCGGGATTCTACCCAGCAGAATCATACAGAAAAATGAGTACCATGATAGGCTGCTTACCCCTTTCATTTTCTGAGAACCCATGCTCAAGTTGCCACCTTCAAAGCTCCATGTGGGTCAAAATATTCTCACTGCTACATTATCCATGTTCTCTGTGGCAGTAATTGCACCCATCTTATCTCTGATAATTAAGCCTTTGAAATCAGACTCTATTGATGAAACATTTGAACATTCCATTGTACTCTTGAACACTTAGGCTTGTAGAATGGGTCAGCGAGTTGTGCTTACAAAATTTATCCTAACATGACAATTTCTTTAAACTTATTCCTTGCTTTGTATTATTCCAAGGGAATTCTAGTATGGAAATTGTATTAAAAATAGACGATAAGCTCTAATCTTCAAAGAGATCTCAAAGCAAACTGTTAGAGGCCTCCCATTTGAGCTGAAAAATTAAATTCAAAATCCAACATTAATACAACTCTATCAAAAAATTTGAACCAACCCAACCTTAAATAGTAACTTTTTTGGTTTATTAGCCTTGGAATCCATTCCTACAGATGCTCCCCTGGCTTGTTCTGATACAAAGTAGCGTGTGCTTCCAATTCCTTTGACATCTGTTTCTCCTGGAAAATACCTTGATGTTCTCTTCTGGAGGATTTCCCTTCTGGAGGACTCTCATTGGATCAAAAACTACGCCTTTACCCTTTGGGGTTCCAAGAGAAAATTAAGCTCCAAAGCCCTAAGGAATTCATTGTATGTGATGAAGTAACCTACTTCCTATCCATCTATAATGGGACTAGCTATATACAATCCTTGGGGAATTTGAGAAAATAATCACTCACATAATTTTCCATAAGGTTTAATTCTCTTGCTGGACCCTGGCTGAGAAAGCCTGTACATGGACACTTTGAAGAGAGGGCATATCTGTCCCAGGTGAAGTCATTAAACATCCGTATGCAATCATCAGATAAGAGAGAATAGGTAGCTATCTCTGGCAACGAAGCTTCAGGGATAGTAGGTTGTTCAGAATCCTCTGCTTTATCTGTCTGTTCAAATATGCTTCTTCCAAGCCTTAAGGTTCCATTCTTTCCCAATCAGTGCTTTAACTAACATAAAACTTGTGAAGTCCTGTATTTAGCTGGTTTGGTGGTATTATATTTCAGACATGATCTTCAATCACAAAAGCCCTACAAATACAAAACAACAATAAAGGTTATTTTAAAGATCACCATAGAAGTTTTCTTCTAGGAATCTCCACTTAACAGTTTGGTGCTAGGAATTCAAGGCCCACTTTGTTGTTTTGTTTTTGTTTTGTAAACTCTCCAGTGTATTCAGAGGCAACTTGTTTATATGTTATAACTCGCAGCATTTATAATCTCAATTGCCATCAGGTACAATGGGCGCTTAATCTCCCACAACTTTCCCTTCCACCTCATGATGATGCAGGATTCTTTGCTCCTTAGCTCAGCTAGCTCTGGGTTCTTGTCTCACGGCCAGGAAGAAGGAGGCACATAGACACTCAAATAGTGAGTGCAATAGAATCTATGAAGTGGAAAGAAAGACTCTCAGCTAAAGGAGGAGTCTTGAAAGCAGGTTGTTGGTTGTCCCCTTCACAGTTGAATACAAGAGCTTTTACATATTCAAGCTGAAGGGACTGGGTTCCTTATTTGTGTAAGGTGTGAATTCCTGGTGGCTCCACCTGCCCTTCCAGGGTGCACATGCAGCCTTAGTCTGAGCCACTCCATATTGATTTATTTCCCTTCCTGTGCATGTGTTAAGAAATGGAATTTTCCATTGCAGGCATGTTCAGGTGAGCCCCCTCCCCCCACCCTGCAACTCCCCTTATCTGCACAAAACATCTGGTGTAAGCACTTGTGGAACAGGTAGCAGGTTCTCAGGGGACCCTTCCCTTACTGTCTGCTTAAAGCAAGCTGGCTAGCTCCTTTTGATAAGAATAATTTGAATAATTATGATAATACTGCCTGCTTTGGATATCAGTGTGGAGCGTATATTTCCCAATCCAGTCCAAAATCCTATATTGAAGGATTGAAGGCCACTTCTAGAACAGAATACTGGCAATCAGAGTCACACAGAATATAGAGAGACTACATACAGAATTTCGGGAAGAAGTTAGGGATGAAATCAGAACAGAGTTGGTAAAACGTAGTTCTAATGGACTGTCACCTGTGTGAATCTGTTAGCACCTCCAAGAATAAAGAGGTAAGGAAGGAAATAGTTTTGTCAGAACCCAGTGAGACATGAACATCTGAGTTGGTTTTGCCTACAGTTGGCTGTTTTCTTAGATGTATACAGCTAAGTATAAAATAAATGTAAAATTCCATCTCCAAAATTCTCTTCTTTGATTGTCTGAGTATATCTCCTTTTACCCAGAAGCCCACTGAGGTCAGAGAAAGGAAAGGAAAGGTGGAAACGAGATCTGGATGATTAGATGAAGGATAACTAGCACAGCATCATATCAACTGTAGTTACTCCAATATTCTAGCAATATATTTACCATTTATGTTAGTAGTAATGAAACATTCTTATATACTAATTAATATAAATTACAAATATATATGTATGTATAACTAAAATAAGTGAAACTATAAAATATAAGCATTTAGAATATAAATAAGAAATATTCACAATATAAGTAACAAAAATATTTAATGTAGTTGAATACATAGAGTGTTCCAGGTACTGTATAAGTATATGGGTGTCTAAGTAAGTTATTATCTGTCACAGTCCTCACTAAATCTTATTTGGTGTCAATTCATAACATTTTCAGAAAATAGAGTCCCATCAGCTTTAAGGTCACACATTTTATAAGTGATAGAACAAGGACTGAAACCCAGGATATCCAAGTCAGGGATATAAAAACCACCTTTGAGCTGTTTTAATTCTAATAGAGACAAAATGAATTTGATTATTCTTATTTTATAGATTGTGCTATCATACAAACAAAGGTAAAACTAAAATTCTATGTTCAAGGAAGAGCACAGCTAATGAGCACCACAGTTAGGGAGAGAACCGGAGTCTCTGAGACCAGACGGAGCCTTCCTTGTGTGCCCATTTCAGATCCTTCAAACAAGCTGTCTCTTTGCTGCTTCCCAGATAATTATACTATAATTGCATGCTTTAAATTAAGTTTCAGTGTGTGCCTCCAGTATTTCTACTGACCACTTTGTGTACAATCAGCCTTAAAGAATTATGCAAATATCTTCTTTAGGTTCCCTTGGTTGCAAATTACTTTTTAATTTACTTAATTATAAAGGGCATTTGTCTCTTCTAATATGTAATAATTAGGTTTAAGTGTACAGGCAAATGAATTGATTCTTGGCAACACTTCTATAGCATATATAATTTTACATTTTAGTTTTAATTTATTTGCGTATTTGATGTTTATCTGGTTTTATAGATGTACATACATTGAAATATATGTGTATATATATTGATATGTATACATGTCCATAGGTGCATGTGTACGTGTGCGTAGGTGTGTGTATATACTCAACCCATATCTGTTACTAAATGTACTAAACATTTTCTTAAAAGGGAAATACCAAGGGCCAGCGTCAGAAGTCTACATCAACCTTGTCTTTTTCAGGAAGCAACAGATCTGTGCTGCTTCCTCAAACTCTACTGATGGCCTGTCTGCTTCCCTTTGAGCTAGACATCACAACTGACTGACTCTACCACTGTACTAAGGCATATCATCCTCTAAATCAAATAATTACCAATTTGGTCTGCACAAATCTCTGCACATGTGTAGAGCATATAAACACTACTTCCTAGGTTGATTTGTAAGAGGGAACTTAGGTGTGAAAATAGCAATCCCGAGGCAATGGATGACGAGCCTGAGGGTGGAAGCAGCGCTGCCTGCTCATACCCTGTCTCTGTGCTTACCCGCACTCTCTGATGTGAGGGGCCCTTCAGGCAGCCACTAGCAAATCTGTTATGCTCATTTCCTGATAGAGCAAAATGACAACCTTTTTCTTCATTTAAGACTAAATTTTGCCTTTCCTTTTTTTAATATTTCAAACATATAAGAAAAATTGTTTATAATTTATCTCACTTTTATAAGTTCTTGATGATGATTATTAATTCAAACATCTAAAACACAACTAAAGTGGTTCTGAGAAGAGATGTTTGACTCATTCTGTCTGTCTATCTACATGACTTCACTGAGCACTTATGAAGTTACTTGGATAAATGAGTGAAGAAAGAGATGAAATTGTTCCCCTCATAGAGCTCATAATACCGGTGGGAAAAACAACTCTTGAGAAAATGAGAGGTAAACACACATGTGCGAAAACTTAACATGTGCTACAGAGATACAGCAGAGATGGAGATAAGAGGCAGGTGTTGCAGCGTTAAATAAGGTGGGCAGGTTAAGAACTTAACAAGGAGGTGTTATTTTAGTAGAAATTGAAGGAGATGAGTGAGTGAGACATTTACATATATGTTGGAAGAGTATTTTAGGCAGAGGAAGCAGCTAGAACTGCAAGAGAAGCACACCAGTGTATTTAGGGACAGCAGGAAATCTCCATACACTGAGGGCCATCAAACAGCAAGGAACTTACAGGACATGAGGTTAAACAGCAAAACGTGTTTGATAGGGATGGGGCGTGTCTCACTGGGCAGATGGGAAGCTGAAAGAGAAACTGAGCAGAAGCAATAAGTGACATGAAAACCAGCACTGGCGCGGAAGTTCTTTATCCTTGATTCTGCATATCCCATGAAAGCAATGTCTGTCCCTGTTTTGTGAAAACATATGTGGTGGAGAGATTAGCGTGCCTGGCTCAGGGTGCACCTTCAATAAATAGTCTTTGCTTTATTTTCATTAAGTAAAACTAAAGTTGAACATAAGCAGAAAGATATTTAAAAAATAAAACATGTTGTCATATTCAAAATATGCCAAGGTTTAAGATTTCAGTAGAAATATTTGCATTCTACTGTGAAAATTGAGCATATGTTGGTAAAAGATCAAACTTCTATTGTTATCTTATGAAATTCCAATTCTTCTGCATCCCCAAGACAGTTTCAATCAAAGTTGAAGTAAATCCCCAGTGCTTCCAGGTTTGTAGTTATAACTTGATTTTTCATTACAATTTAATAGTAAATTAAGTTTACTATTCTACAATGTAATAATAGTTCTTTGTTTTATAATATTCGAATTTCCACAATTATGAAGTTTATGTAGGGAAGGAAAATTGTCTTAACCAGATCATTTCCACTAATAAATTAACAAAATTAGTCACTAATCAAACCTCACACACCACTTAACACTAACATCTTTGCTATGCTGTCATGGCAATGGGAATTGTAATTAGTATATTGAAAATACAAATTTTGAATTTCAATGTTTTTATCTCGCTCTGTGAAGAAAAATAAAATGCTAAAGAAAAGAATTACATTTAAAGCTATTGACAGTCCATATCTTCCAATGTGACACCAACTGACAATGAAGAAAAAAAAAAAAAAGATGATGAAGCCTTAAAAGAAAATGACAAATAGGTGCTGGAGAGGATGTGGAGAAATAGGAACACTCTTACACTGTTGGTGGGACTGTAAACTAGTTCAACCATTGTGGAAGACAGTGTGGCGTTTCCTCAGGGTTCTAGAACTAGAAATATCATTTGACCCAGCAATCGCATTACTGGGTATATACCCAAAGGAGTGTAAATCATGCTGCTATAAAGACACATGTACACGTATGCTTATTGTGGCACTATTCACAATAGCAAAGACTTGGAACCAACCCAAATGTCCATCAATGACAGACTGGATTAAGAAAATGTGGCACATATACACCATGGAATACTACGCAGCCATAAAAAAAGATGAGTTCATGTCTTTTGTAGGGACATGGATGCAGCTGGAAACCATCATTCTCAGCAAACTATTGCCAGGACAGAAAACCAAACACCACATGTTCTCACTCATAGGTGGGAATTGAACAACGAGAACACTTGGACACAGGAAGGGAACATCACACACTGGGGCCTGTTGTGGGGTGGGGGGAGAGGGGAGGGATAGCATTAGGAGATATACCTAATATAAATTATCAGTTAATGGATGCAGCACACAAACCTGGCATATGTATACATATGTAACAAACCTGCACGTTGTGCACATGTACCCTAGAACTTAAAGTATAGTAAAAAATAAATAAATTTTTTTAAAAAAGACAAATGACATGGTTGGCATGGTGGCTCACGCCTGTAATCCCAGCACTTGGGAGGCAGGAGGATTGCCTGAGGCCAGAAGTGTGAGACCAGACTGGACAACATAGTAACACCCCAGTCTCTACACAAAATTTAAAAATTAGCCAAGAGTGGTGGTGCACACCCATCTAGTCCTAGTTACTTTGGATGCTGAGGTGGGAGGATCCCTTGAGCCCAGGTGTTCGAGGCTGCAGTGACCTAGGATTGTGCCACTGCACTCCAGTCTGGGTAACACAATGAGACCCTGTCTCAAAAATAGTAAAATTAAAAGACAATGATGTATACATCCAAGATTAGAAACTCGGGAGAATTGATAAAGCCTTTGAATATTATTTTTCAAAAATGGCAACCTTTATGATCATGCTAAAAGTCAAATATGAATTAAAATATGCCATGTTATATTATCATATATTTCACCTTTAAATTATGTAAAACATCAGTTGAGTGACTGTTTGATTAAGTTGCCATTCGGTTGAAACAAATCATTGCTAAAAATGATTTAAAATGTTCTTTACAATTTTTAGTTTTATTTGTAGGGAAAACATGTAAGTCATTTGTATATTATATTCTATAAAATGTTAGTCCTTGTTTTAAGTTAAATTACTTAAGAAGCCATTTTTTCCTGTACCGATTATTCTTATTTTCAGCTATTAACAATTTCCTGTACATTATTTAGATAAAATAAATCATTTAATAATATGTTACTATCTCAAATACAATAGTATTTTTGTCAACCATTTTCTTTCACAATAAGGGAATTATTGTTTATAAAACCATTGCATATAGACCTCTGATTATCCTAAGGAAGGGAAAAAAACCCATATTGAGTCCCAAAGTATATTTTGCCAATTATTATTATATCATTAAATTACCTAATAAAGAAAACAATAAGGGGCATGGATGGGGCTTAGAGACTTTTAAGGAAAATGGCAGTTTGTAAAGCTGGTCAGAATCAAAGTCATTATTTAGACTCGTGGTTGTCTCTTACAAATTTTCGTATTTTCGTCATATTAATACATGTTCAACTGCCAACTGTTTTCCCTTGAAATCTATATTTTGTGTGTGGAGAAAGAAGTCAAATATTTAAATCTGGATTTACAGGAATATTAAGTTAATTTTTATAATTAGGATAATGAATTAGCATGAAAGAATGAAAGTTTACTCATATATTTCATAGCTACTATGACCAGCCTCAAAATTAATCATAGATTCATAATTTGTAATTTGTTTTCCTTTTTGTAATATGGAAATGTACTGGGTTTGTGTCTCAAAAGACTAGTTAAAGCTCTACTAACCAACTAAGTGACAAATATGTTTTGAGTGTTACATAGTCACATTGTGTCTAGTACTACATAATAATTTTTAAATGCTTGTTCTCAAGGAACTTACAAGAAAATTGAGAACATACATATATATAAAAAGTTAGAAAATATAAACTAATGTTATTTAAGGCTAACTGAATTGTTAAATTATCTTTCCTTTATTTAAAGAAACATTGAAATTCCTTTAATAAAAGTTTCTATTATAAATTTAAATGTTATGGTAATTTATTTCTTACTATCATCTTGAAATCTTTTTTTTTTTTTTTTTTTTTTTTTGCCAAAGAATACTAACTAAAAATTAGAAGGTTTGCTTCAAAGTCTGAACTTTGACAAATGATAGTGTTTCACAGTAAGTTAAAAAAACAAAAAAATAGCAGCTAGGTGTTGTTTGGATTCTAAAACAAATATGTTTAGTCATAAAGGAAGACATGATTATATCCCATGGAACTATCCGTATGTCCTGGCACCTGCAGGTTTAGAAAAACGAATGAAACAACAAAAAGCTAATGAATAAAATGGGTAAGAAATAGCATTGCAGAATGTTGACAAATGTAAATTTCTACAGTCCTGACTAGAAACTGGCACATGTCAGAGCCATCAAAATTAAGTGCCAGAAACTCAGGACAAAAAGAATTCAAGATGTTTAACTGTAGGCATATTTAGTTTTCTAATCCAGCCAAATTTCTACACATGCTGGAGACTTGTAGTAGAGGAACATTCAGCTGTATGTTTTGACATCCAACTTGGCATCTCTGAAAGTCAAGCTCTGAAAGCTACAGTACAGAAAGAAAAGCTAGAGATCAGTGTTTCGTGATTTTTTATGAAAGATGTTTAATGGTCCAGCTCTAAAATGTTACTGGCACAAAATATCACACATTATCCAGCTTTCTTTTGCCAAAGTCACATGGAAACTGAAGCTATTTTCCATATTTTTCTTTAATTTTGTAAATGGAAAGCTTAATGACCCCAGGCTCTGCATGACTTTGGCAAAGAGATGTTGATACAAAACAATAATGTAAAAATAACATAAATATTAAAACACAGGTTCTTGCTGTCTTGATCTGCATCTACATTTATAAAACGTGTTTTTAGGGGAAAACAACTATTAAACTCATTACAAAGAAAAATCGGTTGATTTTCAGTGGCTTGGCTCAATCGAAATTGAACTGTTTATTTCTCAAAGTTATTATAGACTCAATAATACTTCTGTGTATCACTTACCATATGGTATTTAAACTTATGAATACATTTAATATCGTGGATACATGTATTCATAACTTTAAATCCTTAAGAATAATACAGATACACTTATAAGGTATTTAAACTTAGGTATCACAAATATGAAATATTTAAACTTATGGATAGACACAGGTATTTTTTGAAAATATGAATACTATCATTTCCTTCCCTTCATATCAATAAAAATATAGTACACAAAATCAGTTTCTGTTTGCGATTTTTGTTGTTTTTGTAGACATGATATCTTACTATGTTGCCCAGACTGGTCTCAGACTCCTAGTCCCAAGTGACTTCCCACCTCAGCTTCCCAGAATTCTGGGATTACAGGCATGAGCCATCATGCCCAGCCACTGTTGTATTTTTAAACATTCAGATGTAATCTCTGCTTCCTCAATTAGAAATACTCTTGTCAGAGATGGAATATGACAGATAAAAGATACTCATGGTTAGATGTTTGTTGCCAAAATTACAAAGTTTGTGTGATCATCAACTTTTTCTTTTTTTTTTTCATATCCCGTTGGTTCTCCAATACTAATCCATATTATCACTAGAGAGAGGTCACATGTAAACTCTTGTTATTATAAGCCAGTGAAAGAAACTGGTAAGAAAATATGCCTTTTCAACAGAGACATGCAACAGTTGATGATTATATTTCCATAAGCTCCTATAAATCCTAGAGAAAACCAGTTGTTTTAAAAGCTTGTTTATGAATATCCATCAGAATATTTTTAACACTATTTAGGTAGGGTACTGTGATGAATATAACTGATTTAAGCCAAAATCTATAGTTGTTTTGATTTCTACAGTTCAATTTTTATTTCCTCTTTATTCAGAATAGTAATGGTTACAATTAGAAATCCTTATGCATAGCTTGTTAACCATAAATTCAGCCTTCCTTTAGAGATTTGTATATACTAAAAGTACAGGATAAATGATCTGCTATGAAATGCTTTTCCTTAACAACACGCAGTGTGTGTGAATCATGATAAAGAATTCAGCACCAGTGATAACAAATGACATGGGTTGATAATACTCTGGAGCATTTGAAAATTTATCTTTATACATTAAATGTTAAACACAGAAAGCATCCATTACGTATAACAAACACATATGGGGTATTTATTCAACTTCTGATTCAGTTCAATGGTTTACTTTTTGGGCTTTGAAATTACAGAAAGAATTCCAGGAGACCAGCACAGTTACATGCCTGGTTTTATGTTATTGTGTTATATACATGGTATGTGTATGGATTTCTCCACAATGAGTTTGGAAAGAGCATTGATGCACGTGCTTAGAATACTTCTAAGTTCTAACGTATGAGAATTGTGAACCTAGAAAATGTAATAGTATGAACCTCTTTATCTTAACGTTTATAATATAGGAATTATTCCAGATCTGCCTACCATAATCTTTGGAAGCAAATTCTGTTTTCAAAACATCTATTTATCTGTCTTCTCCATCAATATTCCACCTTTTTTACTCACTCTATACTGTTTTCTGCTCTTGTATTTCCTTAAAAATCTCTAATTCTCTTGGAGCTTCAGATTTTGTTTCTGAGAAAATTACAACAGTTGAAATTCCCAGAATAGTTTTTTTGCTGTTGTTGTTGCCATTTGTTTTTTGTTTGTTTGTTTGTTTTGTTTTGTTTTGTTTTAATGAGCTCTCACTATGTTGTCCGGGGCGATCTTGAGCTCCTGGACTCAAGGAATCCTCCTGACTTAGTTTCCTGAGTAGCTGGGATTACAAGCGTGAGCCATCATACCTGACTAGAATGTATTTTTATATAGTATTCATGAATTTTCCCTTTTTAATAAGCTAGTTTATTTGAACGAGATGACTGGGTTCTCCAGCTGTGCTGTGTGTCTTTTTGTTCATTATTCATTACTATTGAAAAAAGGTGTACAGCAAGATTCTAAGTGCAGGGCACACCAACTGTTTTCTAGATGTATTAGATGATGTAAATGTGAGATCCTGCCAGGAATGTATGTTACTACGTGACACTAACATTGTTAGGTAAATTTTTTAACTGTATTGGAAAGAGTCATTTAGGATACCACTGCTCATTCTATATTCAAATTAACATTGCAGAGCTTGAGAAGATATTTTTAAAAGAAAGAAAGTCATCCTTCAGCCTGAGTAAAACTGAAGTAAAATAGTAAATATGTGTGACTGCCAGTTTTGAGATACATGCAAAATAAATAGTCATTTCTAGTATCTTCCCCACTAAGAGGCAAATGCTGATTTTTGACAAATCTACTTTCCTGATTGGCAACTACATGCATCATTCTTCAGGTTATGAAATCATATACCTGTTCATTGTGAGGTGTTTAGAATTCTGTGAACAATGCTAGTAGGGCCACTCGTTTCTAACACATGTGCCTGGCTGCTTTGGGCACCATCTTGCTTGGACATGCACATGTGAGCAGAGGTTACCTAAATTCGTTGCTGGTTTCAGTATGGACTCCTCTCTAGCACTTTTCTATTTAACCTAACTGAAATTTAATGACCTAGAGGAAACAGAGGCAGTTAAATTAAAAGATTTGTAACTATGCACAGTCACTTTGACCTCTGCTGTTAGCTATGGCTCACTAAAGGCTGATTATTTTATTTTATTTTATTTTATTTTATTTTATTTTATTTTATTTTATTTTATTTTATTTTATTTATTTTGAGACGTAGTCTTGCTCTGTCGCCCAGGCTGGAGTGCAGTGGCGTGATCTCGGCTCACTACAAGCTCCACCTCCTGGGTTCCCGCCATTCTCCTGCCTCAGCCTCCCGAGTAGCTGGGACTACAGGCGCCTGCCACCACGCCCGGCTAGTTTTTTTCTATTTTTTAGTAGAGACGGTTTTTCACCGTGTTAGCCAGGATGGTCTCGATCTCCTGACCTCCTGATCCGCCCGTCTCGGCCTCCCAAAGTGCTGGGATTACAGGCTTGAGCCACCGCGCCCGGCCGAGGCTGATTATTTTCATTTATATGTTCTGCAAACACTTTAACTTCAGAGTAATTAAAATCTAAACTTCAAATTTTTTTCCAGAAAACCAGGGCTCTTTCCAACTGTCCCATTTTTTAAAACTAATGGTGGCAAAATTAAACCACCTATCCAAAGCTAAAAGTCCGTTATAACTTATCAAGCCCTACAAATATTTGTTAATGCCAGCCATTTTTTCCATAAGTTACCAGCATTCTCCAGAATTTCATCAGCAAGAATGGGGTGAGAAGTTTCTAAGTGGTTTTTCTTCACTAATCTTTATCACTCCCATACATTTTATCTGCAAATTAAAGTTTATTTGTGTAAAGTTTCCATTCATAATCTTTTCAGTACTTATAAAATCATGTTTAAATTGTGTGACTAAGCTTTATGAGATCTTGAGCCTTTCTAGTCTATAACGCCTACAAACTGCATGTTTATTTTCTTCAATTCCCCAATATAATCCATTTTCAAATGAGTGATTTGGCTCAAGCATTTTTCCACAAACATGTCTTCATTTGTAACTACACAGTCAATTCTTCCTTCCCTAAATAATGGCAAAACACATGGCTCTCATTATTCACTACCAACACTACAAGATAGCACATATTTTTAATTTTCTGAATAGCACTGATATGGTTTGGTTGTGTCCCCACCCGAAATCTCCTCTTGAATTGTCATCTCCATAATTACCACTTGTCAAGGGTGGGACCAAGGATGGAGGTAATTGGGTCATGGGGGCGGTTTACCCCATGCTATTCTTGTGATGGTGAGTGAATCTCAGGAGATCTGAGGGATAACTGCCTGGCATTTCCCCTGCTTATGTTGTAGGACTTTCTCATTAGTTCAGCTGAAAATAGGGTCCTTGTCACACGACCATGAAATATTAGGCACGCAGACACTTGAAAGGGTGAGAGAAACAGAATTTATCTGGCAAAAAGGGGGGAAAAAAGGGAAACAGGGACCCTCAGCAGAGCAAGAGTCCTGCTGGTATAGGCTTCCCACCTTGCAGATTGAATTCCACGTTCCATCCCGGAACAGGAGAGGTTATCCCCGCTGCAAGCACTGCAAACTTCCTGAGGCTTCCCCCCAGGGCGCTTTCCTCCCAGTGCGCAGATAGGTGGGAGGTTCTCTGGTGACCCCTTTATACTTGGTCATCTCTCTTGCACTCACTCTGCCCTGCCGCCCTGTGAAGAAGGTCCTGCTTCTCCTTTGCCTTCCACTATGACTGTAAGTTTCCTGAGGCCTCCCCAGCAATGCAGAACCGAGAATCAATTAAACCTCCTCCCTTTATACATTACCCAGTCTCGGGCAGTTCTCTATAGCAGCGTGAGAATGAGCTAATACAAATATGTATATTTAGATGTATTTCAAAATACATTTAAACACCTTGAAGGTGAAGGTTGTGTTGTGTATTTCCTTATAAATGAGTATGTGGCTTGAATTAGCCTTTCTTACATAACTATGTTAGTTTGCTGGGACATCACAACACAGAAGCACAAACTGGATAGCTTAAAAAACATAACATCGTGGTCTCACAGTTCCAGAAGCTACAAGCCCAAGAACAAGGTGTTGTCAGGTTTGGTTCCTGTGAGAGGGAATCGATTTCATGCCTTTCTTCTAGCTTCTGCTGGTCTGTTGCCAACCTCCAGTGTTTCTTGGCCTATAGAAGCATCGCCTTGAATCTATACATGGTATTCTCTTTGCATGCATGTGTGTATCTGATTTCTCACTTTCAAAAACTATATATATTATTGTTATTTTATGTTATAAATAAATAACAGCTCTTGTCGTCCAGGCTGGAGAGCAGTGGCACAATCTCGGCTCACTGCATCCTCCGCCTCCTGGGTTCAAGCGGTTCTCCTGCCTCAGCCTCCCAGGTAGCTGGGATTACAGGTACCTGTCACCACGCCCAGCTAATTTTTATATTTTTAGTAGAGATGAGGTTTCGCCATGTTGGCCAGGCTGGTCTCGAACTCCTGACCACAGGTGATCCACCCTCCTTGACCTCCCAAAGAGCTGAGATTATAGGCATGAGCCACCACGCCCAGCCAATTCTCTTTCTTTATAAGGACACAAGTCAGATTAAATTAAGAGCCCATCCTAGTACAGTATGACCTCATCTAAACTCACCTAATTATATGTGCAATTACTTTATCACCAGTTAATGTAATTCTAGATACCAGAAGTTAGGATTTCAACATACGAATGAGGAGCGGACACAATTCAGCTCACAGTAGCAAACCATACAAAATTTAGGGGCTGAAAACAACAACCATTTACTTAACTAGAGATTCTGTGAGTCAGCAGTTTTGGCTAGGTTCAGCTATATGGTTCTCTTGGCCTCAGCTGAGCTCATTCATTCATCTGTTCAGGAGGCAGTCAGCAACACACCTCTATTTTGGGAGCTGGCTGGCTGGCAGTTGGTGAAATGAGGGCCACAGGTCTTCGGTCATCCAACGGGTTAACCCACAATTTTTCTAATGACAACCGAGTCAATTTTTTAAAGTGAGAGCAAAACTGTGAAAGGCCTTTTGAGGTCTGGCTTGGAAATGCCACAGTGTCATTTCTGCCAAAGCAAGCCACAAGACCAAACCAAATCCAAGGGTATGGAAAATAGATTACACCTATTTCGGAAAGAGCTGCAGAGTCACACTGCTAAAGGGCATAGAGAGAAAAAGTAAAATCTCAGTTAATTCTTGCAAACCTTTTATCAAATAGCTAATGCCTCCCGCAGTCCTGTCTCTGAGAAAATGTCATGCATGATGTAATATGATGTTATTTCTCTCTTTTCAATCCAGGGGTAACATGTAAAACTATGATAAACTTAGACATAATATCCCTAAGCCATCTGAATTCCAAATATGGCCTCATTTCTCTGGTATAATTTATACTTGTTCAGTAGAAAAAAATGGAAATGTAAATGAAAAGGACCTTAGGATATAGAACTAGGATGCATCAAAGCATGATGGTGTAGGTATAAATGTGTGGCAGAGGAAATCAAGAAAAGTGAGGGAAATTGCAAAGGAGAATAAAGTTTAAGACTCTTTAAATGTATTATGTCAAGGGAGAAGTTAAGCCCTTTAGATTGAGTCATGTAACATTTTTACAACTTCTGCTTCTAAAATTAGAGATTAACTCTCTTCCTCATTGTTTTTATTCTATAAATGACCAGGAGAGACCAGATATCAGAACTGTGCCATTTCCAATCACTGAACTTTCTTGTAAAGTAACTTCCTCTTTATTGCCATTTACCAAGCTCAGATGTGAGGATGCCCAAGACCCTGTAACTATCATATCTGCAACATAAAAAACTAAATACGTACTCCCCCCCCACAAAGACCACCTCACCTAACCAGACCATTATAACTATGCATTGAGCCTTACAGTAAAAAATTAAAAATCTATAAAATTTTCCTAAGCTTTGTCTATATAAACAATCTCAAACATCTATGCTTAGAAAATGCTGACTTCCATTCTTTAAAATCTGTACTTCCCAGGTGGCTGTCCTCAATCTTTACACTTAAATAAACTCTTCAAGGGCTGGGTACGGTGGCCTACACCTGTAACCCAAGCACTTTAAGAGGCTGAGGCTGGAGGATCACTTGAGCTCAAGAGTTCAAGACCAGACTGGGAAACACAGTAAGACCTTGTCTCTATTAAAAAAAAATCTAGCTGGGCATGATGGCTTGCAAGTGTAGCCCTAGATACCCAGGTAGTCTGAAGTGGGAGGATCACTTGAGCCCAGGAGGTCAAGGCTGTAGTAAGCTTTGATCAAGCCACTGCACCCCGACCTGGGCAACAGAGACAGACCCTGTCCAAATAAATAAATAAATATAAATAAAAGGTCATGCCACTGCACTCCAGCCTAGTGACCGAGGAGACTCTGTCTCAATAAATAAATGAATAAATACACTCTTTAAGTTAGATTCTGACCCTTTTAATTATTTTTACGTTAACAGAATAAACATACTAGGGAGGCATACGTGAGCCGATTCATGTAATAAAAATCTATAACTGATTCATTAATATTAAAATGCCTGCAGAAAATAATGCCTTTATACAAAAGAATGTCTTCGTAAAGTCTAGAAGTAGAGCCTGTTGCCAAAATTTCATTGTGTTTACATAGCATGATACAGGGGAGATATGAGAATTCTGAAAAACAGAAGGAAATTTCATACTCGGCAGACAGAGTGATTTATTAAGCTTCTTCATGGCCTAAATTAATTGTTTATCAAATCCATAGTACTCCTATTACTGTTTCTATACCTACTAAATGATCTTCTGATTATGTTGTGGCCACTCAGGCTCTTTGCTACCAGGTAGGATGCTCACTTATATGTTGGCATGGGTATCTATGGGTATCCATAAAATTTATATATCTCTTGTACTATGAAATGTGATGTTATGATTTACGGATAAAGATCAAGATAGAGAGGACACACAAATAGACATAGACATAGACATAGATATATGTATAGATATTTGTTTGTGCAAGCCAGTGCCTAAGCAATTTATTCACTCTGAGGTCACAGATGAAGCTGAATTTCTGATCTTGAAAAGCAGTTGCTGAGGCTCTGGACCCTATCGAATGAAATAATCAAGTGACAGATACCTGTTAGTTCCAACCCGGGGAAACAACTCCTCTAAGAAATGGTTGGCTCATCTTTTTTTGATTAAAAAAAAAGTATAAAACTGACATATTATTTATCTTAAGTTATTTTTGAAAACGATTAATTGAACATTTACATATTCTCTTAATGAACATTCCCCAAATTAATGCCCCACATTATTTTAATAAAAAATGATGCAATAACTTAAATATTATATAATTTGTATGACCATATACATTTATTGATAAAATGAGCCCCATAAATTATGGTAGTATATATTTGCTATATGTCAATGTTAGTCTATGATTTTTTTTTTTTTTTTTTTTGAGACAGAGTCTTGCTCTATTGCCCAGGCTGGAGTGCTGTGGCGCAACCTCAGCTCACTGCAAGCTCTGCCTCCCGGGTTCACGCTATTCTCCTGCCTCAGCCTCCCGAGTGGCTGGGACTATAGGCACGTGCCACCACACCTGGTTTTTTTTTGTATTTTTAGTAGAGACAGGGTTTCACCATGTTAGCCAGGATGGTCTTGATCTCCTGAACTCGTGATCCGCCCGCCTTGGCCTTTCAAAGTGCTGGGATTACAGGCGTGATCCTCCGTGCCAGGCCCTAGTCTATGATTCTTTTAATTTACTTTTGCCACGTACTTTTAAATTTCCCATAAATGGGAAATATAGAAAGGTTCAAATTTTATTTTGCTCTTCTTCAGTTAATTTCAACAACATAATGTTCTGTCAAGGGACCTCAAAGATTTTTCTGTAAGTTGAATTTAGAGATAATAGTTACAAGGAAATATAACCCAAAGCAATAAAATATGGCCATTGATTGCTGCAAAGTGACAGCTGCTGGACAAACCATGCTGACTTGCAACAGAGATATGTTAGCTTAAAAAAAAAAAAAAAAAAAAAAAAAAAAACAGCGTGAGAGACTGAAGTAAAGTGACAGAGTTTCCCATGGAGAAAAGGCCTAAAAGCACTGGCCACAGCAGTCTTGGTTATCTGCAAAAAGTTCCAATTCTTCAGGGGAGACATTTTTCTTTACACTCCTGTATGTTTACAAATTCACAGGGAGCTGAAATCGTAACTGGGAATATGAAAGATGCTTGCAGACTGCATGATTATTTGCAGCCAAAGAAGAAGTTGGTGGTGGTGGTTATTCATTTCAGAGTTGTGGCCAAAGATGCTGACATCTAACTTTAGCCCTTTATCTCACAGCCAATACTAAATGTTAACAGTATCATTGGTTCTTTACAATCATGTATTTTTTTCTTCATGCCATAGGTGCTAATTTGTAATTTTATTGAAGACGAGAACCACATTTTGTTTATATATTTAGACTGGTGGTGTCAAGAATCCAGGACTTGGAATCAAATAGATGGAGCTGGAAATCTTGGATCTGCTTCTCTCTAGCTCTGACCTTGAGAAAGTCAACAAGTTGGCAAGTGATCAGTTTCCTTGTATGTAAAATAATAATAATCATATCAAAAGATTATTTGGATAAACATATGAAATTATATTTGCCAAGATTATTTTGCAAGACAGTAGAATGCTATAGAATCTTATCCTACATAGCACCAAACATTTAGTTTCCTGTAAATAATGAACAGTAAAGGTAGACAAATTACTGAAAATGTCTTTTTCCCAAAAGAAGTAACTATCTTGTGTATAACCACTGCTCATCAAGTAAATAGAAGTTGGTGGTGTTTGTAGATAGTTTATATAGTATTTTAGTTTGTACTATGGTAGTTTTTTCACATTACTTTTTTTCTAGTGTCATTCATTGTATTTCATGTCCTTATAAATCACTTATTTGACTATGCTTTTTTGTTTCTGTGTTACATATATACTCAGCACTGAGCCACCTGAGTTCCACACTGCAGTAGGTATATTTTCTAACTATGAATAGAAAGTATTCTGTTTTTCTTCTTTGTGCAAAAAGAAAGGAAAATAATAAAAGTTTAACAGATTTTTGCCGAATTTAATGGGTATGTTTGGGATGAGCTAATTTAAAATATGAGCTATGTGGCATTCAAAAATTTGCTTGGAAGATCCCAGGGGGCACCTTGTTTTGAATAGCTGCAGGTGTTTATTCACAGTTTTGTGCAATTATCATCTACAATTTTGTACAAGGTGCCCTAGGATGTATGGAAGCATGAATTTGTTTTTTAACAATAGTTATTTATCTGAAACAATGTGGGAGAACCCACCTGGTTTATAATATGGAATGGCATTAGGGAATGCAAACATTCTCCCCCACAGCATATTATTTGGAACTGTCTATGACAATAGTGTGCTAGACTAATGCTGTATAATAATTTAGCTGCACAAAAATGCACAAATGACCCATTTACTACCAAGCATTAACTACCTTTACTATTCTTTCAAAATAATGGCATTTTGTGGGTTTTATAATATAAAGAATGTATGTTACATACACATACTAATTAACATTTTGCAATGCATATAAAGGTAACTTTGGATAGAGAATTCTGGGAAGATGGATGAGTAGAAAGCACCAGTAATCTGTTTCTCCACCTGGACAACAATTGCATAGGCACAATCTGTCCAGTGCAACTATTTTGGAACTCTGAAGTCTATTGAAGGCTTTCAACATCCAGGACAATTCTTGGATAGCAAATTTTGGTTAGTTTCAGGCAATTTTAGCTCTGAACGTGGTAGTCATCCATTCCTCACTCATCAACCCTGGGGCAGGCAGTTGTGCATGTGTTAGTGAAGTAGGTTGCACACACATGTGGGAGCCAGGATGAAAAAAAAAGAAATCTGTTCTCCAAATATCAGGAATATGCACTGTAAGTGATTGCTTCTGATCACAGAGGTTCAGACACAGCGATAGCAACCACTGTTGTCTTACCCCTAGCCTCCTTTGTTGTATGGCTGAAGCGATTTCCCAACAATTTAAAAGATCGGCATCCTTTCTATTCTCCCTTCATTTTTCTCTTTCGGAAGCCAGCCAGACACTGAATATAGGACATCAACATACAGGGGAAACTAGCAGTCATGTCGCATGCCCAGGGAAAGCCTCAGCAAATATATACCTCAGGCTGATGCTCAGCACAGAGATGGACTACAACAAAAACAAAGCAAAGCATTCATCAAACTCTGAGGAGGAGAAATAATCTGATTTTCAGAGTTACCATATTATTTGATTCATATTTACGGTTTTCAACAACAACAAAAAAAATCAGAAGGCAAAAAAATAAATAAAAAATTTTAAAAAAAGAAAAATATGGCCCATCCAAAGGGGAAAAAAAACAACAGAAAAAAAAAAAAAAAAAAACAACAGAAACTATATCTAAAAAAGACCTTTTGATGGATCTACTGGGAAAAGACTTTAAAACAAGTGCCTTAAAGATACTCAAAGAACTAAAAGAAGATGTGTAGAAGAAAATGATGAACACAATGGAAATATCAATAGAGGGATAGGAAACTAATAAAAAATTCACTAGAGAAATTCAAAGGCTGAATTGAGCAGGTGAAAGAAATAATCAACAACTTAAAGATAGGACAATGGAAATTATTAAATCTGAGAAATGGAAAGTATAATAAGATTAAAGAAAAAATGAACAGAAATTTACAAACCTGTGGTACACCATCAAACAAACAAATTACATAATGTGTTAGAAGAGTGAAAGAAAGGAGAAAATATTCAAGAAATAATGGCCAAAATTGATGGAAAAATGCATATAGACATTCAAGAAACTCAATCAACATCAACTAGGATGAACTCAAAGAGGCCCATACCAAGGGATATTATAATCAAACTATTAAAAGACAAAGAAATTTAAAAGGAGCAGTGAAGAAGTTACTCATCGCAAAATGATTGGGATCCTTAACAGATTATCAGCAGGTTTTTCATTAGAGATTTGGAGGCCAGAAGCCAATG
>NC_045436.1:10187587-10320300 GCF_002776525.5 Piliocolobus tephrosceles | reverse complement strand
TAAAGTTCTCAGAAATGGTAAATATAGATATGTGGGCAATCATTAAAAGGTAGTATTATTATAACAATAATACATAACTCTACTTTTTGTTTTCTACATAATTTAAGGGACTAAATCATTAAAATTATTAATTGTATTTAAACACGGTGTATAAGAATGTAACTTTGTGACATTAATGACAAAGGGATGGGACAAAACTGCTAAACGAACAGTTTTTTTGTCAAAATGTGGAATATACATACAATAGAATATTATTCAGTCTTTCAAAGGAAAAAAATTCTGATATCTTTTACAACAAAGCTGAAATTTGAAGACATAAAGCTAAGTGACATAATCCAGTCACAAAAAGACAAATACTGTATGATTCTCCTTATGTGAGATACTTAGAGTAGTCAAAATCATAGATACAGGAAGTAGAATGGCACCTGCCAGGGCTAAAGAGAGGAGAAAATGGAAATTATTGTTTAATGAGTATAGAGATCCAGTTTTGCAAGAAGAAAAGAGTTATGGAGATAGATTGTATTCATGATTTCACAGCAATGCAGATGTACTCTAGACTATTGAAATATAAGCTTAAACATGGCCTAAATGATAAATTTACATTATATATATCTTACCACAATGAAAACACTGGAAAAAATATAACTTTGAATAGACTTCTGTGGAGCAGCATGAATTAAAAGCACAGATATAATTCTCAATCTTTTCCTGAAGCCTAAAGTAGTCTTGAAGTTCATCTATATTCTTTGTTCCATGATTACCACAGCTTTTTAATTTTTCTAAGAATGACATGTAGGATTTCCGAAATACTAGAAAAAATATATAGTTTTGTGTACATTATAAATTTAATAAGCAAATCATTTGGAACTGAGCATTTTTTAGCATGAGTGAATCTTTCAGAATCATATTATCAAAAAAATGAGTTTCTATTCTCTATCTGGCTCTTCATGAGGCCCCACCTGATATAGGAAGTCATTGCTGGCATTTATACTCATAAAATGACTTGCATATTGATTTTCTATATGCAATGTGCATGAGAATGGATGTTATGCTATTAGAAATGGGTGTATTTATAAACTTGTTTTTGTTTTCTTGTTGCTATTGAGTTTTTTTTTTAATTTATGTTTTTGAATTATATACTCAGAACGTAGTTTCAAAAGAGTGCTGGAAGTGGTAGCAGTTTCTTGTTTCATGTCCAAAGATAACTGATTATCTTGAGTTGCTTATTTGGAGAAGTGTTTAAGATAACATTACAATATAATGTAAATCATAGTGATATATAGCACACATCATGAAAAAACTCTACCTTTGCTCCCTAAAAAAGAGAGAAAGCACAAGTTACTATAATTTGAATCTCTCCAGATGCTCACCTGCAACCTTACAGTTTAATAAGAAATCTACTTTAAAATTTTCCATAATTAACAACTTAAGCAAAACTGGAGATAGAGAAGACTGCAGACTTCCATTTCTATGTGAGTGGATAAAGATTTTCAGGAGACCTGATGGCAGAGAAGAAAACTGACAAGTGTTTCATGAAGGAAAGGAAAGTATGTCAGTTTCTAATGGTGACAAAAAACAGATTGCATTTTCTAGTTTTTAACTCACAATTATTATGCTTTAATCTGAGTGAATATAAGAAGAATTGGAATGAGACTTGTTGGACCAGAATATTAGCTACTGCTAGTAGATGCTATGATATAGAAAGATTAACATTAAAACAGTATTGATAACTCATAAAAGAAGGTTGTGAAAGGAGGAAGAAAAGGAGAATAAAACATACCACTTAATTATTACTAATAAAGCAAAAGAGACTATCCTGAAACCTGTGCCTACTCATAAATTTTAAAGGTCTTGGTTTAAAAATAATCTCTAGAACAACAATACTTTTTAAAAGTAAAAGAAACAAAAAACATTGCCCAGTAAATGAAATATAAAAAAAAATGACATAATTAGATGAAATGAATTGGTCTTAAGAATAATTATCAATGTGCTTAAGGCCTAAATTTTAAAAGTGTTAATAATAGGTGAGCTTAACCCATTTAATCAAAAGCTAAAAAAACAGAAAAGGAGAAGAAACATGAAGGCAGACACATACAATAAAATATAAGAAATAGAAAGAGAAGAATAACTACCAAATTATAGAAAATGATAATGAAACAAAAATTATAACTTTGCTTTGTAGAATTTAAGGCAAATAAATTTGAAAGGCCAGATGTTATGAATAATAGTATCAAAAATAATTCACAAAATATGACCCTGTGAGGGACTGGAAGTCTAAATAAACCAATGACAATAACCAATATAGAAAAAAATTCAAAGTACCTCTCCGAAAATGGTCCAGCTTCAGAAACTTGGAAGGAACATGTTTTTTAGAAACATCAAAATAAAAATTTGAAATAAATATCAGCAAAAACAAATTAAATTTGCATGTGGAAAAATAATACCTCATAACCAAATGTTATAGTTCCCTGGAATGCAAGGCTGGTTGATATTATACTACAATTTACTATTACTCACTTCATGAAGATATCTAAGGACAAAGCTATTTAATCATGTTAATTACTAAAAATGCCCTTAACAAATTTATCACTGATACATTTTGGCTGTGTCCCCACCCAAATCTCATCTTGAATTTCCACATGTTGTGGGAGGGACCCAGTGGGAGGTAATTGAATCATGGAGGAGGGTCTTTCCCATGCTGTTCTCATGATAGTGAATAAGTCTCACAAGATCTGATGGTTTTAAAAAAGGGAGTTCCCCTGCACAAGTTCTTTTCTCTTGTCTGCTGCCATGTGAGATATGCCTTTCACTTTCCACCATGATTGTGAGGCCTCGCTAGACACATGAGACCATAAGTCCAATAAACCTCTTTCTTTTGTAAATTGCCCAGTCATGGGTATGTCTTTATCAGCAGCATGAAAACGGACTAATACAGTAAATTGGAACCAGTAGAGTGAGGTGCTGCTGAAAAGATACCCAAAAATGTGGAACTAACTTTGGAAATGGGTAACAGGCAGAGGTTGGAACAGTTTGGAGGGCTCAGAAAAAGATAGGAAAGTGTGGTAAAGTCTGGAACTCCCCAGAGACTTGTTGAATTGCTTTGCCCAACATGCTGATAGTGATATGGACAATAAATTCCATGCTGAGGTGGTCTCAGATGGAAATGAGGAAACCGTTGGGAACTATAGCAAAGGTGACTTTTGTTATGCTTTAGTAAAGAGACTGGAAACATTTTGCCCCTGCCCTAGAGATTTGTGGAACTTTGAACTTGAGAAAGATGATTTAGGGTATCCAGGAGAAGTAATTTCTAAGCAGCAAAGTATTCAATAGGTGACTTGGGTGCTGTTAAAGGCATTCAGTTTTATAAGTGAAGCAGAGCATAGAAGTTTGGAAAATTTGCAGCCTGACAATGCGATAGAAAAGAAAATCCCATTTTCTGAGGAGAAATTCGTGCCAGGTGCAGAAATTTGCATAAGTAACAAGAAACCTAATATTAATACCCAAGACAATGGGGAACATGTCCCCAGGGCATGTCAGAGGTCTTCATGGCAGCCCCTCCCATCACAGGTCCAGAGGCCTAGAAGAAAAAAGTGGTTTTGTGGGTCAGGCCCAGGGTCCCTGTGCTGTATGCAGCCTAAGGACTTGGTGCTCTGCATGCCAGCTGCTCCAGCTGCGGCTGAAAGAGGCCAACATAGAGCTTGAACTGTGACTTCAGAGGGTGGAAGCCAAGCCTTGGCAGCTTCCATGTGGTGTTGAGCCTACAGGGGCACAGAAGTCAAGAATTGAGGTTTAGGAACCTCCACCTAGGTTTCAGAAACTACATGGAAACACCTATACCGGCAGAAGTTTGCTGCAGGGGTGGGGCCCTCATGGAGAACCTCTGCTAGGTCAGTGCAAAAGGGAAATGTGGAGTCGGAGCCTCCACACAGAGTCCCTACTGGGGCACGAACTAGTGGAGCTGTGAGAAGATGGCCACTGTTCTCCAGACCCCAGAATGGTAGATCCACTGACAGCTTGCACTGTGTGCCTGGAAAAGCCACAGACACTCAATGCCAGCCCATGAAAGCAGCCGGGAAGAAGGCTATACCCTGGAAAGCCACAGGGCAGAGCTTCCCAAGACGCTGGGAACCCACCTCTTGCTTTAATGTGACCCAGATGCGAGACATGGAGTCAAAGGAGATCATTTTGGAGCTTTAAGATTTGACTGCCCTGCTGGATTTAGGACTTGCATGGGGACTGTACACCCTTTGTTTTGGCGAATTTCTCCCATTTGGAACAGCTATATTTACCCAATAGCTGTGCCCCCATTGTATCTAGGAAGTAACTAACTTGCTTTTAATTTTACAGGCTCATAGGCAGAAGGGACTTGCCTTGTCTCAAATGAGACTTTGGATTGTGGGTTAATGCTGAAATAAATAAAGACTTTGGAGGACTGTTGGGAAGGCATGATTGGTTCTGAAATATGAGGACATGATGTTTGGGAAGGGCTGGGTGGAATGATATGATTTGGCTGTGTCCTCACCCAAATCTCATCTTAATTTCCATGTGTTGTGGAAGAGACCCAGTGGGAGCTAATTGAATTATGGGGTGGGCCTTTCCCATGCTGTTCTTATGATAGTGAATAAGTCTTATGAGATCTGATGGTTTTAAAAAGAGGAGTTCCCTGCATAAACTCCCTTCTCTTGTTTGCTGCCATATGAGACGTGCCTTTCACCTTCCGCCATGGTTGTGAGGCCTCCCCAACCATGTGGAACTGTAAGTCCAATATACCACTTTCTTTTGTAAATTGCCCAGACCCAGGTATGTCTTTATCAGCAGCATGAAAATAGATTAATACAATCACTCATTTCTGATAAAACAACAATAATATGTAAATTGATGTATTTTTCCTTAGCAAATGTTATGCAAACCTCTTTTTAAATGGAGAAGCACTGTTTCCATCCTTATTAAATTAGGGATAAACAAGGCACTATCTTTACCACTGTTTTGTCTTCTGTTGAAGGAAATAACCAGCATAATCAGAAAACAGAAAATATTGAAATGTTTAAAATCAATGCTGTTGTTATCTGCAGATAATATAATAGTTTAAAATCAATGCTCACAAGTGTCTAGGAGAAAATTCACCAATAACTGAATGAATAATAAAATAACAGGATATTAAACTGACACACCAAATGAGTAGCTTTCAGATATTAAAACAATAACTACAGATGGTATTGGCTTTAGATGGTTTGAATGCACATGAATTTCAGTTGCAATGGTCTAGTAAAATAACACTGGTCTCTTTACCAACATTGTTCAAATTATAGTTGCCATGGCATTATTGACTATGAGAATTTTACTGCTAGCTCTTCAGTCTTCACATCACTGCACAGATAACAGATATGCATCATGATAAATGAACAATCACATCTTTTAAAGTGATTGGTCAGTGAGCTTATGTTATTCAAGTGATACATAAACAATGGAGCTTGCAGTTGTATTGCCGCCTTGTCTCCCACACGATATTTTACAAAACTGAATAATCAGAAGAATGAATTGGCCAACAAAAATGAAAAAAAGAAACAACAAAATGACAAATGACAATGCTGGAAGTAAAATTCGAATTGAACTTAAGTGGAGTTATAGAAGAAAATGCTGACCCTGGAATATTAGCCCTGCTGCCATTCAAGAGACACTGAATATGGGGCCAGAGAAACTTAGTGAGGCACAGGTCAGCATAAATGAAGAAAGTGGTTGTAACTAAAAGGATGAAGACATACCAGATGAAGTGACACTGGCAAAATCTTCCCATTAAGGGAATGATCTGGAATATTTCATGATATTCCATGATATCCTTTGAAAGTTCAAAGGATAGTTTGAAGCTGATCCATACTTTGAAAGCGATATGACAATTCATCAAGCATAGAAATGATTCACTCTGTTTATAAGCTTTATGATGAGAAGAAAAAAGCAAGCATTGTTCAAATTGTTTTTAAGAAAACAATTTGTTTTCTTAAATTTTTAAACAATTTGTTTAAAAAAAATACAATAAAAAAAAGCTTTAGTCCCCTGTGTATATACATGTATATGTATATGTGTGTATATATATATATATATATTTGTGTGTGTGTGTGCGTGTCTGTGTGTGTGTGTGTGTGAGATAAAGCCTCACTTATCTTGCCTGGGCTAAGATGACAGGCACGTGACAATATGCCCTGCTTAGCTTTCTATGCTTCTAATGTCTTAAATCACAGTACGTTCTATAATATTACTTTCATGATTTTCCCACTTTCCTGTACCTTCATCACCTAGAGGAAGGGAAGTTTTTATGATCTGACAAAAATGTTTAAAAGTCAAGAACAATCATAAAATTTCCCGTTGATAATTAGGACCCACTCTCTGTGGTTTCTGCTTGTACAGTTTTAAGTACTACCGTGTCTGTGCAAAGCATGAACTGTCTGTATTCACTAAAAGTTCTATGTTTACGTTTACTGATATTAATAAAAAAAGTCTGTTTTGTTTACGATTGTTAGCTACTAAGAAGATTTCTCCCTTGTTAGCTTGCTGGGTATCAGTCTAGAAACATTGGTCTGGTAAAATAACACTGGTCTCTTCACCAACATTGTTCAAATTTGAGTTGTCATGGTATTATTGACTATCAGAATTTTATTGCTAGCTCTTCAGTCTTCACATCACTGCATAAATAACAGATATGCATCATGATAAATGAACAATCACATCTTTTAAAGTTTGTAAGTTATTGGTCAGTGAGCGTATGTTATTCAAGTGATACATAAACAGCAGTGTTTGCAGTTGTATTGTAGGTGTTTCTGTACCCTAAGCGCTGACCTAACAAAATGTTGTAATACATAGTTTCAGCTATATTGTGATGATAGACTTTTGGGAATGTCCTAGGAACCAATACAAAATTTATTATTAAGTAGAATATTATTATTTTTGATAAATAAATAATTTAACTCAATATTTATTCTAAATTTCTAAATACTTTACAAATAGCCTTTTGGACAATGAAATCTTCACCTGCCCAGCATACTGTTATATCTCATAGGAAAATTGTGTGTAGCAAATAGCTGATTTTATTCCATGATTAGTGCTTCCAGGAATACAAAAGCAAGTTCTTTTCTTTCTTCCAAGTAAAATACTTTAGTTCAATATTCTTCCAAAATCAATAACCCATGAATTAAAATAATGTTTTATTTAAAGTAGTTTGTGTTTTCATATACCTATTTATATTATGCATTGCCAATGTTTTAAAATCTGTTTCACTTATAGTATATATTATGTATTGCCAATGTTTATAGGAGAAATGCATTCATTTCACTTACTAAGCATTTATGGTACGTCAACAGATGGTCAGTCAGTATTATAGATATTTTAAAAATCATAAGAAAAAAATCCTGCAGGTGACTTTTTATCTAGTGGAGTATGCAGAATTGTAAGCAACAGTTACAGTAATGGGTTTTGAGGTGTAGGGTTAAATGGCTTACTCCATACCAGTCAAATGTTAGTTATACCTACAAATCTTCCATTCTATCTTATGGCATTTCAGATGGAAAAGTACATCACAAAGTATACACGCCTCAAGATACAATTTCTTAGACAGATTGTAATAATGTTTGATCTTAATCATTGTAGTAATTATTATCATCAAGGATAGTGAATGAATAAAGGGAACATGTTCAAAGTAAGAGTTAAAAAACATACTTATTGAATTTTAAATTTTGACCTGCCTAAAATTCACTCTAAATAGGTGGAGTTATAAAAACTCACAAATATGTGGAAAAGAGTTTGGCGATGATGACCCTCATGTACTGAAGTGCAAGAAATGATTAACATAGTAATATGTATTGATTGATATATAGTAATATATTGATTTTTAAAATGGCACTCAATACTAATTTGATTCTGTAATATTTAAGTAAGTTTCCACTTACCCTTTAGAAGCAACAAAATATATATAACATGGAACATTATTTCATTCATGGTAATAAGGTTTATTTTATCACCAAGTCAATATAGTGTCAGATTTTAATATATTTAATGAGTCTACTCCCATACCCTCAATATCTTCTAGAGCTTACAAATATTGTAACAGGGTTTCTTTAAAAACATCTGATTTGTAAAGCAATAAAAAAGAATGCCTGTATTGGTTAAATATACAGACTACAGAGCCAGAAAGAATTGAGTTTAAATCTCAGCTTTCCAAGGTGTTTATTTCTATTACTTTGGCAAATTTCTTAATCTTCCTGAAAGTTAATTTTTGTATCCATGATACTGGGAAAATAATAACTATCATGAATGTAAGGCAAGAATGAAATTAATAATTTATTTTAAAAGTCAGTAAAAACTGTGGTATCTACTCTATATTGTTTATGTCGTGGCTGATGATAACAATCAGACTGCTATTACAAATCTAATGCTCCTAAAAGGATTAAGTTCTCATGATTTCTATGAGACATAATTTCACATACTTCCCACCAAAGTAACAAAAACACAAATAATAGTTTACACCAGAGATTAGCAATACCTTGTATCTTGACAATTATTCCTTTATTTTCTCCTGTAACATATTGCTAACATTTTATAAAAAATAAGTTATGATTAGATACATACACGAGACATTTATTAATGAATGTAAACTTGCTGAATTTGCAAAATAAGCATTTTATAAATAGTATATAGATAAGTGCTTTCTTAAACTCATGATCTGATTCATACGCTTTTGAATATTGAAAGTCTTATATTAGTTTGATATACTGGAAATAATTAATTTTCTCATATAATGTTAAACTTGTTTCTTTAAGCATACCAAAATTTAGTCTCCACCAAGAACCCATAAATGATAGAAGTTGTAGGATCTGATTATCTTTTATGTTGCAAATGACTAATTACACTCTGTAATTTGAACTTCCAGTAACAAGAAAAGCAAGTTATGCTATGTCTTCCTGGTAAATTCTTTAGGTCAACATTCTTCTAAAAATCAGTTTTTCATCAAAGAAGAAAATTGCTTGTTTACTATATACCTTTCTTTAAATAATTATCTCATGTGAGTAATTTCATTGCCACAGTTAGTGTTTCTCAGAGCTCTCTTTTTCTAGACCCTGTTTGACAGATATTGCAACTCAGATCTACCTAACATTCAAAAAAGACAGATTTTTGAAAATTTAAACTTACAAAACCTTTAAATTGGTGAGAGAATATTTGTGAAATTTTTATTTTAAAAATGTTCTTGTAAGTAGAAAATTGATGTTTTCAAACCTGGATTTAAAATGTCAAATTACTTACTTAAATAAATAGGTAATTTACATAAACTTTTAGTATTGCTGACAATTTGCAACATTTCACATGTTTGTTAAGGGAAAATAAAGTGAGAAATAAAAGTGAATTCCTACACAGATATACACACAGTTGTTTATAGCTAAAAGGCAAACAGCAATGACAAATACACAAATCACTGAAGGCTAAGTGAACTTCACTCCAAATCTACTTTCTAAGAAAAATGTCATTAAAACAAACCAAAACTCCATATATTGAAATCACAAACTTTAGCTAAGAATCAATAAGCAACCCATATTTGCATTACTAATACTGCAATTATTTTGAGTACTCATTTTACATAAATTGTACTTTCAAGTGGAGAGGATTAATTAGTGGAATTCTAGTAAATCCAAACAGTACATAGTGAGTATCTAATTCCATGATTTGCATAAATGCCCTTATAAATCAAATATTTATAATTCATTGTTTAAAAACAAAATAGTATCCTTATAGAAACTTGATGAGGAATACTGAAAGTGCTCCCCCCAGACTTTCTGAAAACATACTGTCTCTCAGAAGAGTGAGAACAAACCCGCCATAATGCCCTCAAAAATGGGGTATAACTCTAGACTCCTTAATAATTATAGCAGTAGTAATAAAGATGACAACTGCTTATATTTAGTGAGTGGTTTCTATATTCTAGGTACATTATATGGGATTTATCCTGCTAATCCTCACAGCAGCTCTGTGATGAGGTACTTTTATTCCCCATTGTCCATACAGAAATCCGAGGCATAGAATGGTGAAATAATTTCAGCAAGATCATATAGCTAGAATGCAGGAGAGTAAAGGTCAAGACAAATTCAGCAAAAATAAGATGTGGATTAAGGTAAAAGTACAATAACTCATTTTTTCTCTAAGGCCAGTTTTCATATCAGTGGTCCCCAAGGGTACAAAGAAGTTGCTATTTTACAAGCTATACAGTTTGCCACACTCCTAGGCCTTTTAAATATTTCTTTCTCTTACCTACTCAGGGAGTGATCAGACCCAGGAAGGGAAAACACACACTCACCACATCACAGATGAAGTGAAGCTAATTTAAATCACAATACTTAGATGATGACTTTAAATGGAAGAGTCTCCTTCCAGATAGTAGAGAAAGCCACTTAGGCCAATGAAGAAATCTGATGTTCATACATTTATTTATGAAATCTGATAAGATGCATTTGTTTACGTTGTTACACTGTGTATACCTTAAAGCTAGTTTAAATTAAAAATAATGGAGAAAAGCAAGTTTAAGAACCTGCTGAAATGGAGACTGAATATTCCGATGAAATGAAAATAAATACAAATTCTGAAATAATATGCACACTGTTCTAATGTTAGCTCCACTCGTTTTAACAACTATGAAACAAACACTGAACCTCTCACACAAATAGCTAATAATTAAAAAACATACCAGTTGCTAAGACAGATATACCTATTGCTGGTACTATGGCCATGGAAGAATTTCTCACAAGTTTGCCAATAAAAATTATGTGGTAAAATAAACAATTCTAAATGTCAGTTTTTGTAAGATTCCATGTAAAATTGGGATAAAAAACTCCATCTCATAGATTTATTAAAGGATTCAAGATGGTGAGGCATGAAAAGCACTAGGCTTAGAGCATACTACAAGCCCAAGAAATAGGAGCCACCAGAAAAGAAATCGAAATAAAACAGCTCCAGCATTCTTTGCTGTTTTTATATTATATTATTATTTAAACTGATGGTGACGTTCAGGAAAAATGATTCTAGGCATCAATTGTGATTGAATTCAGGCACATGAAAAATATGATTTAACATTTTTCAATCCAAATGTTGACTGCAATAAGGCAAGATATCCACAAACATAGTCCTTTTTATAACTCTTTCACAATGAATCAATATGCTAAAATCATTGCCAAAATCTTATTTTATTATATCCATTGTATACGCTAAGATGTCACTTCTCTGACTCTAATTTTTATCTAGAAAGTCAGTATTTAAAAAATAAGAGCACTAGACATTACTTTTTCTTATAAATTATGTTCTTTTGTTGTTGTTTGTTTGCTTGTTTGTTTACTGTGCCTAGTCAAGCACAATATGGCTCAACTTACCACTTGAATATGACTCTTCTGAACCGGTTAGACATTTCTTCAAATTGTGTGTGAAAGTCATGATGCTGTCTGCTATAGGAGGTGAATTAGAATATATTTGAATTTGCCTTAAATAAAGCATTTGCATTTTTCTGTGTGTGATATTTGCTCTTGATTCTCACCATCAAAGCTACTCATAGATTATGTGCCTCTGTTCCAAAAAAGAAAAATCTAAATAAAAAGAAGCAAAAATAAACATTGCTTATTACTACTTATCATGCAGTTAGCCACCAATTGTGTACAACTTGAAATATATTTTCTCACTTAATGGACATATTTTTTTTTTTTTTTTTTTTTTTTTTTTTTTTTTGAGACGGAGTCTTGCTCCGTCGCCCAGGCTGGAGTGCAGTGGCCGGATCTCAGCTCACTGCAAGCTCCGCCTCCTGGGTTCTCGCCATTCTCCTGCCTCAGCCTCCGGAGTAGCTGGGACTACAGGCGCCCGCCACCTCGCCCGGCTAGATTTTTGTATTTTTTAGTAGAGACGGGGTTTCACCGTGGTAGCCAGGATGGTCTCGATCTCCTGACCTCGTGATCCGCCCGTCTCGGCCTCCCAAAGTGCTGGGATTACAGGCTTGAGCCACCGCGCCCGGCCATGGACATGTTTTTGATAAGTATCAGTGGTGAGCTTTTATGACCATATTGGAGTTGTCTGCAATGTGTATGTGTATTTTTCTTTTCAGGGATTGCAGATATGTTTGGATCTACCTAGTAATCTAGGTAGAAATGTCCACAGTAAATACAGAGGTGGCACAGAGTTATAAAGCTCCTCAAAGCATTGTATTATTAGGATAATTACCCTGTGCACAGTGTCTGGCTCACTGGGGTTCTGAAGAGGTAGTTAATAAATTCATGTATGAAAGATGAAAGGAAAGAAGGAAGGGAGGGAGGGAGGAAACATTTGAGTACCTACCACAGTATTTGCAAAGCATACGGGGTATAAATAATATGCTTATTTCCCCCAAAGAGATTAGAATATGAGTGATGAGGTTGTAAATACATATGAAATAATAAATAGTAAAACAAGATAGTATAAGTCAATCATCAATGGCTAAAAAGTCTCTAAATGCTATTGGACTTCAAAGAAAAGAGCCAGGAATGCTAAATATTTCGTATATATTTGTTATTTCATTATGGAGCCCAGGGACTTCAGTACTATCATAGTCTTCACTAACATAGGTTTTAAGAATTGTCTGGTTATCTATGAATCCAATATTTGTTACAGAATATCAATCACTTAACTAAATATACAATACTTGGTTTTGATTAGCAAATCAGAAAGTAAACCAAAGACTACAGTTAAATCAAGGTGAAGCTGTCTCTATGATTGAAAATACAGATTTCATTGGAAAGAAGCAGCTGTGTTCCTGAGGTTAGAGCACTTTGTTGCAGAAAGAATATCAATGGAGTGTTTATGAAATAACAAGGGAACATCACATCACAAAGAGCAATGAAAGCCTCTTTTAAAAAAATCTGTATAATAAACATGTCTAGATGGTTACGGTTCTGGCAGATCGCTACAGAGGAAATATTAGAAAAAAGTCTCTACTCATACATTTTTCATGAAATGTTCTGTATTATACATCACAGCTGCAAATCTGCCCTCTGAAGTTTGCAGCTTCTTAATGACACCAGCGATTTAGGGCACAGGGTGGAGTTAGGCTGACATGTGACTGATGAGGTGGAAGTGTGAGTCTGAGGGCCATTGAACACAGAGAATTTCCCAATGTATCATGATCACAGAAACACCTGTGCTGAGGAATTTGTGCTGAATCAGAGAAAAGACATGAAACTTAATGGTCTGCAAGATCCTTTATCTCAGACCCATGGCTGTTGGGGGTAAAGGAAACTGTTTCATTTAAAAGTGATTTTAAGGCATTGGTTTTTACCCTTCCAGTAGATGATATTTCCATCATCTGAAAATGTTTGTCTCATTTGAGAATGGGAAATTGGATATCGAAACACTGTTTGAAATGTACTAGGAACATTTTCTGGAAAATGAGGCAGAAATGTAAGGTCACAAACTACTGAGCTTGATGAAGCACTCAAAGCTGGATTACTCTGAGTTTTGTTATCTTTACAAAGTCCATCATTGAGTGAAAAAAAATTAAATACGCATGCATATTTTAAGCTAAGTAACACAGCATTTAACAGTGGGGTCACTCTTCAAGTTAGAATTCTTTTCTCAATGTGCTCTCAATCATCTGTTAAATCTCTGGGCAGGGGTAGGGAGAGAAGCTGTAACAGTGTTAAGCCTTCTACAGAAGAGTTCAGAAAAGATTTACTTACGTGTAGATTGTGATTTGAGAAGGGTAAGAAAGGAAGGTGAAATAACAAAACATGTTCATTAGGAGGGAAATGAAATTCACTGTTTATAAGAAACAAATAATATATATTTTTAAATTCGTGAAAATAAAGAAAGTTCAGTAGATAATAGTAAATATAAAATAATTCAACATATTAGAACAAGGTATTTTTAGTTCTATTATTTGTTTCTCTCTAAATATTTAATCTGTAATAAAAGACTATTCTTTGGATGAATACTACATCTGAAGTTATTTATAAAAATTTTTCAGCAAATAACATGTATTTTGGGCAATGTCTTTACGTGAGTTATTTGGCAGTCATTCCTTTTTTAGAATATTTTAATGTAAGAATAATGAATACAAATTTTAAATACAGCATATCATTTATAGAAGTAGCATGTTTACTTGTTAAAACTCAAAATGATAGAAAAAGAAAATGTGAAAAGCAACAAAAATCGCCCATTAACATCATCAGTCAGATATATCTGCAATTAACAGAGTGGTAGGAATCCTTTCAAAAAACGTATCATATAACTTTCTCCAAAGAGATAAAAAATTTAAGGAACAATCTGCTTTGTATATAAATTTAAGATCAAAGATCAATGACTCTTTTTCTTTTTTTATTTTATTTTATTTTATTTTATTTTATTTTATTTTATTTTATTTTATTTTAGTTTGAGACGGAGCTTTGCTCTTGTTGCCCAGGCTGGAGTGTGGTGCCGCAATCTCAGCTCACCGCAACCTCTGCCTCCTAGGTTCAAGCGATTCTCCTGCCTCAGCCTCCCGAGTAGCTGGGATTACAGGCATGTGCCACCATGCCTGGCTAATTTTGTATTTTTAGTAGAGATTTTTTTTAGTAATTTGAGTTTCTCAAATTACTAAATTTGAGAATTTAGTAATTCTGATCAGTCTGGTCTCAAACTCCTGACCTCAGGAGATCCACCTGCCTCGGCATCTCAAAGTGCTGGGATTAGAGGTGTGAGCCACCGCGCCTGGCCGATGACTCTCTTTCATCTTATGTATTTGTTGAATAACATGCATCACAGAGAGTATTTGAATAAATAAGAGATACAAATTTATTCTTAAATTTAAATATGAATAATATTAATTACATTTACCTGTGAACAATTAAATAGGAAGATTGCGTTTAAATGAGCAGGTTATCTGATCAGTAGATAAGTGAAGTAATACTGCAAATAAAATACAGTAGCCTAAATACTATTTGGAGGAGGACTAAAGAAGGTAATAAGAGGATAGAACTTTGGTACATGCCCTCATCTGACCACCATAGATCCATGAGAAGCAGTTCTGTTTGCCTGTTCAGGCCTTGCATTTTGGAGCCTGATTTCTTAGGTTCACATTCTAGCTCTGGCATTAACTAGCTAAGAGAACTTGGATGGCGAACACGTTACCAATTTTTAAGTAAATTGGCACTTAAGAGACTTTGTTTTTTCCAAGACAGGTTCTCACTCTCCTGCCCAGGCTGAAGGGTGCAATGGCAGAATCACGGCTCACTGCAGCCTCAACTTCTCTGGCTCAGCAGTTCTTCCCACTCAGTCTTCTGAGTAACTAGGACTACAGGCAGGCACCGCCATGCCCGGCTAAATTATTGCATGTTTTGTAAGCTGCAGGATGTCATCATGCTGCCCAGGTTGGTTTCAAATTCCTGGGGTCAAGCGATCCACCTGCCTCGGCCTCCCAAAGTGCTGAGATTACAGGCGTGAGACACTGCACCTGGCCTAGAGAATGAATTGACTTCTGTAAACCTCGGTTTTCCTATCTGTCAAATGAAGTCATCGAGGATAAAACAAGTTATTGATTGCAAAGGTGTTAAAACATTTGCAAACACATAGTAAGCATTATGCAAACATTGTTTTGAAATCAATGGTTTATGTTACAGTTTATTTTAGAGATGAGAAATTTGTAAGCTTAGAGAGCTTGATATTTTCTGTCACTTACCATAGAGGACTATGAGATAAAGTCAATTTTTCTGTCAAATATTATTTTCTTTCTTCAAGTTTAAAAGAATATATATATTCTGTATTTCTCAAGTAACTGTTATTAATTACCTTATTTCTATCTCTAGCCTGACAATAGCACAGCCATCTAAATAAATAACCATGAAATTGATATGCATTTTTAAATTGTATTTTTTTCTTAAATAATCTACCACTTTACCCTAATCCTGACCTGGCTGGATTTTGCCTTTTTTTTAATTTGATATTTGTTCATTAGTGATTTTTTTTTTTGCATTGCTTTTTAATTTCCAAACCATTGCATTAACATCTTCTTTATCTTGATTGCTAAGTGTTTTATGATCCCTTAAGTTCTGCATCAGAAGAAAATGTTTCATTTTCTCACCCTAGTTCCAGGCACTGGCAATGTTGAACATAAAGCTGGAAGGACAAACGGGTTGATTTAAATGAACCATATTAACTGCACTAAAATGTTTGGCTTTTATCTTAAAAGCAATATGATGAATAAGAGGTAAATTGAATAAACTTCAGTGGTCAAGTGAACCAAGGGGCTAGAGAAGAGCCAAACGTGATGCCAATGTTTCTGCCTGGTCAAGTGGACGGAGAATAGCACCATTCTCTAAGGAAGGGAAAACAGGAGGAAGGGTATGTTAAGAGGGGAAGGCCTGATTATGAGCTAGATGTTAGACTGTGAGCTGTCTTTGGGAAATTCAAATAGAGATGTGGAGAAAGCAGCTGGAAAGCCCAACTACATTTCAGTTTCAAATATGGACTCTAAGTTGGCATCATTTTTACGTAGAAAAAAATCACCCAGCAAAGTAAAAACAAACAAAAAAAAAGACAAGATAGATGAAGACCTCAGCAAAATACTAAGAAAAATAGTAGATGAATCTGAAAGTTTGTCAGAAAGAAATCTAAACAAGTAGAGAAGAAGACAGTGTGTAGGCCAAGTTGGCAACTTCATTACATCAAATTCCTTAAAAGGAGAGTCAAATGATCTTAGATTTTCATCTGAGCTCTATGACTGGCAGTCTGTGTTACCCTTATGAGATGAGTTCCTTTGTGTAAGGTTAGGTCTCCTCACCTTGAAACTGGAAATAAAAACAGTACGTATTTGTGGCAGAGCTGCAAGAATTTTATGAAATAGAAGGATGGCACCAAGTAAGTTCTCAAGCATGAGCCATTAATAATAACAATAATTAGAAGGATCATAGGCTCTGAAGCTAGACTGTTTGATTTAAAACCCGATTTTGTCGGTAGCAGAAGTGCTACCTTGAATAAATTGCCTCAGTTTGCTCTGTGCCTCAGTTTGCTCATCAATGAAACAAATGTAATGATATCTAACATATACGCTTGTTGCAATGATCAAATGGCGTTAATGCTCATAATCTACTTACTACAGTGTATGCAATAATAATTAATTATTTATAAAACAATTTTATAGGCAGATCAATTTTAACTTCAATCATTGAACATATGTGGAGTTTTTTTATTCTTTACTTTTTCCTCCTTAAAATTACATTTTAAACAGATTTTTTGTTTATTTTTTGAAAATGTTTCTTTTTAAGGGAAGCTCTACATATAAATAAATTCAATGAAGATATGAAAAGTCAAACAAGTATAAAACATTTAAGCAGTGCTTTCAAACACAAGCCATATTTGGTAGGATTACATTAACAGGCACATCCTGAACAATTCACAAACTTATTTGTCCTTAGACAAGTCAGTGCCTGCCTACCATAGGAGGAATGTCAGGATAACCAGGTATACAAGGTTGGTTAGGAGAGTATTACAGAAACACTGCACTTTTTAGGATCAGGCAAAGAGAAATCAAATCCTCATTTCTTAAATGCTTGATTGGGTGACATGCATTAAGTTACTCGGTGTCATTGAGCTTCTGTTTGCTGTTGTTGTGGTTGTTTGTTTTTCATCTATGACAAGTATTAGGAGTGTCTGTCTCTGTAAGTCACATTAATAATGAAATGGTGTACCAAAATACCTAGCACATAGTAGCCTTTTCAACAATTGTTAGTTTCTGGCTGTCTGCCAGTTGATAGCTATTCCCCAGAGACATAGATTCAGTATACTTTATTTTAAATTACTGCTGAAAGTCGAAGGAAGACATAGCAAAAATAAAACCAACTACAAATAGCAGAGTTAAATTCCTTAGTGAGAACTACTCACAAACCAAATTTTTATTACATTCAGAAGCCACAATTTAAAATAAGGCTGGATTCTATCATACCTAATGATACAGTATAATCATAAAAATGTAATAAATACTTTCTAACACAATATTTCTTCTATACAATGAATACCTTCATATGTTTTATATTTTGCTAACTAGTTTTATATATAGCAATCAAATGTAATTGAATTTAAATGTTAGGATAATAATCCAGAGCATAGCAGTTCAACAAAAGACCATCAGTTATAGCCTGTAGATGCCAAGGAGTATCTCAGATGGATATGAGACCAAACCAGGAGAAACAAATAAACTCAACTCAAAACCGATCCTGATGGAGCAGGGGAATATTCCACCTGGGGATACTGTTCATCCCAGATAAGAGGCTCTGAAATCAGAATTAGTTTTTTTTTAGCTAATTGTGAATTCACAAGCACATTGTGAATTCTCAAAACTGCTAAAGAAGCTTGGAATATTTTTGACCTAACTAATGTGTATAATCAAATAAAACACCTGTTCACAAATGTGTCAATCGTGCCTTTGCTACTAAGAATTATTTATGAGTGCCTTTGTGAATCTTGATTACACTTTAATTAAAAATGGACACTTCCTTCCAAATTTTACAACAGTGTTGAAATCTTTTTAAAATACAGAACATTAACCATGTCACTTTTATTGTAATATGAGGTTAGGAATTAACTGTTTTTTCTTGATATAGTTTTGCCAAATAATTCATGAAATTACACGATAAAACATTTTTTTAAAATGAAAGTTACGTAAAAATAAATATGCAATATAATTATGGATATTTGGAAAATGGTAGTAAAGTTTCCTATTGCTATGGTATCTAGTTGTGCTAAACTTTTAAGTATTATATCCTTACATTTAATAATTTATTGACTAAATAAATTCAATATAAATTGAATATTATATTGCAAATATAAATTAAAGCAGTAGAATTTTAAATTGGTAAGCACAGGGTTTAGTTTACAGAGAATAACCAAAAATGTGTTCACTATTTGAATTCAGCAGTTCCTTTAAACAATTTAATGTATGTGTTCTTTAAAAAAGTGAACTAATTTTAAAAAATAGCATCTGGACCTATTACCAGCATTCAGAAAATATTTCCTTAGACGAATGTCTTATTATCCAACAGAAACCCAATTTTTATGCTGTTAGATTACAATCTAAAAAATTACCACTTTTACAGACTAAAATAGTTAATTATGCTTTAAGAAACGTTTAGGCACTGGGAATCTGTGGCTCATTGATTTAAGTAGCTAAGATTAACGATTCTAGAAAGCCAACCTTGCTGAATTTAAGAAAAGAACAATTTAAAAAATAAAAATAAAATTATAAGAGATGATTCGAGTATCATTTTTCCTTTAAAGACCAGAATGACTTCTGATTTTATCCTTAAATAAATGAATAGCACCCAACAGTAAATAGATTGTATATAAGAATTATCCAAATTTCCAACCCTCTAGAACTCACATTAATATAAGAAAATATTTTTCCAGCCTCAGGACTACATGACCTAGCTAAGCAAACTGAAAAAAAAAAAAAAGGAAATTTTTTTAAAATCTCAGGGCATTAAGGAGATACTACAATTGATGATGGAGGTGATCTAGCACATTATTTATATTTTATCTTAAAGGTAAAAACCCTATTTAAAAAGTAACAAGATTGAGAAGTAAATAATTTGGTGGTTGCTAAGGGAGCCCTGTTACTTATTTTAGATTTTTTTTTTTTAATGATCTGACTCTTATAACTAGAAGAATTTGTCCTCACTTACTGTAAAATCAAATCCACGTTTCCATCATCATACTGCATTCGTTTTTATATAAAATTGATATTTAGGGAACAGTGGAAAGCTAATATTTGTAAATTGGATAGTAACACTCTTGAATTTGCTTTGGAAATTCACCACTAAATTATTAACTTATTGTGATACGTTGAGTATTAATCTCACCCAGATGTGTAGACAGTAGCACTACCTGAGGGAAAAGTTTTCACCACCACACTAGGCTTTGAAGTTATATTTTTAAACTTAAGATGTGAGCTTTCGTAAATATAAAACATGATATTTTTGATCACCAATTTGTGACTTCAGGATCATTTGTTTTTAAAGCATGGGGCACACAAGTGAGGCACTGGCAGACAAATATTATTTTTGTTTCAGAGAGTTCTGTATAACTAGATAGGATTCTGGCTCTGGTGTCTTAATTGGGCTGATGGAGTTACTCTCTGTGTTGAAAAGATCTCGATATTTATCTTTTAGATAGATACAGTTAAACTTTTTTTAGGCTGGGTGCGGTTGTTCACACCTGTAATCTCAGCACTTTGGGAGGCCAAGATCACGATCACGAAGTCAGGAGTTCGAGACCACCCTGACTAACATGGTGAAACCCCGCCTCTATTAAAAATATAAAAATTGGCTGGATGTGGTGGCACGTGCCTATAATCCCACTACTCAGGAGGCTGAGGCAGGAGAATCTCTTGAACCCTGAGAGGCAGAGGTTGCAGTGAGCTGGGATTCCTGCCTGAGTAACAGAGTGAGACTCTGTATCAAAAAAATAACAAAAAAAAACTTTTTTTAGAAACAGTTTGTGCGATCATTTTATAATCTACTTCCATTTCTACATAAATCTCTGATAAGAGTCTATGTCTTTCTTTTTTTCTTTTCCATGAGTCAAACAGGTTCATATTTTTCAAATAAGAAAATGATGTACCTAAGCTTTATAAATGACATCTCCCATGTTATCAATAAAAATGATGTACATCTTACTGTGGATTTATTCAGCAAACAATTCCCAGAAATCACCTTTATTACAGGGAATAAAACAGATGTATAACTCCCTCTTTTGGATGTCATATTTACTCAAAGAGGCAACAGTGTACTCCCAAGCATCATATTAAAAAAGCATTAGTTTGGTGATGTTTCACTCAATAGATATGATATCTATTCTAAATATATTTTAAAATCCTTCCTACAATTTTTTTTTTTTGTCAAAAATACGAAAGAATCTTATCATAGATACATGGAAGAAATTCCCAACTCAGCCTAAATCACATTTAAAAAGTTATAACCAACATCCCCTGAACAACAAAACAAGAGTAATGAACAAATTTAATCTCTCTGTCTTGTACCTACTTTTTGTAAACTAGTCCATTGCCTGAAATTACTCAGGACATAAATATTATATGTTCTGGTCAAGCAAAGCCTGATATTCCTTTTCTACTTCAATTAAACACAGTGTATTTCTTTCTGGAGCTTGAAGAGGGACAAGGCTCAAATTACTGTGAATTCCTCCAGCCTTTTTTCTTCAGATTTCTACTTTTAAGGTCAATGCCAGTTGTTTTTTCTAATCTGAGTATTAAAAAAAATTGTTTACTTCAACATAGCTGAGTGATGTGTCTATGAATGAATGATGTATTATCAGGGACTGGAGAGTATTATTAAATTTACTCCAAGGCCAATCTCCTTGATTCCTTGAAGTCTTCTCACCAGTCCAAGTGTAGTTCTATAATTCATGTAATTCTTTCTAATTTCTTACTGGAAAGAAAACAGTGTTTAGTGTGTTTTCAGATGAAGCACATTAAATAAATGTAAATTGTGTAATACATAGTAGGACAATACAGATGAAATACACATACACGCATATATATGTATAACTATGCTTCTTCTATTGTTCAGCATTTAACTGCATTCATTATGCTCCTATTACATGTGTCCCATCATGTAAAGCATAAGAATTTACAACTGATGAAGATGTGGAAGAATGAAGTTAATAGCAACATGCTATAAAATAAAACCCATCAAAAATAATGGAGAATAAAGTATGAAAAAATATGATTTATTTAAAGAAAAAGTGGCAGTATCCTTTCATTTTATGCATTTCATGAAAAGATAAAACTAATATATGTAGTTCAGGAGGAGAATATTTACTTCTAGCTATTATATAGCAGATCTAAATAGACTAGATACACACATGTGTGTATTAAAAATGGTATTGACACAGACAGGAGACAGGGAAATACTGGGTAAAAGAGGGCTGTCCCTGGCGAGGGTCACACCCTCAAACCTGGACCTGTGACCTAAAGTGAGAACATGCATTCCTGTTTTCCCGCCCAAATGTCGCCTTTTTCAAAACCACCCTGACTTGCCCCACTCCCTATCCAGTACCCCTAAAAAACCCAGGCTCCGCTGGAAGAGTGGCAGAGTGGCATAACAGCAGAGAAGGAGAGAAGAACAGCCAGATGTCAAAGAGAATCACCTTGACTACAGAGGGATGGCTTAATGGCGGGACCTCAGGGAAGAGTTTGGCCCAAGACAGCTTAACTCCAAGGGAAGACCACCTTTCCACTCCATCCCCTTTCCAGCTCCCCACTCTACTGAGAGCCATTTCCATTGCTCAATAAAATCCTCTACATCACCCTTCAACTTGTGCACGTAACCTGATTCTTCCTGGACACCAGACAAGGACCCAGGTGCAGGTGCAAGAAGCTGTCACACTGACCCTTCACAGAGCTGGTTAACACTTAGGCCATCTATGGATGGCAAAGCTAAAAGAATACACTGTAACACATGCCCTGTGGGGCTCTGAGGGTCGTAGGCAACCCCTAGATGCTGCCATGGGCCCACACAGAGTTCTGCTTCTGCTGGTTGCCCAATAGCACTCATCCCGGCCTCTGCATCCAGTCACCCGAGTGGTCCCCTTCCTACAAGGGGTTGGGAGCTGCGAGCTGAGTAAATGAGTCAACCCCTTCATGAGTCCTACAAAAGGGTCAAGGGAACTATCTCGTTTCAGTATTTTCCTTTTAAAATAAATTCAACTTCTTCTTACATTATTACAGTAACTTCGCACTTATTTGCTAAGCGCATTACAACATTATTGTGTTAAGAATAAAAACTGATTGCCCAGGTGCAGTGACTCACGCCTGTAATCCCAGCACTTTGGGAGGCTGAGGGCAGATCACCTGAGGTCAGGAGTTTGAGAACAGTCTGGCCAACATGTCAAAACCCCTTCTCTACTAAAAATACAAAAATTAGCCGGGCGCAGTGGCAGGTGCCTATAATCTCAGCTGCTTGGGAGGCTAAGGCAGGAGAATCACCTGAACCCAGGAGGTGGAGGTTTCAGTAAGCTGAGATCCTGCCATCGCTCTCTAGCCTGGGCAACAGAGCGAGTCTCAAAAACAAAAAAAAAAAAAAAAAAAAAGGAAAAGAAAAGAAAACTAATTGTGGGTTTTACCCTCTTGAAAGGTTCCAAAGCTGGATAGATTATGAACCTATAGATTTGAACTGCCTAGGTTATCTATGCAGCTGATATCTAAAAATCAATCTTGTCCTCTAGTAAAATATTATAACAGACATTTCCTTTTATGGAGGAATTTCTACTGTATTATTTTTAAAATAATTCAAGTATGACTAATTTATTTTAATTCATAAATATGGAACAATTGCTTAAAAGTTAACAGGGCATTTCTGGTCCTCAGCTTGATTATTTTCACAATTATGTAAACAAAACATTAAGGGCAATGGGAAGCAGGAATAAAGTGGAGATGGTTAATGGGTACAAAAAACAGTTCAAAGGAATTAGATCTAGTATTCTGTAGCACAAACATAATTTCTTGTAGATTTCAAAATAACTAAAACAGTGGAGTTGGAATGTTCCTAACACAAGGAAATTATAAATGCTTGAGGTGATGAATGCCCTCAGTTATCCCAATTTGATCATTACAAAAGGTTCTCTCATTTTCCACCAACTCAAGCTTCCTCGGTATGCTCCCTCCACTTCTGCAAATCCTTTCCTGTATCCAAATGATTTACACAGACTTTCCCCAATGCTCTCACTGTTTCCTGAAAATAACTTTATTATTAAATAGATCTTACTGTTGTCATCTTTTATTTGTGTTCCTCCACACTTCGAGATGACTTATTATCATTACCATATCCTCTGGTGTCCAGCACACTCTGACACGCACCTAGTAAGCCACCAATAAATAAATAGTTGCAGCTTTTTACAAATCAGTGAAATACAGACAGAAACACAGCGAGAGCTCCATGGGGGGGCAGCCTCCTGACATAACACTGGGTGAGTTTCCTGCAATGAGTGGATGATATTAAGCAGTAGTAAATCAATAACTGCATGACAACAACCAGCCTTCAATAGGCTCTTCTGTAATAATATTGTCTACTAGGTGTGTATACAGGTTTTGTGACTGATGAAGCTTATATAATGGGCGAGTAGACTCTTCAATCATGCAAAATTATGAATAGGAGAACCCCAAGGCCTTCCCATGAAGGGTTCCTGCAAAGATCCCTGAAGCCTAAGCTTTGTAACTTCATATAATCTGCTCCAGGTATGGGTCAGATTTCCAAAGAGGGTGGATGTTTAGCTATAGTTGCACTAGAAACAGTTTACTTCCAGTGGAATGTATGATCCTAACCGGAGAGATTTGAAGGCAAATATGAATAAGCAAGACAAACAGAAAGGAAATAATCCCAAGAAAGCTTCAATTCTTAAATATAGGGGTGAATGGAAAGAAAAGGATCTGAAAGGAAGCTTAATGTAGTTTGAGAAAAAAATTTCCTTCTCACTGTCTGTGTAACCTGAGGCAATTTAATTAACCTCTCTCAGCCTTTATTAACTTAATCACGATGTCAAGTAACACATAGCATTTTCTGTGCCAAGTACTATTCTAATCACATTCTAACATAAAGTAATACATGTAACTTTCACAGTATAATTACACTATTTTACCCCCATTTTACAACGGAAGAAACTGAGGCATGTGAACTTAAGTCATTTGCTGAGGTATATGCCCAGTAAGTGGCAGAGTCCAGATTCAAACCCAGGTTTCTGCTCCAGAACCCACTTCCCCCTACACATAATCACCTTCATCCATAAAAGTGGGGGAGAGCTACGATGAGTTACTGTCATGGGCACCGTTTACTTTGTGCATTCTAGTTCCTCCTTCAGGTGCGGGTCCCTAGGAACAGAGTCAGAAACAATGATTAAGGAGTGCGTGTTTTATTGAGTGCACTTTCTTTCAGGGAAAATCTGTGAGATGGTGAGGAAGGTCAGCTGGATGAAGGGATAGAGCAAAGGTGCGGGCTTAGGTCCCAGGCAAAGTGGAGCCTTTCCCTGAACCACAGGCAACTCTGGAGCACTGATTATCCTCACAGAATTAACCACCCCTCCCAATCCTCCTCTGCAACTCTAAGCAAGGGAGAAAGGCTTGCTTTCTTGTGTGTGTGTGTGTGTGTGTGTGTGTGTGTGTGTGTGTGTGTGCGTTTTTAACGGCCTTATCAGTACATCATAGGATTAGGCTGGCTACCTGGTCCAGGAGCAATGGAAGAGCAGAGTCTGCAACCTCCCATACAACTCTCTTGAGAGTGTGGGCAGTGAGTTTTTACTACCCAGTGCTCATGGCACCTGGAAGAAGGAGATCTGGGTGGACTCCCATTGCATCTAATGCATGATGGCTACTCAACAGTCATGTGCCACAGAGCAACATCTTGATAAACAGACCTCATGTACGTTGGCATTTCAAAAGACTGTAAAGAAGCTGCCCTATACAGGTCTACTACTTTTACCTTTTATATAGTACCTTGACTGTAACTTTTCTATATCTAGATACTCCAATACTTACCATCTTGTTCAAATTTTCTGCAATATTCAGCTCAGTAACATGCTATAAAGGATTGTAGCCTAGTAGAAACAGGCTACACCATCTAGTCCAGGTGTGTGGCAGGCTGTACTGTCTAGGTTTGTCTAAGTACACACTATGAAGTTTCCACAGCAAAATTGCCAAATGACGCATTTCTCATAACTCATCCCCATTGTTAAGTGACATATGACTGTATTTGGTATCATTTATTGGTCATATTTGTTAAAGAGTAAAAGGAGAAGCAAAATCCTATGTTTTCAATTTTGGCTGAATGTGTTACAATGTCGAATAAACACAGAGATTAATCAAATTAAGGATTTTAGCAGATATTGAGTGGAGAGTGCTACGCATGATAGGTTCCCAAAGATATTAAGATGTACAAATTACAGTGGGTATTCTGGCTGCCTAAACATAGGATGTATACTAATGATCTTAATGCATAGATTTTGGAGTTTGTGTAGTTTATCCTCTACCAGTTCACTGCATTTAAATAAGGTGATAAAGGCACTATTGGTTTCATATAAAACATCCTGGATATTCTTTAGTTACAACACAAAACAAGCAGTAGGTGATTTAGGTCCGTAAACTAGGAAAGAAGGAAGAGATAATAGCTTACCAAATATCTGTTCACCAATCAGTCAAAAAAGTAAATTGGACAGAGCTTTGAGTCTTCTAAAGAACAGATTGTCTTAGGCATTTTTTTTAGAGTGACATAAATACTTCTGACTAAAGAGTAAGACTCCCCCAAGCTCTGTTGAGGCCGATACATTCTCTAGTGTATCCAAGAGATGTAGCTATTATACATAAAAGAGTGGGTACAGGGTAAGATGTATTCTTATGTCTCTACCTAGGACAAAGAGTCAAGGAAAATCAAACTCATGAGTAGTTAGTGGACATAGAAAAGACTCAAAGGCAATGCTTAGATGTGGTAACTCCATCTAACAGAGCACTGGCATTTGCAGCTTGCCATTTGAGGAACCTGTGGGTGGCCCTGGACAGCAGTTGATAGGAAAGGTAGGGAGAATATTACCCACTACTCTCATGATAACAGCCTAGGTTTTCTGATGCACAAGACCATAATCCAATAACTACAGTACTTGAAACCACAGGAAAATTGCAAACTATCAGCTCTAATGACCAAACGAGTATAAAAACAAATTAATCAGATCTTTCTAGTTGAAATTCAGGTCAGGGGTAAACTTTTTTTTTAAGTGTTGAATTCATAAAATATCCATTTTTATATTATTTCACTTCTTAAAAACATACTAATTGATAACTCACTGATTGCAATTTTTATAACTTAAACACCTCATGCATTCAAAATGGGCACAGACTTAGTGGAATTACTCACTCCCACTCAATAAAATATTCTGTCAAAGTTTCAGAATATTTTACAACAGAATTAAAATAAAAACCCAGCATACAACTCACCCTTCACATTTTAGAGTTAACCTAATTAGTACCAGGGGGAGCACCTTACTTTTTTGACTGATTGGTCCTTCCTAGGACCAGGAGGAACACCCTAAAAGCCAGACCACTTTCAATGTTTTGTTTTTAGAAATTGATTTATATTTGTATGAAACCAGAATATTAGTTAATTGAAAAAGTATAACCAAATTACATTTCATAGGGAATCTTCCTTTTTAATATTTTTTTAACCTACTGGAATAAAGAATATGTCCAGACATTTTCAGGAGATCCCACAATAAATTCAAAATATTGAGTTATTTACGTATCACCAAATCCATTTCCCTGTTGAATATTACCAATAATTAAAGATTCAATTGAATTCTGAGAAGTTAAAAAATAACGAATACCAACATATACATAACAGTTAATCTTAGATGAATGCATTTGTTAAGAGGAAAACCTTGGACAAATTAAATTTAACAGTTTAATTGAGCAAAGAACGATTTGCTAATCAGGCAGCCCCTGAACCAGAATAGGATCAGAGGCTCTAGTGCTACCACTTGGTAGAAGAAAATTTAGGACAGAAAAAGGGAAGTGACATCCAGAAAACAGAAGTGAGGTTCAGAAAGAGCCACACTGACTACAGCCTGGCATTTGCCTTCTTTAAAGATGATTTTAATATTTGGCCACCTTTGGCTAAAACTCGGTGATTGGCACAAGGTTATGTACAGCCTGTTTACACATCCAGTTAGGTTAGAGTTCACTACATACAAAGAAACCTTTAAAATATGCAAAGAGACCAAACTTAATGTAACACATCTGAATGAATATATATGGTTTGGTAAACCACTAGGGCTCTCGTTTTGTGTCCTTGCAACTCAAGAGACCATGTAGCTTTCAAATGTTAATATTCCTCAGTGTTGACTAAGGGAATCTTAACTCTGTGCATTCAGAAGCTATAATACGTTGAGCATTTGCCATGTGTTTTGCCTTCTGGCAGGCATGGGATATTTAAAAAAAAAAAATCCAGGCACTTGAAATAAGAAATCTATAAATTTATTGAAGAGAAAAACACATGGTGTTAACAAAAGACCATGAGATCTGCAGAAGAAAAAGGGAGAGCTTTCTTTTAATTCCTTTTTTTTTTTTTTTTTGTCTTTTTTTTTTTTTTTTGAGACAGTCTCACTTTGTCGCCAGGCTAAAGTGCAGTGGTGGGATCTCTCCATTCACTGCAACTTCTGCCTCCCTGGTTCAAGCTATTCTCCTGCCTCAGTCTCCCCAGTAGCTGGGATTACAGTCACGCGCCACCATGCCCAGCTAATTTTTGTATTTTTAGTAGAGCTGGGGTTTCACCATGTTGGCCAGGATAGTATCCATCTCCTGACCTCATGACCTGCCTGCCTCAGTCTCCTGAAGTGCTGGGATTACAGGAGTGAGCGTCAGCCACCACGCCCGGTCAGAGAGGTTTATTTTCTATAAGCAATCTTCAGATTGGGGAGACAAAGCCTTCTGCACAAACCAAAAATGTGCTCCAAGGAGGGGATAGGCAGAGTTAGGGATTAGAAAGGCAAAAACTGTAGGGCAGGGCGGGGAATCAGAAGAGAGAGGAAGAGAGAATTGTTGTGGGTTTTCTTGTTGTTGTTGTTGTTTGTTTGTTTTCAAGGCAGGGTCTTGCTCTGTCACACAGGCTGGAGTGCAGTGGCACAATCACAGCTCACTGCAGCCTCGACCTCTTGGACTCAAAGGATTCTCCCTCTTCTTTTCTTTTCTTTTTTTTGTAGAGATGAGATTTCACTATGTTGCCTGGGCTGGTCTCCAGCCCCTGGGCTCAAGCAATTCTCCCACCTTGGACTCCCAAAGGGCTTGATTATAAGCATGAGCCACTGTGCCTCTGGTCCACACTCTTGATTAGATTATCTTTAAGCCCCCAAATCGCCCGTCTCTTTTAATTGGCTGGTTTCAGGCAGTTGGAGGGTTGGCACAAGGCTGCCCATTGGTGGTCAGTAGGGGCATTTCCAGCTGCAGTCGATTTCAGCACTGACAGCAGGAACTGATTTGGCTTGATTGTAGAAAGGGAGGTGCTGTGACACTTTTAGAACATCTTTTTGAGAACGTAGAGTACGTGACTGCTCCCTCATCCAGTCATGGCTGCCTGATCCAGTTTAACCTCGAGCACCTCAGCTAGCCATGGGGAGTTCATTTTTTTCTGTTGGCTAGGGTCATACTTTAACATTGAAATTATGCAACAGCTTAAAACAAATGATAAAGTGTGTCACAAAGAGAAATACCCTGTAAATTAAGAAGATGTGGGGAAAAATGAAGGAATGGTCAAGATGATTTATTGAAATAAGTAAGATTTAAAGTACAACTGAAGGATTAATTCTTAGTAAGAGTAACTGGTGACTGTTGATGTAATCATTTAAGGGAGGTGGTACCAACAAGGTCAAAATTCTCATGGATTAATTTCAGTACGAAATGAGTTTCAGTAACAAATATTTCAAAAGCAAGATTAAAAAAGAGAACAGCTAAAAGAGAAATTATATTTGTAATCAAGTAGTTTTCAATACAAATTGAGAATTTATAAAAACTTGGATTAATATTTCTTAAAACAAAACCCTATTTATTAACAAATAAGGTTACATAATTTCCTTTTTAAGAAATGCTTTCTATGATATTACACATTATATGTATCAGAGATCATGCCTCACTCTACTACAATTAAATTAATGAGTCCTAGGATTTCTCTACATTCCACACTATGTGGCAGATGGCTATTTCTTGACATATATCTGTTAAGTAGATAACTTAATGAACAATACAGTACAATTTTGGTTTGCAGATAAAAGTCTTTTTTTAATAAGACTACCCATCAAGTAAATCCTCCGTTGATTTTCTGTCCTTGAATTGTATGGTAATTATATGGGAAATGTACTAACATATTTTCTTTACCTAATTTGAATAATAAATGATTTTTCAAAAGTGCATGAATATCAATGCAATACATTTGTGTGCAAATGCATATATACACATATATGTATATATAAAACTATCATGTCTCCATGATCACTGCACTAAAATCAAGTTCATCAGAGAAGCAGAACCAACAGGATACCTGCCAAAACACACACACACTATATATAATATAATACATAATATATATTATAAAATATATGTAATATGTATTTTATATTATAATATATATATACTGAGGAATTGGCTCATGTGATAAGGGAGGCTGAGAAATATCATGGTCTATGATATACTGCCTGTAAGCTGAAGACCCAGGAAAGCCAGTGCTGCATTCCAGCTCAAACCAGAAGGCCTGAGGACCAGGGGAACCAATAGTTGCAAATCCCAATTCAAGGGAAAGAGAAGACCAATTTTCTAGTTTAAGCAACAGTCAGGAGGAAAATGTCATGAATTCATCCTTTCTCTTTCTTTGCTTCTATCCAGGCCCTCAGTGAATTGGATGAGGCCATCCACAATGAGGATCACGATGTGCTTTACTGAGTCCACCAACTGAAATGCTAGTCTCATCAGGAAACACCCTCACAGACATGCATAGAAATAATATTTAATGTGGGCATCCTCTGGCACAGTGAAATTGACAGATAAACTGAAGCATCACAAATTCAGTCCTTGTCAAATTGACAACCATAAATATCTCCTTAAATTATACTTACTCTTCACATGAAGACAATAAAAAGGTCATAATTTCTCCTAATATTTTGTTCCATGTACAACAGAAAATGCACGGTCTTCCCCAGAAGATGTTATGAAGTACTTGAGTGATGTTTACTGCTCTTCCTCTGTATTTAATTTCTGTGATGTAAAATTAACAGTATTTAAATAGTGATGTAAAGTCAACATACCTAATACTGGGTGATAACATAAGTAAAGGAATAAGAGAGAAAACACACATGCGCATGCACACACACACACACACACATTTCCAGAAAAATAAGGAAGTACTCATGACAATTACAGATCATTCACCCCAGCCATCCCAGTAACTCCCTTGTTTGATGCAGAGGTTGCAGAGAGCCAAAATCACGCCTCGGCACTCCAGCCTGCAAGACAGAGTGAGACTCCATCTCATAAACAAAAACAAAGCAAAAAAACAATACCTCCCTTGTTTGTCTGTTGATTCAGAGGCATAAGGAGCCCACATGGTTGGGAGATAGTCTTAACTTCTAGTTTAATGGAATCGCTGCTCTGTCTCTTGACGGAAATATTTCATTCTCTAGAAACAAGACCTCTAGGCCAGCAGACCATAAGAGCATGGGAACAGGAAGCAAAAATTTTGTTCGTGGGTACTGGAGATAATTCTGGGTAGAGCCACTCCCATTTTCACTTCCCAATTTCTGGATAAATGAATCTTGGCTTTGGGAGGAACAGTAACATATGTTGGATACTAATTCAGAGCACATAAAGCCTTCTGGAGAACTTCCCCCAGCCCTGCAAGGTATTATCACCTAGCTGGCACTGTAACTGAATCTTCAAAAGGCCACTGTACTGTTCTATTAGGTTGGTAAAGAATATGGTAAGGCCAGCGAACTCTGTGAGCATGGCTTCATCGATACGCTCTTTTGCTGTGGTGTGAGTTCTCTGGCAGAAGCAATATTGTGTGGAGTAACCTGATCTTGCATGAGGCGTTCTGTAAGTCCACAGGTGGTTGTTTTAACAGAAGCAATGCATTCAGAGAAGGTAAATCTGCATCCAGAGTAAGTGTTTATGCCAGTGTAAGGACAAAGCATTGCACATTTCATGATGGAAGATGCTCATTGTATCCAACCTGCCTCCGGAGAGCTGGCTGGTTGCCCCTGGGAATAATACCTTTTCAGGGGCTCAGTGTTTATCTCTGCTGCTGGAAGACTGGACACTCAGCAGTGGCTTTAGTCAGGTCAGCTTTGGCGAGTGGAAGTCCATGTTGCTGAGCCCATGTGAAAAGCCTCATCCCTGCCACAGTGGCCACACTGTTCATCAGCCCACCATGCAATGCCTGGGTGGCTATGGAAGGAGGCTGGCTGGTATCCCCAGAACTGGGCATCCTAGTCATTTTATGGTAAAAATCCACCTCTGCTAAGGTCACTCCATGGGACACACATATCTATGTGCTTTCTGTCTAGTCAGTTTTTTGGTCCATCCACATGTCTCTCCCCCAAATTTCCTTGTCAACAATTTTCTGATCATGTTTCTTCCAAGTCTCTGACTATCCAGCCAAATGATTGGCCTCAGGCCATCGATTGGTAATTATCCACATTTGGCCATTTCTCCTTTCAAGCAAAGTGAACACTCAGCTGTGCTCCTTGTATTTTTGCATCCAGGGAGTATTTCTCTTTATCCATGTTCTTTAGGGATGTCCCAGCAAGGGGCTGTGGTGTTGCAGCTGTCCACTTTCAGCTGGGGAACTGCATATAATCCAGTGCCATCTGGAAGCCAGTCCCAAGTCTTTCCTTTCCCTGTAAACTGATTATAGGGAGCTCCCAGGATGCTGTGGGTGCAGGCTGGGAGAGATAAGACAGTGCAGCAGGGGAAAAGGAGCTCTGGGCATTTGGGTCACTTCTTCTTTATGTAATTTCTTTGAGCTTCTAGGGCCTGCTTGTACCCAATCACATACATACCACTTCCATTTAGTAGCGGAGTGCCGCTGTGCATACCCAACTTTATGGCTCAATGTGTCAGATAATATCCAGTTGATAATGGATAATTTTGTGGCCCATGGTTAAGTACCAACCTCTACTGAGGCTCAGAAGCAGGTCAAGAGACTTTTCTCAATAGGGGAGTAGTTATCGTCGTGGCTTTACTAAAAAAATCCTGATCCTAAAATCTCTTTTGTGGTATGATCACTGCTCACTGCAACCTTGAAACTTCTGGGCTTTAGTGATCCTCTCACCTCAGCATCCCAAGTGGCAAAGGCTACAGGTGCAAACCACCATGCCCAGCTAATTTTGTAAATCTTTTCTAGATACAGAGTCTTCCTTTTTTCTTAGGCTAGTCTCACACTCCTGGCTTCAAGTTATCTTCCACTCTTGGCCTCCCAAGTCTCTGGGATTAGCAATATGAACCACCACACCCAGCCTCTGTGTCAGCACTTTTTCTAACTCTGCAATCTGTAGCATTAAATGCATAATCTCTACCTAGTGTGCCTCCTTTCAATAAATCAGCCTGATTCAACTCTGTGCTCCTTCCACCATGATCCTACACCCTTCGTGCTGGTTCCCAAACATGTTTCCTGGATTTCTGTCTGTATAAACTAGAAAACTCAAGCAATTATTTTGTAGTGTAACACACCTCTTTACGTGTCACACATTGTATCTCATCATAAGGAGCCTGATGAGACTTGAGTCTAGTTATAGATTGAGATGCAAAAAGGAGTGGTTGGGGTGGGACCTGAAGAGAATCAACATTGTCTTGCATGGCAACTTCCTCAGGCAATGCAAGGTTAATCCCTCAGATGGAAACAGAATATCTGATACCACTCTGGATGTAAAAGTTGATATCACTGGAGGTAGGGAGACCTGGCAAAGAAGACTCATTAGAATTTAAGGGCTCAACAGTTCCCAACTTCATCAGAGTCTTCCCAAATTTCCTTAGTCCAATTGTCAAGATCTTGTGCGTGTGTGTGCGTGTGTGTGTGTGTTTTCCTAATCAATACACTCACTTTAACAGTAGGCACCCTCCAAAACTAGAATTTCAACGTGCATTTTAATTTAGCCAATCGCAGATGAAATGTGGTATTTAATTTTCTGCAATTTGAATATTGTGCTATAGGAAATAAAGGTCTCTTTCAGGACACACACAGAATAGCTTAGGTTATTTATATGGTGGGAAATCACATGGGTTATTTAAGCTGGGAAATCAAATCCCTGAGTTGATCCTTTTCTTGCACCATTCAGTCCAGGGACATTAATAGCAACAAACCCATGTCATTACATTCATTAATTTTCCAAAAATGTTAAAGATGTCATATATGGAGGCAACCAACTCCTTATTCCATGTAATGATTTGAGTAGGAGTAACAAATATAGATCTTTTGTGTGTCTCTGTTGCCAAATCATGCCATGGACTATTAGTCAATATCTTGAAATCTAATCAGACTGAAGACCTAATTTCAGAAACCCAGGAACAAATTCAGAAAACTTGTCTTTGAACTTCTATTGTTCTAAAACTACTCTCAGTGCCAAAATCTGTATTAGTCAGTATTCTCCAAAAGAACAGAGCCAATAGGATATCTATAAATCTATGTATCCAGACATATTTTTGTATGTGTAATATTTACACAGAGGGAGAGAGAGAGAGGACGATTGAGAGAGATGATGAGAAACTGGCACACATGATTATGGAGTCTGAAACGTCCTACCATCTTCTGTCTTCAAACTGGAGAATCAAGAAAGCCAACGGTGTAATTCCAGTCTGAGTTTGAGCACCTGAAAACCAGAGGAGATGACAGTGTAAATCCCAGTTCAGGGGAAAGGCTATCATTTCAGCTTAAGCAGGAAGGCAGAAGAAAAAGGGGCAAGTTTGCCCTTCCTGTGTCTTTTGATCTATTCAGGCTTTCAACATACTGGTTGACACCCACCTGTATTGAGGAGGGCTATCTGCTTTAGTGAGCTCACCAATTCAAACGATGAATTCATTTGAAAACACTCTCACAGACACAGGAACAATAATGCTTAATCTGGGCACCCTGTGGTACAGTCAAGTTGACACATAAAATCAGCTATCACTCATGCCTGATCCCAGCACTTTGGGAGGCTGAGGTGGGCAGATCACAAGGTCAGGAGATCGAGACCATCCTGGCTAACATGGTGAAACCCCGACTCTGCTAAAAAAAAAAAAAAAAAAAAAAAAAAAATTAGCCAGGCATGGTGGCAGGGACTTCTCAGGAGTCTGAGGTTCTCAGCTTCTCAGGAGGCTGAGGCAGGAGAATGGCATGAACCTGGGGGGCAGAGCTTGCAGTGAGCCGAGATCATGCCACTGCACTCCAGCCTGGGTGACAGAGCAAGATTCCATCTCAAAAAATACCCAACCAATCAAACAAACAAAAAATCAGCTCTCATTCGCCTGTGTAGCTCAAATAAGAATATGGACACAAGTCAGTCTAATGAGCCCATACAGACAGGAGATCAACAACCTTGGGAGTTCAGCAACCTCTTCTGGCAGACAAGGTGGCAAAGGCTTCCCATTTTCCCAAATCCTTACTTGAAGATTACATGATTCAGATGACAAAGTCTGAATGAGTGAGACTCGCATCAGACCCAAGAATCTGAGTGTGGGTTCCTCATCCTCATCTGAACCAGGAAGTACTTTATAAATTCAGCCTTACAAACTTAGTATATGACTATGGAAGGGCAAACAATACAGAACATGCAGACACAAATACGGCCCTCCCTTATCACTCTCCACCTGTCCAGATTAACACAGTCTGGTTCCAGTGCTTTCCTGAACCCAGAGCTGCTGAACAGAACAAAGGCCAGTTACCCAGAGATCTTGGAGCATCATGCTAACCAGCCTTAGCACAGCTGTAAGATTTAACCTGCACTATTGAAACAAATTAAATAGCACAAGGGACAATTTCAGGGCATTGTTGGAGCAACAATGATGGCATAAACATTCTTAAACTCGCTTCTTTAGAGACAAACTGTAAATTAGAGCTAATTCCAAGAACTGTGACATAATTCCACATTGGGACTTAGATCAAATGATGTATAGCTCCCTCCTAATAAACTATTTCTGAAAAATAAATAACAAAGTCAGCAGGCATTCTAAGTGTATATAGGAACCACAAAATACAGTCCTTGCTTATATCAACATCAGCTACTAAGGAGATTAAAAAATACAAATCCTTGAACCCATGTATATTTGTTCATATTAAAATTTGCATTTCTAAAGAAAAATATAAATTTAATGGGCAAAACAAAAACAAAACAAAATTTGAAAACAACAAAATTTCAAAACTGTGGAAGAAATTTAAAAGAGTTTAATTCTCAATCATACAGTTATCGTTGTGAACATGAGACTGAGACTATGTCAGTGCCTCTGAAAATGTAGTCAGCATCCTGTTGCTGTTGTGCTCCAACATACGGACAGAAATTGAGAATGATCATGGGAAACTTTCAATGCAATTTGACTTTTTGGTGACCTCTGAGCATGTGATTTCATATATTACCAAAATATTAGGCTGCAAAGAATTGGGAAAAAAAAATGCCTTATCACAGATATTTTGAGAAACACTGCTCAAGATTACTTCTTATAAAGAAATTTGTTCTCATGTACTTAGAAAAATCTTTCTTTTGTTGGAAACACACATAATGATCATGTGTATCTACACATTACCTCTCTGAAGATTTTATACATCTGAAGATACTGATATGGGAATCATCAAGAGGATGATCCTTGTCAGCTTATCATCCTTCTAGGCACAAACAATAAAACTTAAGCAGGAAATAAAATTGTCTCCCATAACAAGACGTTCAAAAGCGAGGTAGTATGAGCAGTTAAATCAGGGGCACCATCTAGGTTTTTTCCATTCACTATGACATCCACAAGAATCCAGTTCTTGAGATGGTTGCAACTCTAGTCATGACTTGCTGACACAAAAGCAGGGAAGTTTCCTTCCATATGACCTTTTTAAAGAAAATAAAAAACCTAATCAGGAAATTTTTAAGCAAACTTCCCTCATTTTGCATTACCAGAATTGCGTTATGTGTCCATAACCAAGGCAATTGGTGGCAAGAAGACTAGAATTATCGTGTTTGTTTTATGCTAATAAAAATTCACCCACCTTTTGGTTTGGAAAAAGGCCATCCATTCATGAATGATGCTAAAATCTAATTTGTTTTTAAAGTTCTTAAAGTAAAATGAGGAATGGTAGTGAGGCAGACAACCCATATATCTCCCAGAAAGCCATTTAAATATTGACCATAGACAATATTTCTTCAGGGAGTATGTGATAACAGCTGAAGAGGGCCCAAGAACAAGTCCTGAGAATATTGAATATGTTGATATTGGGAGAAGAGAAAGATCCGGCAATAGAAAAGGAAAAGCCACCGCGCCAGGGGCACTAGTGTTATGGAAATAGCAGAGGAATTTGTTTAAAGGTATGAGTAGTTCAATGTGACAAAAGATAATATGAAATCAAATAGAATGATCCTACACATTCTAAAAATTACATTTAGTGAGAGAAAGTCCCTTGGGATTTTAGAATAACAAGTCAGGGGAATGGTGGGCACAAACCCAAAATGGAGCGATCAGATTTGTGAATACAAAGGGGATAAAGAGAAACCAAAAGGTGCTCAATACACAGAGAAAACCTGCTGGGAATTTGTGGTGGTCAGAATATGGGCCACTCAAAGATGACCATGTTTCAATTGTTAAAACCTGTAAATATGTTACCTTACATGGTAAAAGGGTGTTTGCAGTTAATAATTTAGTATCTTGAGATAGAAATATAATCCGAGATTATTTCAGTGGGCTCAATACAATTGTAAGAGTTCTTTTAAAAAATTTTTTTTGATGAGTTTGGGTATATATATACACACCCAGGAAACCATCATCACAATCAAGGTAATAAAATATGCATCACCTCCAAAAGTTTTATTCCTCTTTTTTCTTCTTTCCTTCCTTCCTCCCCCCCCTCTCCCTCCCTCCCTTTCTTCCTTCATTCCTTTCCCCTTCCCTCCTTCCCTTTCCCTCACCTCCCCTTCCCCTTTCCTTCCCTTCCCCTTCCCTTCCTTCCCCTTCCTTTCCCTTCCCCTTCCCCTCTGTTCCCTTCCTTGCCCTTCTGTTCCCTTCCTCTTCCTTTCCCTTCCCTCCCCTCCCCTTCCCCTTCTCTTCCTTCCCCTTCCCTTCCCTTCCCTTCCTTTTCCTGCTTCCCTTCCTTCCCCTTTCCTTCCTTTCCCTTCCTTCCCCTCCCCCTTCCATTCCTTCCCCTTCCCTTCCCTTCCTTCACCTTCCCTCCCTTCCCCTTCCCTTCCCTTCCTTTTCCTGCTTCCCTTCCTTCCCCTTTCCTTCCTTTCCCTTCCTTCCCCTCCCCTTCCATTCCTTCCCCTTCCCTTCCCTTCCTTCACCTTCCCTTCCCTTCCCTTCCCTTCCTTCCCTTCCCTTCCTTCCCCTTCCCTTCCCTTCCTTCCCTTCCCTTCTTCCCCTTCCCTTCCCTTCTTCCCCTTCCCTTCTTGTCCCTTCTCTTTGCTTTCCCTTTCCCTTTGACTGCCTTTTCCCTTCCTTTCCTTTCCTCTCCTTTCCCTTCTTCTTTCCTTTCCCTTCCTTTCCCTTCTCTTTCTCTCTCTGCCTCCTTTCCGTCCTTCCTTTCTTGTAGTAGGAACAACATAAGAAAAATCACAAGGGTTCTCAAGAGTGAGGCGGGAGTGAAAGTCAGAGAGTTTTGCCAATGGCATACTGCTGACTTGAAGATGAAGGGATGGGCACCTAGCCCAGCAATGCTTGGCAGCTTCTAGAAGCTGAAAAGGTAAGGAAACAGATTCTCTCCTAAAGCTTCTAGAAGGAATCGGCCCTGTAGAAACTTAATTTCAGCTCAGTGAAGCTTATTTCAGACTCCTGACTTCAGAGGTGTAGCAAAGCAGATCTGTTTTTGTAAACCATTAAGTGTGTCATAAGTTGTTACAGTAGCAATAGGAGACTAATTCAAAATGCTTTAATTGTAAGGAGATATTTTCTGATAAAGACTTGATTTAAAACAATACGTTCTATTTCTCCAAAGGCACTTGCCAAAACTCTTCAAGCAACGACAACAACAGAGTAGACCATTATGCCAATATGGAATAACATCTGATATATTTGTATGGATCATTTAAATATTTATAAAATAAAATATGTATGTTATGAATTTAAATAGATGCATACTTATGACAGAAAATATATTTATAAACACATATTTTACTTTTATAAATATAACCTGACATGAAAATGAGTCAAGTACAAAATTCATATATATATAAAAGACTCCTAGACATACCCACTTTGAATGTTTAATGTGTCTAAAAATTAGTATGTTAAATTGAAATTGCAATCCTTCCCCTTACATAGTCCAACCTATTTTCTCTATCTTAAATGTCACTGGTATTGTCCCCCAGTAAGCTTGCTCAAACTCTAGAAAAAGGGAAAGGAGAAAGAGGAGGAGCTGGGGAGCAGGAGAATTGGAATCACACAATACTCATCATGAATAACAATGATGAAATCCTGCTGAGTGAAGATTGAGAGATCCTTCTACCAAGCAGGCATGGAGAGGTGTAGGGAGGGGATTGAGTGGGTATGCTTCATCATTAGACCCTAATGCTGCTTTCTGGGAAGAAAACTCTTGTTCATTGATTTCCAGGAATCCTGATTCAGCAACCTGTAGGATATTCTTATCTGATATTCTTCATGACTCTGCTTGAAGTAAGCTGCACAGTTTACACTCTTCCTCCTTCTGCAAAAGTGAGGACACAAACAATCTCTTGAACAGCAAAAGTCTTTTGGAAGTGATGCTTTCTAGACAATAGAATTGCCTCAACTAAACAGCACTAATTTCTCACTTACATAATTCTTTCTTGCAATAATCATACCCAAAGTCTCTCCCTTGACCCTGACATATATATAATGCCTCAGTCTGCTTTATTTTATTCTTCCATGACCTAGGCTTATCTTTCAACTTAATGCTGCAAAACTTAGGGTCATTTGAAATAATAAGCTTATATGTAATCCTATCTTTGTTTCAGGGCTGAATACTGTGAAAGATTTAATAAAGAAAAAAAGACAGGGAGCAGTAGCTCACACCTGTAATCCCAGCACTTTGGGAGGCCGAGGCAGGCAGATCACCTGAGGTCAGGAGTCTGAGACCAGCCTGGACAACATGGAGAAACCTGTTTCTACTAAACATACAAAAATTAGCCAGGCATCTGTAACCCCAGCTACTCAGGAGGCTGAGGTCGGAGAATCACTTGATCCTGGAAGGCAGAGGTTGCAGTGAGCTGAGATCACACCACTTCACTCCAGCCTGGGCGAAAGAGAGAAATTCTATCTCAAAAATAAATAAATGAACAAACAGACAAACACATAAATAAATAAATCACAATTCTTTACCTAAATCTTATTCACATACTAGGCAATATAACTTAGAATTTCCTCCCATTAAGAGATGTGCGTTCCGTGGGATCTGAACTGGCCTTGTGAATTGCTTTGGCTGGTGGAATGCAGTAGAAGAGTAAACATGTCAATTCCGAGCTTAAGCCTTCAGAGGCTTTGTCAGTCTCTCTCTCTCTTCTGTTTTTCTCCCTCTCTATGTCTATCCATCTCTCCCTTTCTTTCTCTCTCCTTCAAAACCCTATTGCCATCATGTGTGAACAAACTTGTGTTCATCTGCTAAATATTTCAAAATACATATTCCAGACTTGACCTTTGTCCCAACTGTTGGCTAGTCAACCACCAAAATATGGGGCCATTCTAGACTAGCCAAGCCCTGGTCAATGCGTCAGTCAACTTCAGATTCACAAGATAACCCTGATGAGATAACCCATACCTTACCCAGATCAACAGGCTCACATAGTTGACCTGCAGATTTATCAGCCATTAAAAGGGTAAATTATTTTAAGTCACTACATTTTGAGGTAGGTTGTTTTTTTTTTTATTTTTTTTTATTTATTTTATTTTTTTATTATACTTTAAGTTCTAGGGTACATGTGCATAACGTGCAGGTTTGTTACATATGTGTACTTGTGCCATGTTGGTGTGTGGGTTGTTATGTAGTCAGTAAGTAATTGATACGGTTCTTCAAGAATTAGCAATGGGTGTATACCTTCAGGTTTCGTATCAGATTTATTTCTTGTGCTTTGGACTCACATTTTGGACTTTGGAATCTGCTTCAACAGAGTTGACCAGAAAAATAAAAAGCCACTCCAGCTCTAGGTTTTTTGAGCAGGAGGAGTTTTTCTTATTAATGAAAAGGTACTTAGAAAAGCATGGATTTTCTGAAAGAAGCAGAGAAAACAACTTGTATTAATGACCATATTCTGAATATATGTATGTATACATGTACATACTATATATATATATTTTTACAAGCAATAACATGTCAAGCAAATGCATGTCATAATAATGCTAAGGCAATAATATTACTAGAAAAGATATCAACTAGGAAATTCAGGCAAGTAAACAAATGTAATATCTTCAGTAAGACAAACATTTTTGTCTCAATATGAATAAAACAAAAACAATCACAAATTTGTAAATATTTGATTATAATAAGTCTACTTGCAGTCATAAAGGACTTGAAGGACACAGATACTAAATTCATGTATCTAGTGTCAAATATGTGTAAGTTACATCCTCTGAGTGCTATCTTACATTGTGGTTTGTTAAAAAGTAGAAATAAAAGCAACTAACTCTCAATAGTGACACAGTAAAATGGTAATGTCTATCATTTTTATTGAATTGACAGGTGTTTTACTGCAGTTACTAAATCAGTTGGCTATTTTGGCATCAGTTATAAACAGACTGAAACGATGTTTACATTCAGTCAGAGGAAACTTTTCAGTGCAATTCTGTGAGTAAAAGTTATTACAATTTTATTAAAGATGACATTATGATAAGAAGAGTTTAGGCAATTTAGCCAAGTTCAAGATATGAAACAAAAAATACACTGATATGATAAACAACTTTGGTATTTGCAGACTATTATTATTAAAATAGTGCTATAATTTTCACAAATGTAATCAGATAACATACCACTTTTGCTTGTATCTTAATATAGAAATTAAGGAAATATTTATAACCTCTCTCTTCCTCTCCTTAATGTCACTCTTTTCATGGTGTAGCTACACCCTTCTTATTTATATTCCTTAAAGTACACCAACATCACTATTATCACAGTTATTTGTTACAAAACGACGTTTTTCCCATTGTGGTCTTTTTAATGTGCTCTCATCTCAAAATTCTTTCAAAATTGAAATTTTACAGTTAAATTTCAGTGATAAAATAAAGGTCAACGATGAACTAAACGTAATCAAAAAGATTCACAAAATAATAATAGGTACATGTGATATATTATATTTTATAAATAAGTTGCACAGAAACCTATCTTTATTTTGAACTGCGTGAAACATTCATCTCTGATTACTAAATATTATCACGGATATTTCTTATTTAGCATATTTGATATTGAACAGATTACTATAGGATTGTTTCAGTTTTGCTCATGTCAAGGTATTAAACCTGAACATGATCTTCTGATTCAGCTGAGGCATCCGTAAATAATACTGACCAAGGTGTCATATTGCTAGAGGAAACCACATACATACAAATACTTGTTGATGAAATATGAGGTTAGAAAAAACTCGCTGATTTAATTACCCAAGAACACAAATGCCCATGTGAATAAAAGTAGAAACAAGGCCCATAAACAGTGTAGTGCGTAAGACCCTCCCTTGAACCTCAGTATCCCTAATGTGAACATGTGTCTGCAAAAAGGAAGGTCTTGTTGGATACCTAATCTTCTTTTGGACCATAAGCAGTATTTTCTGTCTCTCTCTCAATCTCTTCACATGTATATGTTTATATATATTATTATATATAATTTATATACAATTATATATAAATAGATATAGTTATATAATTATATATACCATATAATTTAAAATTTAGGCAATCACATACAGTTTAAATATACAAATATATATTATTAAATTTTAATTATAAATGTGCATTCTCTATAATTAAATTATAATTATATATAACTACAGATTTATACATATTTATACTATATATCAATTTATGAATAATTTATATACATAAATTTTATATATGTTTTATTTATATAAATTATATATAATATACATTTATATATCCATTTTGTATATGTAAACATACATATACATATGAACATAAATACTATAAATATAAATTTATAAATTTTTGTATAAGTGAAAATATATAACTTTTTTTTTTTGAAATGGAGTCTCTCTCCACCACCCAGGTTGGAGTGCAATGGCACGATCTCAGCTCACTGCAGCTTCTGCCTCCCAGGTTCCAGCAATTCTCCTGCCTCAGCCTCCCAAAAAAATATATAAATAATTGTTTTAAGAGTTAGTGTCTCTATATGTTGGCCAGTCTATTCACAAGGTATGGCCATAGCTCACTATAGCCTTAAACACCTGGCTTCCAGCAATCCTTCCACCTCAGACTTCTGAGTAGCTAGGACTACAGGCATGCACCAGTGCCCCCAGGTTTTAATTTTATTTTATATACTTTTTTATAACAGTATTCTACTCTGTCACCTAGACTGCAGTGCAGTGGTGCCATCATGGCTCACTGCAGTCTCAACCTCCCCTGGGCACAGGAGATTCTCCCACCTCAGTCTCTCGAGTAGCTAAGACTACAGGTGTGCACCTCCACATCTGACTAATTTTGTTTATTCTTTGTAGAGATGGGGTTTTGCCATGTTGCCTAGGTTGATCTCGAACTCCTGGACTTAAGCTATCCGCCCACCTGGCACTCCCAAATTGCTAGGATTACAGGAATGAGCCACGACATCTGGTCTTAAAAATTTGTATAATACTTTTATCGAAATATAATTCCAAACCATGAAATTCACCACCCCAGCTCTATTCCCTCCTCCAACTACTAATCCTAGGCAACCACTAACTATTTTTCTATTGCTATATAATATATGTCTATTCTGGACATTTCATATACTGCATATAAAATCATATAGTATGTAAACTTTCATAAATGACTTCTCTTTGCCTATGTTTTCAAGGTTCATCCATGTTCTAGTATGTATCATTACTTTATTTCATTTTATTGACTAATAATATTCCATTGTATGTATACACAAATTGTATTTATTCACTCATTCATTGACAGATACTTGAGGAATTTCTAATTTTGGGCTATTTTGAATAAAACTTCTATGAACATTAGTGTACAAGTTTTTGTGTCGATGTATGCTTTTCTTTCCCTTGGGTGTATACCTGGGAGTGGAATTGGTAGATCACAGGGTAACAGTCTTAATCTATTTGTGTTTCTATAAAGGAATATCTCAGGCTGGGTAATTTATGAAGAAAAAAGTTTTATTTGGTTCATGATTCTGCAGGCTGGAAGATTGGGCATCCAGTGAGTGCCCCAGGCTGCTTCTACACATTGCAGAAGGTGAAGGCGGAGGCCAGTGTGCAGAGATCACATAATAAGAGAAGAAGAAAGAGAGAGACTAGGGAGGTGCCAGGTTCTTTTGAACAACCAGCTCTTGCAGGAACTAGTAAAGCGAGAACTCACTCACTACCAAGCCATTCCAGAGGGATCCACCACCATGACCCAAGCACCTCCACTTAGGCCCCACCCACAATACTGAGGATCAACTTTCAACCTGAGGTTTGAAAGGGACCAATAAATCCTATCTAAACTATAGCACTAACTCTTTGTTTAACTCTTTGATTAACTGTCCAACTATTTTCCAAAGTAGCTGCATCATTTTATATTTCTAACAGCAATGTATGAAAGTTAAAAGCTTTCTGCACCCTCGACAATACTTGTTACTGTTTGTCTCTTTGATCATAACCATCCTAGTAGGTGTGGAGTGATACCTCACTGCAAAATTGTTTTGAATCTCCCTAAATGTCAATGATGTTGAGCACTATTTTGTGTACCTGTTGACCAATTTTGTATCTTCTTTGGATAAATATCTATCCAGATTATTTTTCCATTTTTTATTAAGTTGTGTATTTTTGTTATTATGAGTTTTTTGTATCTTTAAGATACAAATCACGTATTAGATATGTAATTTGCAGATGCTTTTTCCCATTCTATAAGCTGTCTTTTAACTTTGTTGATAGTATCCTTCGAAGTATATAAAAAAAAAAACTTTTATTATGTGTCCCTTTTACTTTTGATGTCAGATGATAACAGCTTTGCCAAACCTAAGGTCACAAATGTTACTCCTAAATTTTCCTCTAAGGGTTTTATAGTTTTAGATCTTACATTTAAGTCAGTGATCCTTTATGAGGCAACTTTTGTATATCGTGTGAGGTATGCGTCCAAGTTTATTTATTACATGGATTATCAGGGTTATTTTGTTTGTTTGTTCTTTTTTTGTTTTGTTTTGAGACAGACATACTCTGTTGCCAGGGCTGGAGTACAGTGGTGCAATTGTAGCTCACTGCATCCTTGATCTCCCAGGCTGAAGCGATCTTCTCAATCTTTCTATAGACATGTGCCACCGTGACAGGCTAACTTTTTTTTTTTTTTTTTTTTTTAGTGGAGACAAGGTTTTTTTTTTTTCTGTTGCCAGGCTGATCTCCTGAGCTCAAGCTAACCTTCCTCGTGGGCCTCCCAAAATGCTTAGATTACAGGCGTGAGCCATTGTGTCTGGCCTTAGTACCTTTTTAAAATAATCAATTAATCATAAACATGAGAGTGTATTACCTGACACTAAATTCTATCCCATGAATCTATATGTCTATCCTTATGCAAGTGACATACTGCATTAATTACTGTAGTATTACAGAAAATCTTGAAATTCAGAAGTGTAAGTCCTCCAAATTTGTTATTTTTCAAGATTGCTTTGACTATTCTGAGTTTCTTCTTTTCTCATATCAATTTTAGAATCATCTTCTCAATTTCTGAAAAGAATCCTACTGGGATTTGGTTTATGATTGCATTGAATCTGTAGATCAGTTTGGAAATAGCGCCATCTTAACAAAATAGTCTTTCAAACCATGAATAGAGAATATGTTTTTATTCTTTTAGAATGACTGCAATTTATTTCAAAATGTTTTGTAAATTTTAGACTAAAATTAGTACTTTCCTTGTTAAATTTATTCTTATGATTTTTTTCTTTTGATGCAATTCCAAGATTCCAAGGAAATAGCATTGCTATTATAACTTTATTTTGATATTGTTCATTGCTAATATTTAGAAATGTCATTGTTTTTTAACATTGAGCTGTGTTCTGCATACTTGGTGAACTCATTTATTGATACTAATCGGTTACTTTGTTTTTAAGGTAATAGATTTTATTTTTACAGCTGTTTTCCATTTATAGAAAAATTGAGCAGAAAACCCAACGAGTTCTTATCCTCTTTCTCACCCACTCTGTTTCCCACCAATTGCTAATATCTTGCATTGGTGTGGTACATTTGTTACAATTGATGAACCAATATTGACATATTATTGTTAACTAAATTTCATGGTTTACATTAGGGTTCACTCTTCATGTTGCATAGTTCTAGGAATTTTGCCAAATGCATAATGGCTTTTATCCAGCATTAGAATATTATACAGAATAGTATTACTGACCTAAACATTTCCTGGGCTCAACCACCTTCCCATCCAGCTCTTGTCAACCACTGATCTGTTTAATGTCTCTTCATACTGGCTTGTTTTGCTTAGCAATCTGTATTTAAAGCTCCTCCTTGTCTTTTCCTGGCTTGAAAACTCATTATTTTTTAACATCAAATAGATGTAGCACAGTTTATTCATAGACTCACTTGCTGAAGAACCTTTCCAAGTTCTGGAAATTACGAATAAAGCTGCTATACATATTCATGTGTTATTCTTTGTATGGATGTGAGTTTTTAACTCATTTGGGTAAATACCTAAAAGCACATTTCCTGAATCATATGTTAAGACTATATTTAGCTTTAAAAGAACTGCCAAACTGTCTTCTAAAATGGCTGTATCATTTTGCATTCTCACCAGGAATGAATGAGAGTTCCCATTGCTTCACATCCTTGCCAGCATTTGGCATTGTTCGCATTTTGAATTTTAGCTAGTCTAATAGGTAGAAAAGTATCTCATTTCTGTTTTAATTTGTAATTCCCTGTGACATATGTTACTGAATATCTTTTTATAGGCTTACTTGCATCTGTGTATCTTCTCTGATGGGATGTCTGTTCAGATATTTTTCCCACTTTGTAATTGGGGTGTTTGTTTTCTTGTTGTTAAGTTTTAAAAGTGTTTCCTTTATATAATATATTGAACACAGTCCTTTATCACATCTATGTTTTGAAAAGATTTTTCCTAGTCTGTGCCTTGCCTTTTCACTCTCTTATCTATGTCTTTCACAGAGCAGAAGACTTAAATTTTCGTGACGACCAACTTATTATTTTTTGTCATGGATTTTGCTATTGTTTTTATATATGAAATCTTTTTTTGCCACATTCAAGGTCACTGACCTTTTCTCCTGTTATCTTCCAGTAGTTTTATAGTTTTGCATTTTACATTTAGGTTTATGATTCCTTTTGATTTCATTTTTGTGAAATGTCTAATGTCTGTATCTAGAATCATTTTTCATTTTGCACATGGATGTACAGTTGTTTCAGCATCATTGTTCAAAAGACTATCCTTTCTCCATTGAATTTCCTTTACATTTTTGTCAAAGATCAATTGACTGTATTTATCTGGGTCTATTTCTGTGCTCTTTATTCTGTTCCTTTGACTTACTTGTCTATTCTTTCACCAATACCACACTGTCTTGATTACTGTAGTTTTCTTGTAAGACTTGAAGTTGGGTGATATCAGTCCTCCTACCTCATCATCTTCAATGTTGTTTTGGCTTTCCTTGGTGTTTCCTTTCCATATAAGCTTTAGATTCAGTTTGTTGATAACAAAAATTAATTTACTGAGATTTCAATAAGGATTAAATGGAGTCTATTGATTGAGAAGAACTGACATCTAAAAAGTATTAAGCTTTCCTTTGCATTAATGCCATTGCATTTATTTAGACCTTTCTTGAATTCTCTCATTTGAGTTGTATAGGTTTTTCTAATATATATAGTGCATATTTTATTATATTGAGAACTAAGTATTTCACTTTTTGCAGTTACATTAAATGGTATTGTGATTTTTTTTATTTTCAGATTTCAGTTATTTATTCATGATATATAGGAAAGTATTTTACTTTTATATATTAACCTTACATCCAGCAACTTTAATCTCTTACTCCTTCTAGAAGGGTTTGGTTGTTGTTGTTGCTGTTGTTGTTGTTGATTCTTTGGAATTTTCCACATAGACAAGTAGTCATGTCATCTATGAACAAAAACAATTTTACTTCATTTTTCCTCAATCTATATACCTTGCATATCCTTCTCTTATTGCATTAGTCAGGATTTTATTATAATGTTTAATAAAAGTGGTAAGAGAGGGCATTTTTGGATTGTTCTTTATCTTAGGGGGAAAGCACCTAGTTTCTCGCCATTAAGTATAAAGTTAGGTATAGATTATTTTAGTTGCTCTTTATCAAGTTAATAAAGTTGTTCTCTATTTCTGGGTTGCTGAGATTTTTTGGGGGGTGTTTTGTTTTGTTTTCTCTTAAATATATGTTGGATTTTGTCAGATGCTTTCAAAAAATCTATTAATAGGATCTTGTGAAATTTTCTTCTTTAGCCTTTTGATGCAATAGACATTTATGAATTTTCTAATGTTGAAACAGCCTGGAATAAATTCCAGCTGCTCATGGTGTATAATTATTTTTCATACACTTTTGAATTTGCTTTACTGATATTTTGTTGAGGAATTTTGCATCTGGGTTTATGAGAGATGTAAGTCTTTAGATTTTCTTTTTTGGTGATGTCTTTGGTTTTGGCATTAGGGTAATACAGCTGACTCTTGAACAACACAAGAGTTGAGGGTGCCAATCCTCAAACTGTCAAAAATTCTTGAATAACTTTTGGCTCCCCAACACTTAACTACGAATAACCCACTGTTACTGATAACATAAACAGTCTTTTAAAACATATTTTGTAGTCTATATTATATGTATTATATGCTGTCTTTTTACAATAAAGTAATCTAGGAAAAAGAAAAGATTATTCAGAAAATCAAAAGGAAGACAAAGTGTGTGACTTTTCATTAAGTGGGAGTGGATCATCACAGAGTTCTTTATCCTCATCATTTTCATGTTGAGTAGGCTGAAAAGAAGAAAGAAGAGTTATTGGTCTTACTGTCTCGGGATGGCAGAGGTGGGAGAAGTGGAGGAGGTGGGAGAGGAGGCAGGAGGGGCTGGCACACTGGGTGTAACTTTATGGAAATACATCGTAATTTCTGTCTGACAGTTTTGCTTTTTATTTTTCTAAAACTATTTTTGGCTGGATGCAGTGGTTCACACCTGTAATCCCAGGAATTTGGGAGGCAGAGGCAGGTTGATCATTTGAGGTCAGGAGTTCTAAACCAGCATGGCCAACATGGTGAAACCCTATCTCTACTAAAAATACAAAAATTAGCCAGGCTTGGTGGCAGGCACCTGTTATCCCAGCCACTTGAGAGACTGAGGCAGGAGAATCACTTGAGCCCAGGAGATGGAGGTTGCAGTGAGCTAAGATCACGTCACTGCACTCCAGCCTGGGTGACAGAGCAAGACTCAAAAAAAAAAAAAAAAAAAAAAAAAAAAAAACACAAAACATTCTATATGGTACCCATTCTTTTCCCCCAGGTTGCTTTAGTTTCAGTATCAGGGTCTAAGCTTTAAAAGAAGTTAAAAGCAGTCCTGAATAATCATAACGTTTCTGCCGGATTGTCTCATGTCAGTTTATTTTCTGACCCTGCTTCTTCTACATCTTCTTCCTCATTGTGAAGCATTGGTTTGGAAGTGCTCATCTCCATCAAGTCATCTGTTAATTCCTCTTGTCTGGTGTCAATAAACTCTTGAATTTCTCCATTATCCATATCTTGAAAGCTTTCATAACCACCCAACCTTTTTTTTTTTTTTTTTTTGCCAAATACAGACTCATTTTCATGATTTCCTTTATTGATTCTGTCCTAAATCCTATGAATTTTTACATAGTATTGGCAATATTTTTTTCTATAAAGTGCCTTTTTATAAAGTCTTTATGACCCCCTGATCTAGAGACTGAAGTAGAGACTCTGTGTTTTAGGAAATTAGACCACTTAGACACCTTTGCTGTTGAACTCATGGTGTTCTGGGTAGCCAGAGGCATTATCCAAAATCAAAAGAACTTTAAAAGGCAGTCCCTCACTAACAAAATGCTTCCTGACTTCCGGGACAAAGCATAAATAGAAACAATCCAGAAAAAGGATTCTCATTGTCCAGGCCTTCCTGTTGTACAACCAAAAGACTGGCAGCTGGGGTTTATGTTTTCTCTTCATGCCTGGGGTTAGCAGCTTTATAGGTAAGGGCCATCCTGATCATAAACCTGACTGCATTTGCACAGAACAGTAGAGTTAGCTTATCCTTTCCCTCTTCAAACCCTGGTGCTCACTTCTCTTCCTTATTAATACATGTCCTTTGTGGCACTTTTCCCAAAATAGAGCACTTTTGTCTTTGTGTTCAAAACCTGTTCCATCAGATGTATTTTCTCCTCAGTGATTTTCTTAATGGCATGTGGAACATGTCTGCTGCCTCTTACTTTTCAGAATCTGCTTCTCCCGTTATCTTGACATTTTTTAAGCCAAAGCTTTTTTCTAAAATTATTAAACCATCCTTGTTGGCATTAAATTCTCCAGCTTGAGATTCTTCGTCTTCTTTTTACTTTGTCATATAATGACTTTGCTTTTTCTCAAATCATATTAGAGTCTATAGGTATGCCTTTCTTACAGCAATCCTGCACCCACAAAAAGGCTGCATTTTCAATATGCTATGAAAAGGTATTCCATTAAAAGTGCAAGGTTTTTGTGTTTGCTGGAATAACTACAACAATGGCTTCACAAATTTTCTTTTTCATTTTTTCTGATGGTCCTTACGCTGGATTCCTTTATTTTGCAAGGGTGGCCATCTCAGCTACAGACCTCAATGTATAGTACAAACCAAACAATTCAACATTTTTCTTGCAATGTCAGGATGTTTCTCTTGTTCTTGGGAGCACTTCCAGGATCACTGGTGACTCTTTGCATGGCTCTCATGGTATTATTCAAGGTTTATTCTATTACACTAAGCCAGCTGAAAAATACATGCAAGAACATAAGAGGTCACTTTTTATGAAATTCAAAATTTACTGGAGAGAGGAACTGCTCACGTGGTAGTCAATTAGCTTCACATGGCATATCAGGCCTCTACTGGCAACACTTGAGCTCAGCACAAGAGCACCAAGAGGTGGCTACAAAATTATTACAGTAGTACAACATGCATAACTGTTAATTACATGCAGATATGATTTATTACAGGATCTTTATGTTTGTTTACATTTCTCTGGACTGAAAATGGCACCATATACAGGTCTGTGTTTGTGTGTGCATCTTGATAAACTTTAACTTTTTATAATAGATGTGTAATTTTTATGGTAGTAAATGATAAAATAGACTAGTATCTACATACATTCTATACACTCATGACATATTCAACAATTCCTTAATCTTTTGGTGTTTCTAGGCTACTTGGTTCATCTGAGTTTTTTAAATTGTCCCACATCTCCAAAACATTTTTCAATGTATTTAGTGAAAAAAAATCGGCATATGAATGCAATTCAAAATCATGTTGTTCAATGGTCAATTGTACTTTCCTCATACAATGAGTTAGAAAGCACTTCCTATATTTCTCTTTTCTGAAACAGATTTCAGAAAATTGGTAGCATTTTTACCTGAAATTTTGGTAGAATTCACCAGTGAACCCATCTGAGCTTGGTGCTTTCCTTTTGTTGAAGTTCAATTTCTTTAGTAGATACAGGTCTATTCTAATTATCTATTTGTCTTTGTGTGAGTTTGAGTAGATTGTGCCCTTCAAAGACTTGGTCTGTTTTATCCAAATTATTAAATTTGTGGGCATAGAGTTGCTCCTAATATTATCATTATTATTAATATAATATATAAATATGTCTTTATTAATATTAACATTATTAATATTGTTTTTAATATGATGTATTTATTATCCTATTAATATGTATGAAATCAGCAACAATGGCCCTTCTTTCATTTTTGATATTGATTATGCACTGTAGAGCAATGTTTCAGTCACTGATGGACTGTATATGTGACAGTGGTCTCCTAAGATTATGTACTGTATTTTTACTGTACCTTTTCTATGCTAATGTATTTAGATAAAACATATTTATCATTGTGGTACAATTGTCACAGTATTCAGTAGAGTAACGTGTTGTGTTGTATCAGAGAAGCAACGGGCTTTACCACGTAGCCTAGGTTTGTAGTAGACTGTGCTATCCGGGCTTGTGTAAGTGCCTGCTCTCTATGACATTCACACAATAAAAGTGCCTAATGATGTATTTGTCAGAATGTCTTCCCATTGTTAAGTGATGCATGATTGTATTCGTAATTTGTGTCTTCTTCCTTTTTCTCTTGGCTAGCCTGCTAAGGGTTTATCCATTTTATTGATCTTTTTGAGAAACAAGCTTTTGATTTCTTTGATTTTTCTCTATTGTTTTTCTGTTCTCAGTTTTATTGATTTCTGCTCTGAGTTTTATTATTTATTTCCTTTTGTTTGCTTTGGATCTAATTTCCTCTTCTTTTTCCAGTTGCTTCATATGAAAGCTTTGATTACTGATTTTAGATGTTTCTTCTTTTCGAGTGCATTCAATGCCACAAAATTTCCCTCTAATCACTGTTTTTGCTGCATCCCACAAGTGTAGACAGGTTGTATTTTCATTTTAATTTAGTTTTAAACTTTTAAAAAAAATTTCTCTAGACTCTTCTTATTTGACCAATATGCCCTTTAGTGTGTGTTGTGTAATATCCAAATATTTGGGGATTTTTCCAGCTATATTTCTTTAATTGTTAAACTTTAATTCCGTTGTGGTGATGGTATATACTTTGATGTCTCTACTGTTACATTTGTTAAGGTGTGTTTTATTTCACAGAGTGTGGTCTATTTTGATGAATGTACCATGAGGCTTAAGGAGAATGTGTACTTACCATTGTTTATTATTACAAAAGAGAGTATAAATATGTATTTAGTCTTTTATTGATTTCTTAAAATTGTATAAAATAATATATATTTGGCAATTGCAGGGCAAATAAATGCACAGGAATAAATGAAAACAACAAGAAACGGTAAAGAAAAGTTAATGTAACAAAACCTGTAAATGTATACTGCTCTCCTTTCTTCTCTTGGCTTCTTTAGTAGACATAAAACTATATAAATAAAAAGTGTAACAATTTATTGTTGTGAGTGTAGAAGTGATATGTATAAACAATAACAGCATGAAAAGTGAAAAGATGTAATAGAGCAGCATGAAGGAGAGGTTGCTACCTCACTGGAATTTAGTCTCTATAAGTCAGTCTTTAATTGTGTGCTGACTGTCGGATTGTTTCCAATAACGCCTTGTGGCATACATTTCTCCACAGTCTGACTTGATCAAATGTGGGCTCTTTTGAAGGAATAGTTTCACAGGCCAGCCTGTGTAGTGTATTCTGATGCTAGGAAGGCTCTTAGCTGCCTCTTCTCCTGGTTCACTATTGTGAACCAGATTGTTTTACAATTTAGCTTGTTGCCTTCTAGGAGCTACCAGCCTCCTCTTAATTGTTTATCACTAAAATGTTCATTATTTTCTAGAGCACCCTTGGGCTTAAGCTTCCCCATACTCTTTTATGAAGTCTGTTATTTTGAGGAGAGATTCACAATTTATGTCTTAGGATCTGCTACTTCCTCTGGGAAAAATCTCTAAGCCACTTCCCTGGAACTAGGAGTTGGCCAATGGGCTGCTTCTCTCAGAGGAACTATGCTGTTTTATGAAAAGGGTGCTGGGTGTGGGCCGTAGCCTCTGGTGGTGGCTAGTGTGGAGCCACTGCCCTAGAAGCTGGGACAAGGGCAGAAGAGACCACCGGATTCTCAGCCTGCCGGGCCTAAGGTGGAGCATCCACCTTTGGGGGGATCAGGACTGGGGGGAAAAGGAAATCTCATAAGTCCAGGCCACCTTTGCCTAGATTTTAGCCTCTGATAAACAGAGCGTGGTGGGGGATGGGAAATGCGAAGACCTGCCCATACAGGGATTCTGTGGTAGCCAGTGACTGTGAGCTGCGGTGGGGAGAAGAGTTTCCTCTTCTTGATCATTGTGCTAGAGCAGAATGTCCATCAGTCGGAGCTAGGGATTAGAGGGAAAGAGCATGCTGTGGCTTCACTCATAACAGAGTGTCACTGTTATTACAGAGATGTATTCGATTTTTTAAAATGAATGTTTCATCACTTGCTGTGTGCCCTTAGGACAATTTTCAGAGACTTTAAATGGTGGTTGTTTTGATAATTTCCACTGTTAGTGGTGATTTCACTAGGGATCTATTCTGCAGATGTCCTCATGCTGCCACTCAGCATGTTAAATATTTTTGTATTAGAATTTTATATAATTCATTTCAAATAAGTTAACAGGTAATGTTCTATTGTGTCCTTAAGCATAGTAACTTCTTCCCTTGTGGGTAGACGGCATGAGAAAGGCAGAGTTAGTGTCTAGGTGCCCTTGAACAGCACAGGTGCCTTCTGGGTTCCATATTCAATGAGATTTTACTGTGACACATAGTGTTACCTTTCCGTTGTACACCTCCTTTAACATATCTGCTGATTGAGAAGTTGGGTAAAATTGTACTTCCTCAATGCCTGCTTTGTGTGGACCATTACATGTCCCAACTATTTTGATATCCCTTGGTAAATAAATAGGAGAACTAATCTATATGTATGGTGAGATTTATCCTGTTAAGGGTCTTGGACCATTTAGCCATATCTCATCTAAATCATAGAACACAACTTCTCAAATATTTCACTAAATCCGTAAATAATTTATTTCCAAAGCCTTTGGTATTATTATTTTATTTTTTTATCTCGACACTACTCACTCTTCATCTTGGAGCATTATTAAACAAAATATCACTTATAATAATAATACTAAACTCTTCCACTCCACTCTTAAGTTACAAAACTGCAATAGAGTTACAGGGAAAGTTCATGGTTAAAAAAAAAAAAAAAAAAAAAAAAAACGAAGTCCTGAGTACCCCTGCTGCTCCTGTAATTTTTCCCAAGACAAGTTATGACTGCAAAGCTCTATTTCTCCCAAAATGATCCCAATTATATGGCTCATAAGAGGTGAGCATTTTGTCAATACAAAGATACTGTGCTTAAGCTACCCAATGCTTAATAGTGCTTCTTAACAGACGTTCATTACACATTTACCAAATGAATTACCAAATGAATGAATGGTCATTAACTAAAGCTGATTCAATGCAAGAAAGGAGAAAAGGATGGCATACACATCTTAAAAACCTGGAGGTGGTTTTCTCGATATGATAAAGACCAAACTGAAATAAATAAAGAACAGACTTCAATAATGCTTTCCTTTTGTGAAGCAAGAATCTGACTGGGTAGTAGATTAAGGACACCTAGAAAGACTCCACTCATATTCCAAGCCAACTGAAGAAAAACGTGATAGAAGTAGATGGGGGTGTCATCTGAAAGACCTGCAGGATGACTAAATAGCAGAAAATAGGGCTTTTTAGGTGATCCCAGTTTGCAAACCAGGAAGAGAAAGTCTCCATTGAGTACTAAAGGTGTTATCTCTTCAAGGAGGAAAGAGACAGGTTGGTTTTTGCCTCACAGGGCTTCTATTACACATAGGGTTATACATATTCAGCAGGTTTGGGGGAAAAGCTATACATATTTATGAGGGGAGCTGAGCACATGTGCAATAGGTAAACATATGTAACATACATTTCATGTTCTCTTTAACGTGGGGTTTTGACACTAAAATGGGGTAGAATTTGGCTCTTTATGTTCAAAGAACTATAGGACACAAAGACAATTTGTCCATTGTTTCTATAAGCTGACTAAACCTGGCTTTTTGTCTGCAGTTGCTTATCGGGAAAGAATGTTCAAAAGGCCAGCTTCTGTTCAATCATAGCTATATTGTTCTGGGTTCAAAACCAGAGTTCGGAAAGGGCTGACAATTTTCCTGATAGCTCTTGTTGTCAGGGAGGCTAGTAAAAGTGTGTTTTTTCTTGTAGCTGTAGGAATTTAGGAAGTTGCCATGCCAGCTGGGGCATGAACCCTCGACCTGTAAGCAACTTTTGTTTTCACAATTTTAGATTTCACAGTAGCTGATAAATGGGCCACTATTTTAGTCTCGCAGATCAAAGAGACAATATATAAGTTTTACCAGTGCCTCCAGAGATCCACTGAACCACAGTGTAAGTGCAATGAATAATGGTGTGATGCATCCTCTGCTGTTTCTTAACAACTGGGCCCCTCAGGCACAACACGTCACTGCCTTAACTGGCTCTCCATCACAGCGACCATGCAGTCAAAGTTCCTAGGCACTGCTATCTGCAAAAAGCTCTGCTGTGGCATCCAAATGTCTTCCTACTACTGCCTCCAAATCCAGACTTGACTGTTCTCTAACTTATTCATCTTTAAGTGGTAGAATGTCTGTATTAGCAAAGTAAAAGAAGAATAAGATGACTGTCTCTCTCTTTTACTCATATTGACCTCAACTATTGTTTCAGCTTTTTATCTGATTTCTGAAACATACCATTATAGTTTCCTACTGTATGGTAAGCACAAGAAAAAAAAAAAATCCTAAATAAATTTAAAGACTTTAAAGTAAAAATTAAGGTAACCACTAAGAAACTGTTGCCTATCATGGGCTAAATTTTGTGTTACCCTTTCCTCATTCATATATTGAAGCCCTAACCCACAATACCTTCAATGTATTTGAAGATGTGGTCTTTAAAGAGGTGATTAAGTTAAATCGGGTTCTTAGGGTAGACTCTAATGCAATATAACTGGCATCCTTATAAGAAAATGTAATCAGGACACAGACACACACACACAGAGGGATGTCCATGTAAAGACACAAGAAGATGGCGATATGCAAGCCAAGAAGAGAAGTCTCAGAGGAAACCAAGACTGCTGATACCTTGATCTCTCAATTGTAGCCTCTGGAATTGTAAGAAAATACATTACCATTGTTTTAGTCACACAGTCTGTGGTATTTTGTTATGGCAGCCCTGGAAAAATAATATACTACCAATGTTTGCCTTTGAAATAGAAGTACAAATCTACAATCTTTGTTTTCAAAACTCTTGAAATCTAATGTAATCTGCAATTATTTATTTATTTTTTTTGTATTTTGGAATGTGTATTGTTTGTTATGTAAAACCCCATCAGTGGACTGGGGTAATACCATGTAATCAAACTCATGAGGATTCTGCAGGGAAATGTATGACTACACACACTAAGGGGAAAACATACAATACAAATAGCTTCACATCAGTTCAGGTCAGGATTTGGTACCAAACAACTGGTCACAAACCAAGACAGATAATCATGGTTTGCCCTTCCACATTTTCTTTACTCCGTTCCTGAAGTAAATATTAGAATTGGGTAGGACCCCTTGATAAGGAGAGGCTGTCTATTGAGTACATTATTTTATGATTTTATAAGGTGACTGTTTAATGATATTTTGGTTTGTTTTTTAAGAGTGCTTCTAAATGTCAAAGTGCCAGTCAGAACATCCTTGACAAAGGCTACTTTGCTGATATGAAAGAATCCCAGTGATGTGTCTCTCCCCCAAACCCTTGTGTCTAGAAATACTAATGTAACTTCACAAAGTGTACCCACTGAAACGTCAAGTGACGTCAGATTTTTAAACATTCCTCATTCACTGGTAGATTCAATTCTTCTTCTTCTTCTTATTTTTTTGAGACAGAGTCTCTGTTGCCCAGGCTTGAGTACAGTGGTGTGATCTCACCTCATTGCAGCCTCCGCCTCCTGGTTTCAAGCAATTCTTTATGCCTCAGCCTCCAGAGAAGCTGGCATTACAGGCACCCACCACCACGCCCAGCTACTTTTTATATTTTTAGTAGAGATGGGGCTTCGCCATGTAGGCCAGGCTGGTCTTGAACTCCTGACCTCAGGTGATCCACCCATCTCAGCTTCCCAAACTGTTGGGATTATAGGCGTGAGCCACTGCACCTGGCCTAGACTCAACTGTTAGTGTCTGGTTATCTTTGGTTAATTGTGGACTATAAGTTTTATTGTGATTTAATTTTTTTAATGTTTACCACCCTTATATTCTGAACATAACGCCAGAGATCAAGATTTCATGATAAGAAGGCAGTCAGCATAGGATATTTAGTACCAATTGCCAGCATGTCTTGCCCAGTGATGATACTTTCTTGTGTTGACCACACATAGTCACTCACACTGAAAGGAAAAGGAGTATGCAGGTTCTCATGAAGCAACAAGAATTCTTACCCAGCTCAAGTTCCTTCCAATTACCTTGTTGATATGGTAAATTGAGAGTGTAATTCTGACCATCAGGGTGCTGTCAGGGATTGTTTCTGGTAGGAGTTCCTATGCACCATTGAAAACCCTGTGGATACAAACTCATGGAGATAGGTCAGAGTGCAGAAGTATCTGTGATCCACCCTCCAGGGGCAACCAATCTACATTCTTTGATTGATTGTTTCCACTCCCCACAATAAGAATTCCAGCCTTGGGAGGAAAAAGTATACACAATGATCTCTCTCTTGAGAGGGGTCTGGTGTTTCTAAGACAACAGTGTTTTAAATTAAATACAGATTATTGTACCAGGTAGCCCTCGTCTCAAACCTCACATCCACAGGAATCTCAATGTGTGATCTCATTTGGAAATTATGTATTTGCATCTCTAGTTAGTTAAGGTTATTTTAGATTAGAATGGATGACTGGTATCCTTATAAAAGGGTGATGTCAAGACCCACACACAAAGAGGAGAACAGCATGTGACAACAGAGGTAGAAATTAAACTGATTGAGCTACATGCCAAGGAAATCTAAGGATCGCTGGCAACCACCAGAAACTAGAAGTGAGACAAGGAACAGGTTCTCTTTGAGTTTCCAGAGGGAAGCCACTCTACCAACACCTTTGATTTCAGACTTCTAGCAGCCTGACCTGTGAAAGAAGACTTTGCTATTGTTCTAAGCCATCCAGTTTGTGGAATTTTGTTAGGGCACCTCTAGAGAGCCACAAATAATTTCAAACTACTCTGTGGTAAAAACAGGGAAAAAATCCTGAATAAATTTAAAGACTTTAAAGCAAAAATTAAGGTAACCACTAACGAATTGTTGCCTATTAGGGGCTAAATTTTGTGTTACCCTTTCCTCATTCATATGTTGAGGCCTTAATCCCCAATACCTTCAATGTATTTGAAAGTATAGTCTTCAAAGAGGTGATTAAGCTAAATGGGGTTCTTAGGGTGAACTGTAATGCAGTATAACTGGTGTTGGAGGAAGTATTCCTATCATTTTTCAACTAAAATACAGTGAAATAGTCTTCGAGTCTTTATAGTTTCCAACAACATTAGTTTATTAACAACTTTAGGACAACAAGAAAAATCTAGTCAATGAAGTGTTCTCCTTCAGCTTTTGGGAGGAAAAATACATAAATAAAAAATTTTCTGGCTGTTATTTTCCCTGCACTATTCATTGAGCAAAGTCTTGCTCTCACCTTAGTCTATTTCACTCTCTTGATTCTCCCCTGGCCCACTAAATCCTGTCGTGCCTACTTTGGGGTGTATTTGTCTATCCAAAGATCCATAGTTAAAACAAATTCCAAAAGTTTAAAATTTTTTAAAAATCAGGTATTATGTTGTATACATGTAGATGAAAGAAGGAGGTAGAGTAGGCTTAATTTAGTATATTTCTCCCATGTGTTCCTTGATCAATATGGGAATTTTTTACCAAAATAAGATTTTTTTTACAATAAATGTAATATAAATGGCACTTTTTGCATTGAACTTGACAAAAAAGTTCTACTTTCTTTTCAAAATATTTAGAGTTTATTTTATGAGAAATTTTTAATATAGCTTCAAAAATGTATTGAGGGCAAGAAGGCGATAGCCAACCCAAGGGCTTATTTTCTGTGTAATTTTTCAACACAAATTATGTGTGAACCTCAACACTAACTTTATCCTTCAGTGCAAGTAACACAAACACAGTGTTCCTTATGAAGATGTATTTATGACTAACTTGTGATTCAGTGTCATTTCCATGGATTTGTACTTTCAATAATTCTAGAGAGAATTCAGAGAAATTTATTAGCCGTTTTCCACTTTAATTTTCAATTGATTATGAATTTGTCTCTGCCTTAGAGCTGCTGATTATTTAAGATAATATTTAAGAGTCACGTGTATTTGTTTTAAGAATAGTTTCCCATATTCAGGCTGTTGCACACACAGGCCAGCTTTCGTTTACAAATGCCTTCTGACAAAGCACACAAGATATTAAAACGAAACATTGTCAAGAAGATGGAGTTTTGTTTTTGCTTGTTTTTTGATGTTTTTTAGCTTGTGTTATTTGTTTGTTTTCTAAGGAGGAAAGACACTGGTTTTATCTATCCCAGATCTTACCTCTTAAATGAAGTAATTGAATCTTCAAGGAGCCAAATTTCAGATGAGGATGTCGCTATGATCAATAAAATATTATTAATGGTTCCTGATTCAAAACCTTATTAAAGACAGGAATCCTCCGGTGGTTTTGTGGCTAGTGTTACCCTTTTGAGAGTTATGAGGCAGTGGCAGCTCCATCCCTCTGGAGCCTTTCTTGGCGTCCCCATCCTCTGAATGTGTGAATGAAGCACAATAGGCATTTGCTGTAATAATCTTCTAAGGTAAAACCCACTGGCCTTTCAGTAAATCAAACCACAAACAAATTTGCTCCGGAAAATTTGTGATCCTTCTGCTGAATACACGTTTTCATTTAAAGTAGGAAAGCAGTAAATTCTCATCATGCAATTGATCCACACTATGTTGGCTGTTTCAACTGTACCTGTTACAAGTATAATTTAACTCTGCATGAACACCATTTTGCCATGTTGTATATTACCAGTAACACAAAATTACAGTGTTGCTACATCAAAAGGAGTATCCTGAAAAAGATGAACTTAGCAACATATTTAACTTCCTGGCTTTCAACTAAAGTTTAGAAGCAGTCCCCACTTTCATAAGCAGGAACATGTGCTGGGTAAGCATAAATGAAGGAAAAAAGGGACATATAAATTATACCAAGAACTAAGTCATGAGCCTTTTGTTCATTTGTGGATCTCTGAGCTGCGGCATTCGAGCCAGCCCACAGTTCTGGTATCTAAATGTGTGGCACAGGTTTAGCCTTTAGCTTTGCCTCGGGAAAAATACTTTAACAGCTAAATCTGTATAAAAATTCATACCTTTCAATTATCCCTGCCTGAGAATGGCTTTGCAGCAAGGTGCCCAAGATCAGAACAAAGTTAATGCATTTAACATTTTTCCAAAAAATGATTTTTAAGGATAGCTATGGGGAGGTATCATGAGTTGCCTTCTTTTCACAGGCACATCTCCAAGTAGCCTTCATATCTCAAATGCCGACTACAAAGAAAGGTGATAAAGCTTAGATGGGAGGATGCAAGTACGTGCTCTAGAAGTAGACAGTCGTGTCTTTTCTTCAGGAATTTTAATTGCAAAATAAATAAGAAAATATTAAGACTACTGGTGGTAAATTAGTTTCTATTGTTTTGCGTTTTTATATGTAAGGATTTATAAAATTGAATTCTGAGAATAAGGATGTGTTATATTATTATAATGACATTTCTCTCTTGGAGCTGGAAGCTTAAGGAAATACTATGTAGATAACAATAATATGCCAAATATTCACATTTTTTGCATGGCTTTAAATATACTTTTTTCTTTTACAGTCTTTGGTAACATACATAAAACCTGTATTATTCACAACATATACTCTATATACATAATAAAATACATCTTTGTGTGACAAAGACTTATAAGGGGAAACAAAGAGAAAAGACCATGGGGTCCAATTTTAAACTTGCTGTTGGTGATAGTTAGAAGTCATTGAACATCAAGTACAACATACGAAAGTAACTGCCTATAACCTAGACATCTACTGCATAGTTGTTCTATGCTGTGAAGTAGAAATACTGAAACAAAATTACAAAACTTTGAAACTCTATGTCAATAGAGGAATGCTCTTTGTGCCTTAAACACAAAGTCTTTTCTACCCTAACCCTAAGAAAATATCCAAATAATTGAATGTTTACAGGGCAGTTTGGGGCTAGTGTAAATGTAGTCTTAAAAATAAAACAATAGCAACAACAAAAATAACAAAAGACCTTAGGTATGGCCACCTAAGTTTCTAATGTAGAATCCAAAGTTGAGCAAGATTCACCAAGCCGGGTTCTCACCATCGCTTTCACTTTTGTAAACCAGAATGTAAGTCAAGCAAGAAATTTACCACAGAGAAATCATTTAAATGTCTAGTTCTTGTAATAAAAAGATCTTATAGGAGGATGAGATCATCAGCTTAGTATAATCAGATTTGTTAATTATGTGCAGATTTTGTGTTTATTCATTTTTTGCTCATTTCTTTACATCTCCTTATCCCTATTCTCCTAGTGATCATGTAAGTATTAAACAAAGTTTATTATTACTAACTGTTATAAATCATGTAATCTTAATAATGACTAAGTATAGAGCTACGTATACCCGCTTTAAGTGTATCATTTTACATCCATAAATAATAAAATCCCACAAATGTAAAATATCTACTCTGTAAAATTATTTTATCAAGAGACATGCTCCATTTTCACACTGTTAACAAAGCAAAGGTTTGATTAAATTAGGTATCTAATATTAATATTTTTAAACCAGTCATGATTAAGACTAATTCAACAAAGTGTATATTTTATACTACACAGAAAAAATGAAAATCTGACAAAAAATTTCCACTCTGGAAAGGATTGTATAGAAATACTTGAATAAAATTAAGAGTACATATGTGTGATGTAGGGATGTGTGTGTGTGTGTGTGTTGGGAGGATATGTGTGTGTGTGCGTGTGTGTGTGTGTGTGTGTGTATTGGACTAGCAATCTGATGGCCCATGATCTTCTAGTTGAATCACTTTATATGAACATTTACCTTCCGTCTGGGTCATATTTTGAATCTAAGAAATTGAGACTCCAACATGGGCCTCAGTGGCCTCACAAAGTCCTCATGATCTGAGGTATGTGAATGCACAGTGAAAATTATAAAGCGCTTTACAATTCATTAGCTGCTTTTAGAACCTGATATTAAGAAGATAGATGGACAGTATTAATGAAAAGAGAGAGGGAGAGTTAACCAAAATGCTCCACCTGATTTAATTGTGTTTTTCACAGTATTAAACTGGTCAGAGGTGGCAATCTCTGTCAATTGGTTGCTACCTAATAACAAATAAATTATCTAGCTGATTTTTTCCCCCTAAGTTGACTGAAAAGATGAGTTGTTTTGGCAATACGTAAACACAGCCAGAAAGAAATTTAACCTTCCCTAACCTCCATTATCTATCTGAATTTGAAACCAAATGCAGATGGAGAACTCATTATTATAGTGACAAGCTTGGTTATAATTAAAAAACATGGGATCTATTGCTAAAGGAGGAGTATAGCAAAGGGCAAGGAAAGGTCTGACCCTTTTCATGCATTATCCCCAGGCTTCTTACCACGAAAATGTCTCAGCTGTTTTGAGCAGATATATTGAACTATGACTGAGTAGCTAATACAACTATGACAGAAATTTTAAGTGCTATTAATTAGCCACTGGAGTGCAATAGTCAAAAGGTGAACACTGGAATGCCAGGATATCTGTGGCTTCCTCTCACAAAGGTGCATCAACTTCAGCATGCTCTGTTAATGGACACATTTGCACCAACACAATATGACTGCACGAAATCCATGGTGCTACTTATTTGTTTGGTTTCGTTTGCTTTTTGCTGCTTGAATGTATCTATTGAGTTCACATTCAAATAATAGAGGCTTTATCTCTCATTTTGTTGCCCAATTGATTAGCCAAAATCTCATCCCTTTCACTTACGTTTTCTTGGTACTGAATGGCAATTTCAGACTGGTCATCCAAGTTTTTAGTACGAGGATGTGGTAGAGCACGTTTCATAGCAGATAACCTGGATACTAAAACAAACACCAAGTGAAAAAATACTTTTAAAAAAAATTAGGTTTATTTTGAAATAAAAACTATGACAGAATACAGATAAAAAGGAAAACAGTAAAACCAACAGAAAAATAAACTCTCTATTGTACTGAATTTCTCTATATTGCAGTCTTTGCTCTATCAGATTTCAAAATGCCCTAAATAAGTAATTTTTTAACAGCCTATGCTTCTGGTCCCCTATAATATCAAATCCTCTAATTTATCTGGTTTGTTTACACAGGACATATTATTTATGTCTACTTAAATCTTGTAAGCAATAGTCACAGAAATTAAATATATTTCCTTTCTCTTAAAATAACATTGTAAATTCACCTTTGTACAAGTTGGATTTTGGTGCAATGTGGACAGTGTCTTAGTCCTCATCTTCACATGCTTCTCATTTTCCCTGTTGAATGGTAATTCCAGGATCCAGATGCCAAACTGCGAAAATATTCTTCCAGCCGCAGCATATGGTTCCTTGGCAAGCTTATCTAGCATCTGTACAAAAAGCTTATCGTTTCCTCTGGGTATGTAATACTTCTGGTTGCTAAGAGGCTCTTTGTGCAGTCTTTTTCTCACAGACACCATTTCTCTTGACAAACCTTTGGTTCTAAGCAAATTTTGCACATTTTTTGTCCATTTGAGAATCAATGATATACATAAGCTTTCTTTATAACCAGGCAGCTAGCCAAACATTCTCACTCTATGACCACGGGGTGTATCTGGCACTGACACAAATTGGTTTAAATATCACAAGAGTTTATTTAGCTACCTTGATAAGCAACATTTTGATACTAATAAAATATGAAGACTATCTACATTTTGGTAACTATTTGCAATGATTATCAAGGTCAAGAGGAAGAGCATTTGAAATGAAAGCTGCACAAGGTAGCAATATTTGAAAGCGTACTGGTGCTCAGCATTCACACTGTTGTAAATGGTGTGTGTGATGTGTAGTTACTCATATGTAACTTTTCCCTCACTGGAAATTCAGCTTCTGCACAGCTGTTCGCAGGGATCCCCCGGTGGCATATAGTACCAGTTTCTGCAGCACTATTACTGTGGGGAACAGTTTCATTGGTCACCATTTTATCTAAGTACTAAAAACAACTCTTCTGCTAGAATTAGAGATTGTTTTATACTGAAGAATTTATGAGTTAACTTATGGCAGATTAAAAACCAATCTTTTGTGGTTTCTTACAGCCCTCGCATCCTATTACTCCTAAGTTTTGGGGTATCTTCTAGGAAGAAACGGACTAAAATTTTCAAAAAGAAAATATCTTCCAACAAGATTCATTTTCCTTGTTGAAAAGCTAAGGCACAGCAAAATGTATCAAAACATATCAATACCTAAGTCCTTGTACTATGTATTTCTGGAAATTAGCATTCTTAGTAGTCTTCATTCCATAGTATTTTTAAGAATTTCTCTTAAAGTGGGGCACCAGGAATAGAGAAGTGAAGCATATTGTTACTGTGTGTCATCTCCTCATGAATGATTACATGATCTGAGATTTCTGGCTAATATTTTAACGAACTTGAGAGAAAAGTAAAAGGAGATGGATTGATAGATAAAGCTTTATTAAAAGATGCCATGCACATGTATCTTGAATACCTTTAAAATGTAATAGTATTACTGACACAATATTTTACAGAGTTCATTCAAAATAAGTGAAGAATTCCTTAGTCAGGTAAGCAGAAATGAATTTAAACAAAGTTAAACAGGTTTATTTACTGGGAGGCATCCTACGGACTCCGGGATACTGATGTGCATTTACCTAAAGGAGGATATGTTCCACTCACACCCTTAAAGTTGGACTTTTTCTTTTTTTAGCAATTTTACTGGAATGATGTTGTACAAAATCCATTTTGAAAAGGTCTAAATCTGCATTTTAAAAATAAATGATACAATATTATTATGTTGGCAGCCTTAAAAACTCCAAAATAAGGGATCTATGACAAAATGCACTTAATACAAATAATATGGGAGAATCCTTATGTAAATTTAGCATATTAAAGACTTTTAGAAACGTTAGAGTGAGAAACATATCTAATGTTATCAGGGCACTATGGCGAACTAGATTGATGTCAAAAATTTACACTTTTCAGTTTCAAAGACAGATACATATTGGATACTATGAAACAAAGACATTGTTTAATATATAAAATAACTGAAAGAGAAGAGAAGGAAATCCCAATATGTGGATGTGAGCATTAAGCCCCTAAAAGAGATAGGAAAAAATAGTCCACGGAGGTTTGCAAAGCCAGATATGGGTAGAAGTGGATATTTTAGCTCATTTAATTTTTGTTTTTTATTATTAGTTTATTTCACCTTTCAAATTATTATTGAGTAAAATTTTGCTAATGTATAATTTTCTTTTAAATATGGTCTATTTATATTCAAGTTTGCACATTCATTAGTACAAATTTATTCAAATATTCAATTTTGATTTTGTAAAATCTCCACTAGGATGAATCATTTGGAGGCAACAGAAATTCATTGAACAACTTAGAATGGGCTTGGCAAAAATGTCCTGATTCTAAAGATTAACTCTGAGAAAATAGGAAATTGAAACATGTCCTCAAACTGTAGCAACAATTTGAAGTAGTATTTTAGAAGGGTTGGACTGGTAAGAAGTTGAGACATCATTTTCTGTTTTATAATTTAGGGATTAAAAGTCAGAGAGAACTGGAATTGTACTTAAGGAATTAGTTAGGACCAAGGGAGGGAAAATTTCTCAGTGTTTTAGTTCTTGTGACTAGGCCTATTGGAGCCAAAAAGTAATAGATAGGGCTCTAATCTAAACTTATCTGCATCTTTCGTGGTGACCAAAGTATAACTGATATCCAGTCTGAGAGGCAGGGAAGTTGGCAAGGGTAGAGAAGGAGATCCATTGACCAAGATGGGCTACCAGCAGCAATATTGTGTCAAAGAGCATGTGAACTAGAGTAAATTTTTGGTCTCAAATCTCAGTCCCTGCATGCACACACACATCTGTGGGACCTTAGTCAAGCATGCTTTCCTTTCTAAATTTGAGTTCAGGCTTCATAAAAGGGAGGTAATAATTCATGCCTTGTAAGGTTGTTGTAAAGAGTAAATTAGATGATGCATCTGAAGTTCTTGTCAAAGACATAGAAAACATTAAATAAGTATGAAGATTATTGTTATTATTAGCATTATCTGTGGTCTGAACACCACCTAATGCTAGCTCTCAGCAACTGAGGGCACAGTAGAGAAAGAAGCAGAAGTGGATTCTATTAATACACGTTCTAATACTGCAACATTTGGTTTCTATAAATGAACCCAACTTAAATAAACCCAGGAAGACATAGGTACATGAAAAAAGAAAGGAAGCAATGCAGATCACTTTTCCTTTGTGCCCTGAGTGACCCAAGATATGCCAACATTGAGGCCAATAAAAAAAACTGTGCATAATGATTCTGAAGAAAATTAAAAAAAAAAAAAAAAAGAAGATTTAAAAATGTTTAGCTCAAAACATCAAAATCAAAGTCTTTGGGATAATTTATGATAATAACTTATTTCCATTGCATCATGATTTCATCTACAAAAGGAAAAATGCAGTCTGCCAAAGAAAATATGATTTCTCAGGCTATTGTTTGTTAGTACTTAAGTGGTATAAAATTCTAATATCATAGATGGATCATCCATAATAGATATGTGGGTAACAACTAAAATGTCTAGCTGTGTAGGCAACTGTGTTACTCTGTTCTTACATTCCTAATAAAGACATACCTGACACTGGGTAATTTATAAAGGAAAGAAGTTTAATTGACTCACGGTTCCACATGGCTGGGGGGTGCCTCACAGTCACGGCAGAAGGCAAAGGAAGAGCCAAGTCATGTCTTACATGGCAGCAGGCAAGAGAGAGCTTGTGCAGGGGAACTCCCATTTATGAAACCATTGGATCTCTTGAGACTATTCACTACCACGAGAAAAAGTATAGGGGAAATTGCCTCCATAATCCAATTACCTCCACTTGGCCCCACCTTCAAGGTGAATTATTACACTTCAAGGTGAGATTTGGTTGAGAACACAATCAAACCAAGTCAGCAACCAACAGTTTGGACAATCAGGCTCAATAAGCATATATCTCTTTGTTAATTCATCCTCACTCTTGGGATAGACACTGTGCCATTTAATTCTTCAGTTTGCCCAGATTACCCATAAGGGATGAGAGCAGAGGCTCTTGGTTGCCAACCTAATATTCACTGCCCTTTTCTTCTAGCCCCAAGATTGATGATAATAACAATAATGATAATAATTAACTACTATTCAGTTATTCTATGTCATTTTGTCCTTATACTTCAGTATGCCTAGCCCCATTCTCAGTGGTGTAGATTCTGAATATTCAATAAGATCTAATCATTTCACAATATAATTTATATTAATTTATTGTTTGCTCTCTAAAGGGGCAAACTTATGATCATTCTACTTCAATTTGCAAAGTTAAAAAATGTTGATCATATCTACCTTCTGAACCTTCATTTGTTTTTTGCTGTTTCTTTTAGTTTATTTTTATTCCAGGTTCTCTTTTATTTTTCATTTGCCTTTGGCAGCTTTCATTTTCTAGATCTGTGAGAGCTTTTTGGGAAAGACTAACCTGTATTGTGGAGTACTGATATGCAGTTGTGTTTTAATTTATAATTGTAGTAAAATGTACACAACGAAACATTTTCTTTTTTTTTTCTTCTTTTTTTTTTTTGTTTGAGATGGAGTCTTACTCTGTTGCCAAAGCTGGAGTGCAGTGGCGTGATCTCGGCTCTTTGCAACCTTTGCCTCTGAGGTTCAAGCAATTTTCGTGCCTCAGCCTCCTGAGTAGCTGTGATTACAGGCACCCACCCACCATGCCCGGCTAATTTTTGTATTTTTAGTAGAGACATGGTTTATCCATGTTGGCCAGGCAGGTCTTAAACATTTTCTATCTTAAACATTTTTAAGTACACAGTTCGGAAGTGTTAAGTACATTCACATTGTCACACAATTGATCTCTCGAACTTCTTCCATCTTGCAAAATTGCAATTTTATACCCATTAAACAACTCCACATTTGACCTTCTACCCAGCCACTGGCAGCAACCATACACTACAGTTTGCACCAGGCAGAATTTTAGTGTTATTTATTTTTCTAGTTTTATTCACAACATATCTGGTATTTATTGGTCTTTTAAGGCCAAAAAAAAAAAAAAACTATTAATATTTGGCTATAATAGACTGGCAATAGTTCTTGGAATCACAGATTATTTTTGTAAATTGTAACTTTTAGCTTAATATACATAACTTTAGAAATGTGTTTTATGGAATTTCTGGCCCTTGGACAATCTGAATAAAAATTATCAGGGTGATTTTAAAACGCGTAGATGTTTAGCTGTATCCCAAGTCAATTACAACAGAATTGTCTGTTCAATCTATTTCTCCCAGGCGAAGCGAAACAATATGCAAGTTTATTAACAGTACCAGATGATTCTTAAGCAAATTAAAATGTGATCATTTTCCTACTTTATTTACTTTTACTATTTACTATTTATTTACTTCACTATTTTATTACTATATACTTCAATAGTCCATATTCTACTATTAAACATGCAATTAATCCAACAAACTTTTCGTAATACTTCATAATATTGGTTCATCCATAAGTTTGAGAGGGGGACATTGAAACTTGTGAGTAAAATAACCTGAATCCAGACACAAGCCTTGGCAGGCAAAGTTCCGTGGGTAGGGCCTACGATCATAGGTTCTCTCCTTTGAAACTTGGGGTAATGGCCAATTTAGTTAGCTGTTCAGCTTTTCTATTCTTTGTTAGAATTCCATTCTGTAATTACCACAACCTATAGCAAAATATTTACCTAACCCTTTATATCCTGGAGTTGTAATTTGAGTTTGACTGATGGGGTTGGATATGAAGGGGAAGGGAAAGAGTTTTCACTTCACCTCTTTGGCTCCAATGGGAATGAACTTCAGTCTATCTGGGTTGAAGATTGAGTCTCTGTTAGTGACTTAAGTTCAGAAGAAAGCTCCATATAGAAATTATGTCATTGACAGATTTGTGAGAGATATATACCAAATCTACTTCTTACCCTTACAAATAAGAAAGAGAAAAGGCAAGATAGATATACTTGGAATAAATATTGAATTAAGTACACGTGCAACAAAGTGTTCTATCCAGATGGTTTAACTTATTAGATCACTCTGTTCATAAGAATTAAATGCAGGGGAACTTCAAAGGGTTCATGGAAAATGTAATTAAAATAAAATACATAAACTTTATTTCTCAATACAAGCTCTGTCAAGTTTAAGACACTTTTAGAAGTGATGTTGCCAGACATTTATCCCATCCCTAGAGAGCCAAGAGTCCTGGGAACGTAGCCATGTCAATGTAGTCATTTTTGTATTATTAACGGAAGCAAAATGGGTGCACTTTAGGAAACAGAAGAAGTCATAAGGAGCCAAATCAAGGCTATTAGACAGATGCCTAATGATTTCCCATTGAAATTCATAAAAATTGCTCATGTTTGATGCAAGAAATGAGCAGGAGCATTGTCCTGGTGGAAAATGTCCTGGGCATTTTTCTGCTGAAGCTTTAGTTAACTTTCTCAAAACACACTCATAATAAACACATGTTATCATTCTTTCACCCTTCAGAATATCAACAAGCAAAATGTATTGATAATCCCCTCCCCCCCCAAAAAAACACTGTTGCCATGAACTTTGCTTTTGACCAGTCTGCTTTTGCTTTGACTGGACCACTTCCACTTTTTCGTAGTCATTGCTTTGATTGTGTTTTGCCTTCAGGATTGTACTGGTAAAACCACGTTTCATCTCCTGTCATAATTCTTACAAGAAATGCTTCAAGCCCTCAATTCCACCTGCTTAAATTTCCATTGAAATCTCTGCTTTTTTCAGCAGCTTACTTGTGGTGCAATGGTTTTGGAACCCACAGAGAAGAAAGTTGGTGTCAGCAGCTTACTTGGGGTGCAATGGTTTTAGACCCACAGAGAAGAAAGTTTGCTCGCCTTTCATTTTTGCTCACCTTTCATGTCAGATTTGTGTGAGCTGAACCACTTGAGATGTCTGTGGTGTGAATTATTCTTTCTGCTGGTAATCGTGGGTCCCCTTCAATTAGGGCATGAACAAGATGATGCTTCTCTTTCTCACAAATTGATGTGATTAATCTGCTCTTGTGGGTTTCATGTTCCACGGTCTTGTCCCTTTTTAAAATGAGTTATTCATTTGTAAACTGCTCATTTCTTTGGGGCATTATCCCAATATGCTTTTTGTAAAGCATCAATGATTTCATCATTTTTTTTTCACCTAAGCTTCACCATAAACATGACGTTTGTTCTGCTTCAATTTTGGCAGAATTCACGTTGCTTTGACGGGGGCTCTTTCTGAACTTATGACTTATCATTCTTAGCGCCTCAACCTAGATCCTGTTCAGACCTGTTATAACAAGTTAGTATGAATTTATTTTAGTATAAAAAATTGTTGAAATTCATGCATACATTTTTCATAATATACATCTTTCATTAACATTTTGAAGATTCCTTGTGTCCTTTGCACAGATTATACAAAACTTACTACATAGGAATTACGTAATGTAGCAAGTCTTGTATAATCATGAAAATTGAGCTAAAATATATGATTTTTCCAAATAAATGGCTGAAGAAAACCAATCTGCATGCTAAGAAACATTTAGCCATGTCATGATGGGATTTTGTCCTTAGAGTTTCCATGATTTTGTCTTAGAAATTAAATATTAAAACTTAGAAGAAATTCACCCTTTACTTACCAGTTAGTGTGGTTATACTGTATTCTCCCCTAATGCCTAATTAGGGTGACTTGTTTTGCCTGTGCCTCAGTGATTTCAATCTCACCCTTCCAAGTACAATAAAATGGAAAACTTTTCCAGAACCTTCCTCTGTAAAGAAAAATGTGGCCTAGAGCAGTTTGGCTGTGGAGTTAACGTTCTAAGGCAGCCCAGGCTCACACTTAGTCACCTCAGAAACCACTTTCAAACTGTTATTTTGGACTTAAATGTAGTGATTTAGTTGCAGGAATTTAGAAAAGAGTATGTAATTCTGAGGGCTGTCAAATTATAGCATTTCATAGAATACTTAAAACAAATCGTTATTTACATAAAATGTCTAAAAGTATCTAACAAATATGTTTTAATTTTATTATATTTGAAGCAATATATTGTATAGTTGTATCTTTGTGAGTGTGTTCATATGTAATCATGTTGTGAAATTAGAACTTTCACTCTATAATTATTGCAGTTACCTAGTAGTCTTCGGAAACACTAAGTAACAAAAAGCTAAGTAAAAATATTTTATTTGAATAAAGATATTCACGTTTAGTATTAAGTGCCTGAAAGAATTTTTAAGGAAAACTAGACATATAATCATGGTTTGGATAAGGGAGAGCAAGCACTTTATTAAAACTGAGAGGTCACCCTTTCATGTTCTACAAAGGTGTATATACCAATCACATATGATCCTAGTTTAGGTAGGCTTATAACATTATTCCTATGTAGTATAATTCAAATAGATTTTTTCCAAGGCATTCAGGCAAGATGAGTAACCAGAAACAGGGGCATAGGAAGATATTGAATATTTTGACACACCCACATTCCATTTTCCAGTTGAACCTCTTCTGACACAGTGATTTCCAAGCATTGTATTTTACCTGAATCAGGAAAAAGTACAGTGGAATGTAAATAATGTATACTTATTTAGAAAAACAATGTAAATACTTTATAGACTGTTCAGTAAATAATGTATATACTTAGAAAAACAATATAAATATTTCATGGACTGCTGGGCTACTGTTAAGGTTCAGATTAAACCTCTGGGTTTAGAGATCACTGTGTTTATCAAAACTCAATTTCTTCTACCCAATAGAATTCTGCCAGGTTTGGGATAAATTGCCATATATAAACTATGCATTTATGATACAGTTCAACTATAGTCACTGTATTAAGTGTACATTATATTTTCTAGCTGCTGCACACTAAAATCCTATGAACTTCACAGTTTCAGCTGTGTTTTACTGTTACAAAACATACAGAAGTGTACTTCTTGTCAAGTCCTTGCTAACCTTGCCAATCTCTTTATAGATTCATGTTATATTCTTGATCTGTTAGGATTACAATCTCAGTTACCTATTTCTAATAATAATGCTTCCTTTTCGCAAGCTTTAAGTCCATTATAGAAATTACTTTTATTCCTTCCTCCTAGCAAAACTGCACCATGCTTTATGTATGTATGTTGGCTAATAAGGCTTTAAAACAATCTTTTCATTTTTGCTTTCAGTTAAATCACAGCTAAAAATGTGCCTCACATTTCTCTCTTTTACATACTTTGGCAATATAGTACATCATTGCAGTCCCACATTTAATATTCAATATCTATTGTTAAATGCCTTATAAAGGGCCAGTAACTGCTCATATGTTCTAATTAATAGGCATAGTGTGAAGGCCATAACCAGCTTCACAGAGGAGAACAATGAGCTCACAGATCACAGCTGCAATCCACCAGAGGTTGGATGTGAACGTTCCCTCCTCAACTGCTGAGTATTTCAAGCAGGAGGAGCAGCTGGCAGGCGAACAGAGCCCACGATGCGGTAACAGTTTGTTGGAGCCATGAAAAACTGTAGATGTCAAATGCATATCAAATAGTTCTCTGTAACAACTGGTTAACATTGTTTGGACCAAAAGATACTGAATATAAAAATGGAGATTTCCTAATAAATTACACTAGTGTTTAGAGGGATAAAAGAATAACTTGTTGGAATGCGTAGAGTCCAAAGAGTAGTCTTAAGGTATTCGTGGAAAGAAGTTTAAAGACTCGAATATGTGATTTGTTTTGTTAGCATACTAAACAATGATGATGCAAATTGTATCATAACATTGGCCAGTTATTTGGGGTACAGAAGAACTATGTTCCAAATTCATGAACATACATGTTCCTGAAGCCAGATGGAAATCAAAGAAATGCGTAATGACGTTGAGCCATCACAAAGGCTATGTGTGTTTATTCTAATCTATACATATTACATGAAGACAATTCACAGTGTATGCTCTTACCAGCGTCATCTCTGTGTTCGTGAGTTTAACAGACTTACAGTTGACTTCCTGACAAAGCTTTTTAAATTGCGCCATGAGGTGTGAATTTATAAACATATGAATATGTTCTAAGAAATCACTGGATATAAGATATGAGAAAAAGAAAGTAAAAAGGACACAGTGATCAGAGATTAAGAATGATGTTATAAGAAAATTTAAAAAAATTAAAAAGTGGAAGTATGAAAAAAACTGCAGAAAACAAAACAGTAATTTCAAATGTACAAGATGAACTTACATTTTAATAAATCTCTTGCTTACTGAGTAGAAATACAATATTTTAAAATTTTTATTTCTATTGTTCAAACTGTAATGCATTTGAAGAGATGCTCTAATTGCTAGAGTCTGATCCAGGGTTTCCCATACACCTGGATCAGATTAGCAAGTTACTAATTCAAGGTAGTCAGTGACAGACCAGGGTCAGAGCCACATCTGGAAACTAGGCCTGCTGGAGGTTTTTTAAACTATATTATCTGCATCTTATTGGCCAAACCTATGCACTTTGCACATTTTTCTGAAACAAGGAAGTCAGTTCTGATGTACTTAAAAGTTGCACATTGCTTTGGAAATTGCAAAATGTTAATACACATGTGATTTCATCTGATTCTCAAAATAAACGTACAAGATAGATAGGTGTTAGCTCCATTTTAGAGCTGATGTAATGTATGTAACCCCAGAAGGGTTACATAATTTGTGTAAGGTTTCCATCTAGAAAAAAGATAGTAATGCTACTCAAGCCTAAAGCTGCTTCTTCCAACTAAAAGAATATCTTTGCTAACATTCTAAAAGAAGAAGAAACTGCAGAGGGAACAGAAGCATAAGTAGAAGGAGAAGGAGAAAGATTGGGGACGGAGGAAGGAGGCATAGAAAGCGAGAAAGAAGGAGGGAAGAGAGGAAGGAATGAATAAAGAAAAGAAACCAAACAAAATCCTTAGAGTGGAAAGAAAGTTGCGTGTGTCAGCACTCTGTACCATAAAATTCAGGGCTTAACATTTATTAAACTTTTGGGCATCAAAATAATATGGGAACTAAAGTAAAAATAAAAACATTTTTAACATAAATTTAAGATCTAAGAATGTGTTTCCAAATTATATTCCACTAAATACTAAAGGCCAGAGAAAAAACAAAACTGGAAGTTACACAGCATTTTTAATAATGACCTGAACTCAGAAAAACAAGGATTTCATATCTTAAGAAGTTTTTTACCTGTAATCACAAGCATGTCGATATTTAATTTTACTTTATTCCTTCTAGAACATCCACTTAAATATATTCCTACTGCAAATCAGGCAAGCAATAAACAGGATTAGCTAGTTTTAGTTAAGCAAGACCTATTTAAAATACAATCACTGCTTATTTTTAAAACAGATTATTTTCTTTAAATTCTGATAATGGGAATAAATGGAAATGTTTCCACTGCTGATTTTTGCATCAGCAGCAGTAGAAGTTGGCAATGACCACAAACAGATCAGTATCCTTTAGACCCCAAAATGTCTCTGTTGACACTCCCTGGCCCATTTAGGTGGTGGCTCTATTTGGCAAAGTGTTTAGGTTAGCCACATTTGAACCAAATACATTGTGTACAACCCCGAAAAGAAGTGTGCGCACGCGTGTGTGTGGTGTGTGTGTGAAAATCCAGTGTATTGTTCCACATCTACCTAGTAGTTGTATTCTGATTGTTTTCTAGTTTTAGCAGCACAGATTTGAAACTGTCTCTGGCTCAATTATTAGAATTGGTTAGTTACTTCAATTAAATAAATATTGAGAGCTGCTAATATTTTTATAAGTTTTAAGCAAAATTTCCCAAAGGTTTTTCTTTAAGGAATAGTTAATGGAATCAGAAAATGTTAACAAAATCTTTGCCCATCACTTACTAGCTATGCACGTCATGTAAAATAACTGTTTCCCATCCATAAAGTGGATTTACTAAGCAACAATTGCTCTCTGCACTGTATTGTAATTAATATAAAATGAGATGGTATCTGTAGAAACAGTCTCTAAACAATACAATATTGTCAATATTCGTTACTATTCTGTAGTGTATACATTTGCATGTATATCCACCTGTCAACCAATCAGGTTTTTGCATATCACTTTATTTGCTTTGTGGAAAGAAGATTTCCTCATGCCCCTTGGCATTAAGAATATCTTTGGTAGTATTTGGCATGCTTGAACCCTCCTGCATCCTTTTTTAAGAAATGGCCTTCTTTTCTGCCTTCAGAGTGAAGAATACTGCTTAAGAATTCTATCACAGCTTTAAATTGCTGTTACCGCTGATGCTAAACTCTTTCGTTTTTGTTTTTCTCTTTTTTTCAACCTTCTGGCTCTTTTTGTATATGTATTGCCTTTCAAAGATCAAAGGACATAATCAAGTGAGAATAATAGCCATGAATTACCTCTGATACACAATAAGGCGTTGTACACATATAAGATAGTGTTACCTCCTATCAGAACATGCTTTGCGTCAGGACTTATGGCTTGTAAGTGTTTGCTACCCATGGTCTCTTGCTGCTAGGTGCTCTGGGCCTGCCTCATTAGTCCTGAAGAGAATTTGAGGACAGAGGGAGGGACACATCTTTAAATTCCACATGGCTGAAGACTTATGTAGCTACACTCATGATTTTAATGGGAATGTACATGCACATATTGGCACATATCTGTACAGACACACACACATATAATAATGTCCATCAGCAGATACTAGCTATAATAACCAACAAATTCATTATTCATGTTCTCCACATGGCTTTGTTTATTTAGGTAATGTTTCCTTAGGAAAGCTATTAGCTTCTACTTTCTAAATTTAGATAAGAAAGAAATTATAAGTTTGTATTCTTTGAAACATCAATTTAGTTTGTTTAGTATCTAAGAAGGATTCTTTAAATTAAATGTTTAGGTATTAAAAGAAAGCACAAGTAAAAAATGATTTTGAAATTCGGTTTTGAAAACAAAAAAACGTGCCGGGCACAGTGGCTCACGCTTGTAATCCCAGCACTTTCGGAGGCCGAGGTGGGTGGGTCACGAGATCAGCAGTTCAAGACCAGCCTGGCCAACACAGTGAAACCCCGTCTCTACTAAAAATACAAAACTTAGCTGGGCTTGGTGGCGGGTGCCTGTAATCCCAGCTACTCAGGAGGCTGAGACAGGAGAATCTTGAACCCGGGAGGGAGGTGGAGGTTGCAGTCATCTGATATGGTGCCACTACACTCCAGCCTGAGCCACAGAGCTAGACTCTGTCTTAAAAAAAAAAAAAAAAAAAAAAAAAAATTGTTGAGTATCTGAGAGGTCAGTCAAGGAGTCTACCATGAAACTACTAGGGAAGAAAGGAGAGAAAACAAACAGTGAAATGGAATACACTAGATTCCATGATGGGAATACAAATGGACAATGATGGGAAATAAAGGAGACAGGTCAAGTTTAGCTGAATGAGTGTCCCCAAAGGCAACTCAAAACATGATATTTTTGGTTTGAATCATTAAATGAGTGTTGTCCAGGCTACCAAGAGAATGAAGAAGGTTAGTTTTGCAAGAGAAAACCAGAAAGCAAAGGTTCTGAAGTGAAACCAAGTACACCTGCCTATCCAGTTACAGAAGTCTCTCTCTTATGCAGTTAGAAAATTGTCATTGTAAGAATTTATTAATAGATATTGAGCCCTTTCAATTTGCCTAACATTCTATAAGGCATGTTACATATAGAATGCCACATGCATCTTACAATCACACATGAGTTAGGCCATTTATTATTTCCATTTTACAGGTGACAGAAATGAGGACAGCAATGATAATAACATGCCCAGGATTGCATAACTGGAACATTGCTGAACAAAGACTTGAAGCCATGCAGAGCAAATCCAGAGCCTATACTCTTAACTACTATGCAAACTAGGAAGATAATTGCAAGTTTTAAAAATTATTATTACCATTATGCAATCTATTAAATTAGTTAATATTCAAGATTTCTTCCTAGATAATAAATTATCATTCTCTCCACATGAACATTTCAATAATACTTTCAAACATATATGATAAAACACTTTTCTGATTGGAAAAATTTTGCTGAGAATTATCGTGGGCTTATTTTATTGATAAATTACCACCTGAGGAAAGGCAAACACCAAAATCAGAAATGGACATCTTCTTGCATTACTTGCCAAGGTAAGTCTTTTTGAGAAAGTCAATTACATTGCCTGTACCTGTGTATGTTTTAAAAACTTTTGTTTTCCTGGGGAGGAATAAGGAATTTGGTTTCAAGAGAGGCTTGTTCAGAGCTATCATGCTCGGTGGCATTACATAACTGCACGTTTTTCTTTATTAAATTAGAGATTGCCCCAATGCAGAACACATTATTGATTTATCAGGAGATAGAGAAGCAGTTAGGCCATCAAGGGTATCCCTTGGCACATCCCTTTCATGTAACGAAACTTATAGGGAGAAAGTCACGGATCCAAAAAGAGAAGTCTAGGTGTTGTGGCCAGGGGGGAAAAGACTCAGTTCAAACTGCATGTTAATTCCTGCTGAGTAGGCCATTGAAGTGGTAATACTGCAGAGGCCTTGCCTCTGGCCTTCACATTTGTAGCTCTCAGCCTAGATGTTCACTACCCATCAAGGACATTATTTAGCCAGGCAGGCTGCAGCCTCTGTGCTGGCAACTTCATCTCTAGCAGAACTTTGACAGTTACAGACTCTGAATACTACTTGAGAAACACCAAAATGTCTTCTTTGTGCCAAATGTTTCTGTATCTTCCTTAATATTGTTTCTCTGAGCATTACTTATTTTGAATATCATTATTATCCTGGAGTTTTTTTTATTTCAGGTCCCCGAATTATCACTTTGCTATGACTGAAAAAAATAATAGAACGTTGTCTTTACTCTAAGTGTGAAAGTCTCAATTCAGCAGTGAATGCTTTGAAAGCAAAAACAGTAGAAAGTAAAGGCTTCTTGATCATGTTCTATATTCCAAGAATCTAAACACAGTTCACATTTTCCTTTAAATATAATTTCAGAAAAAAAAAAGAACTTCATTTAGCCTCTAATACCTGAATCGATGTAGTTCTCAGAAAGAATCATGGACCATACAGCAATGCTCAGAACAGAGTTTACATCTTGGCCAAAATATGTTAGGTAAATTTTAATGGGGTAAAATCACTAGATAAAAATTCTATAATGTGATTCTCTAAAATTAAAACTCCCCATATTTGATTATTCAATTAGCTTATTTCTGAGAAAAATAAGTATTAATGTTTTAATATGCTTACTCTAAGTGAACACTGAGAAGCCCAGGAAAGGGAAAAAAAAAAAAGGACTAACAGATTTTGTTCCCTGTTTCTCACACAGCAGTTTGATGCCAAAATCAAAGCTCGAGTCTATTTCTTATAATTTTTACAGCAGTGTTTTCACATCTGTACATTTCGCTTCGTCTCCTTCCTTTTGAGTAAGCCAATCTCTGATTTCATGAAAGATCTTACAGCATATTAGTAAGAGCACTGATTCGTGAAATTCCAGGTCCAGTCTTACTCTGGTGCTTATTAGTAATCAAAAATGGCACATCACTACCTTGTAGATAATACACATGTTTCTGTATTTTTTAGGTTGTTTATTTATTATAGACTTTGAAATGTGCTGTACTTTTGAAATAATATAATTATGTGAAATATTTACATCCTTTTATAGTCCCAGAGTTAGGGCAATGAGGTTTTTCTCTGATTGTCAACCTCTTTTTTCTCTAGGTTTCCGTGTAGACAAAAAGAGGACTGAAGGATGTTAGAGGTCATCATTCTTTACATTTCACACCTGGCCTTAGGGCTCTGTATTAACCTTCTGGCTCATTTCTTGCTCAAGAAATATTTATGTCCTCATTAAGTAGTGAGAAATTAATAGTATAAAAAAGGTGATACAAAACAACAACAGCAGTCTTCATAAAATCAAACTTTTATTCAGTTGTGTACAATCTTATGGAATCTTCATATACTTTAATGGCTTATGGTAGACATAACAGAATATTAGATGTCATTCAATGTTGGAATGATTAGCAAGTGACTCCATGGAGTGACTTCCCTAAGACATTGCACCAGGTTCCATGCTGTGCTGCACAGAAATAGTTCTATAAACCATAGACGACTGACAACCCATAAGATCGTGATACAATGGCCAAATGATGAACATGAAAATACTGTAGATGAGTTGACTTCTCAAGGTTTCCTCCAGTGCTAAAGCCCCAAGGTTCCTTCTATAGTCTACAAAATATGCAAAATAGCAAAATAAAAGAATGAATGCCCTAAGGTTATCTCAGTGTTTGAAAACACAACTCGTAGATAGCAAAAGACTTTGGGGAATAGATAAAATATAGAGTGGGAAGATGAAAGAATTGGTAAGAACAAAGAAGTAGAAAGAAGGAAAACCATGGCAAGTTTAATCAAAAGGGAAAATGCTAAATATTTAAGTGACAAAAGTGGTTATAGTACAAAACAGAAAATAAACATTTTAACAAGGTTTTCTAAATATCCAAAAATGACAGAAAATGTGTGGAGAGATGATATGTTTTAACAAATCATAAATATTTTTCACAGTTGTTATTTTCTTTCTAAATTCTTTAGAGAATAATGATATAATTGATGAATAAATATAACCATCATATCTTTAAAATCTCTATATTATCAATCTACTATTTAGTGAAGAGGTTCAAGTACACAATATGTATTTATTACAAACCAAACATTTAGTCATTTTAGGGTATGAAGATCTATTAGAGATCATTTAACTCAATCTTTTAACTATGCAAATGAGCAAACAGTGATACAGATAACTTGAAAACTTTATCCAAGAATCCACACCCTGGCAGTGGAAGAAATATATCAAGAATAAAAGACTTAAAACCTCTAGCTGAATCTCCTCTTTCTTTCTTTGAGTTCAGTTTCAATACATGATTTTATTTTTAAGAGCCTTCCTTAATATGCATGTTTTATAGAATATTAAGTACCTGTCTTAGAGACTAATGGAAGAAAGGCAAAAATCCAAGATAGTCCAGAAGCAACACACACACACACACACACACACACACAAACAAACAAAAAACAGAGAAAGTAATGATCTTTCATAAATTTATCACATAAACAGGGAAAGAAAATGGCTACATGATACAAATCTTGGCACTTGGCATGTTAATCCGATTTAAAGACTGTCAAGATTTCTGCTTTCTTGAATTCTGTCAAATTTCTTTATTGCTTTCCTCTTTAGACAAAGAGCAGTATAAAACTAGCACATGAAAGCCTTTGTGGCAGTTCTAATCACCAGATCTGTATCCTTCAAATCTCAAAAGAATCTCCCTAAAAGAGTCGAAGAAGGGGTCTGAGGTTATATTTGACTTCAGGCACAGGACTCAGTGCGAGTGCTTAATAAATACTTTTTCTCGGGTGATTTATGTTGCAGAGAGTTAAGTCAAAAGGAATTTGGGAGTTTTGAAATTAAAGTGTGTTGCAATATAAAGGAACAAAAATATATATTTACTTTTTAAAAAGACATATACACTCTGTCTTACAATATACTCTGCCATGGCATTTACATTAGCAAAAGAGATTGAATTTTAAAATGAAATATTAATAGGAACAAATTTTTTAAATGGCTAGTTGAGAATTCAAAGTGCAATGCTAAGTTAAATGGATTTGCAAACATTCGTGGTTCTTAAAAACTCTTGGTAGTTGTAAGTGTGACATACGTATTTTATAAAGTATTTAAGTTTTAAAGTATAAAAACCAGTGAATCACAAAGCTGTATGGAGTCTATGGGGAATTTCGGTATTATATTTTTATCCATAAGCTCTTGTTCATATTTTCTCTGCCAGCTCAGGAATATATCAAGTCTGTGCCTAACTGGTGAGCTTAGTATCTAATTCACAGCAGGTACTCAATACATGCTAACTTCTCCTCTGTTTTTTTTTTTTTTTTTTTTTTTTTTTTTAAGTCAATTTCAAGTCAAATTCACACACAGTGAAATGTATTCCATTCATGTGTTGAGTTTGATAAGTTTTGTCAAATGTATGCTATTTCAAAACCATCACAAGGCTCAAAATTTGGATGGATTCCATCACCCCCCACCCAACCACCACCGCTTCCTGACACTCTTTGCAACTTCTCTCCCTCTCCAGCATCCTTTGTCCCAGGCAGGCATGAATTGCTTCTATCTCTATTGCTTTCCCTCTTACAGAATGTCAAATAAAGATAATCGTATTGCCTGTAGTCTTTTGTGTCTGATTTCCTTTACTTAGCACAATGCTTAGGAGATTAATCCATGTAATTTGTTCCTTTTTATTGCTGAATACTAGTCCATTCTATGAATGTGCCACAATTTATTTATCCATTCACCAGTTAACAAGCATTTTAGGTTTCTCCCAGTTTGAGGATATTATGAACACAGCTCTGATGAACATTCATGTATAGGTCTTTGTCTAGACCTGTACAACTTTTAATGCAAGAAATTATGGCTTATAAAATGCTGGATACATTACAGAAAAACACTGGAGAGAAAACCAAAAGAGCATTTCATATTTCTGTGTGCGGCCAGGTGTATTAGCAATGTAGTCAGAGGACACCATTCTAGAATATTCTTACTATTTCCTTTGCTTAATTATGTCATGGAAATTGTGAGGGAAATTAGAAAAGTAAAGAGAGTGGCCACAGCAGTCTTAAATCTTTTAGCCAACTTCTCTATTCACTGTAGCTCTGTCTTCTAATAATTGTGTAATAGTGAATAATGATAGCAGCAATATAATCAGGAATAGGAAAATAACTAACATTAACATAATGCTTAGTACATGCCAAGAATTAGTCTAAGTTTTTCCCCTATTAAATCAATTCATTTTTTTTATCAGCTCTTAGTAATAAATTAGCAATGTTATTATCAGTTTACAGAACTGTATCAGTTTATAGGACTAAGACCCAGAGAAGATGAGAGCTTTGGCCAAGTTCACATGCTAGTCAGTTGGGGAAGGGCATTCAGAAATAGGTAGGCTGACTCCAGAATTCAAGTTCTTAAATCCATTCAATACCACTTCAATGACATAACTGTTTTATTAACAAATTGAGAACTTTGTAAAGAGTACCATTTAAGAGACACTAACAATTCTCACCATTAGGCAGAGCACAGGAAAGAGAATCCAGCTAAGATGTGAAAATGATGCTAGCTTCATCCTGTTGTCTCTATGTATACTCGAGGAAGCTCTACCACATTTCTCAGACATGGCTACATGCAAAAACTAAAGCTATAACTCTTTCCATAGGGGAGAAAAAATTATCTAAATGAAATTCAGAATTAAAACTTTCCTAGTTGTCTGAATAAAAATATATTATATGAATACTACTTCCTTTGTTTGTAGCCCTGTAAAATTCCATATAATATAGCCAAGAAGTCAGTTACCACCAGAAAATTATTTTTATATTTAATATTAACAAGTAAGTTTATATTTCTTTTCTATTTGCTTAAAAATGCAATGGGAAAATAGCTTAAACTAGGCTTGGAGATTTTTTTGCTTGAACTCATGAAAAATTGAAATAAGTAAGACTCAGTATTATTTTATCAAACACAAAAAGATAATTAGCAATTGATAAAAGAGGAAGCTGGTTTTACAAGAATCAGGAAATTCTCATATAATGAAAAGTGATTCAATTCTATAGATGTTTCTTATAAGCAATTCATATTATCTCATCGTCAACATTGTCAATGCAGAATGATAGATGCCCTTAGTTCATGAAGGAAACTCTCTCTTTAATGTGTTTACAATGGCTTTTATTCGCAGTTTGTTGGTTTATTATCTAGATAAGCAAATGAACTTGGCTGGGCAAAAATTAGAGCATGTCACTACATAAATTCAATACTGACTGTTAAAAGTTGTGTGCCTTAAAATGATATGTTGAAGTCCTAGCCCTGGAATCAAGGAAGGTGACTTTATTTGGAAATAGAGTCTTTACGGATGTCATCAAGTTAGGATGAGGCCATTCGATTGGGCCCTCATACAAAATGACTGCTGTTTCCATTGTATAAAAGTGGGGGAATTTGGGCACACGCACAAGAGATGGAGACACAGAGGGTGAAGACACCAATGCACAGGTCAGATGGCCATGTGAAGACAGAGGCAGGGTTCGAAGGGATGCTGATGCATCTAAGGAATCCTGGGGTGCCAGAAACTGGAAAACAGAAGGAAGTTTCCTCCCTGAGCAGCTTCAGAGGGAGAATGTCCCATCAACATCTTGATGTTGGGCTTCTAGCCTCAGGAACTGCAAAAACAATAAATTGCTCTTATTCTAAGCCCCTCAATTTGTGGTACTTTGTTATGACAACCCTTGAAGACCAATAGAATGACAGATAACATGATGAATATCAAAAGTTTTAAAGCAACATTCTAAAATCCCTGCTGCTTCATACTAGTGATTGTTTAAGTGACCATCAACATAGCAAATCATCTAGAGAAGTTCAGCAATGTTGTTATAAATAGTCAACCAAGCAGCAGGGCATCACATAAGAGTCACATTCTTTTGAAGGAAAGGCAAGTATTTTGATTTCTGGATCTCCTATTGGATTTACATTAAGATCCTTGAATTTCTATGCAAGCATTTTCCAATTTTCTATAACAGGAATTGTCTTGGTTATACACCACTCGATTGTGTCAAACGAAGGTAGAATTGAAGTGGTATGCAAGAGAAAATCATTTACTAATGAACAAAGAAGTTGAAGAGGTTGTAAGAGAAAAAAACTTCCCATCAAAATCTTTATTTTGCCCTTTTACTTAAAGAGCTGGAGGAAACAGTAATATCCTGAGGGTTTTCCTATACCTGATGAAAGTAAAGAAGGTGAATATCAAAATTATCCACTAAGGCCCCTGTGCCTGTACTTAAAACACTGTTGGCAGAATTGCTGAATATCTAAAATATTCCATTCAGCAATCACTATATGTGAAAAAAACAGTCATTGTATTTATGTTCAATATTCTGTGCCTTTATTAACTTGGCATCACCCATCTCTACCTTTCCCTCTGCCCAAACTTAGAATCCCAATGGACTAAGCACCTTCAGATTCTAACAATCAATAGCAGGTTTTAAATATACTATAGTAATAAACTTGGAAAGCACATCATCAGATTGGCTAATTCAGGGAGACTATTTTACTTGCAGATGAGCTAGATTCGATTTGTTACCTGCCAAGTGCAGCAGCTCAATACTGGGCTGGTTATTCAAGGATCAGGGGGAAAGCGGTGCTAAATGAGCCGAGCTGTCAACACATTCTCTCACTGCAACATCGTCAGCCTTTCCTGGCTTGAACCCTCTTATCCCAAGTCCATACGCACATCGTTCTTCCATCTGCTAGCACGGCAGGTTGATGTTACAACAAACCAATTCCACCCCATGTATTGATTTACATTCTTGTTTCTCTAGACATCAATCTCAGTTAAATCTCTCCTGCCTTTTTATCTTCAGTTTGGGCTTAGGTCCTTTTATTTGTCATTTTTATGAAAAGAAAAATTTAAAGGAGCAGGAAGAGAAATCACTTGAAAATATGTGTCTGAATATGCAAAACACAGCTAGTTTTTAAGTGAACACATTTTTTTAAGTCGATATAGTTAACAATAAAATGATTTACTTTTTATTCAATGCCTTCATGTAACTTTCCATACATGGATGGAAGCTCTAAGTGGAGAATAGATTCCATGGTGGAGATGAAACCTGAGCTGACATACTAGAACTACTGGAATCATTGGGTACGTCATTTTCCCCATGCACAATACTCTGCAACGATATAATAACACAGGCACCCACTGACATGAGATTTCTGTAGCACGTGGACTCAAAGCTGTAAGAAAGAGGGTAGTAATGACAGTCCCATGATTATTCCCTTTCTGGTCAATTTCAATCAGTTCGTTAATGTGACTTTAATGATGTTTTTTAGTGTTCATTTCTTTTTATTTTTTAACATTATACCAATAGCAGTTCCCTTCAACCACTGTGTTTTTTTAATTAGGATGATTATAATGGAAGATGACTCTCAGTGGAAATGTATGAGACACTCTTGTTATCCATGCACCATTGTCACTATACATTAATTGCTCCAGTCTGTCATGTGAATGAGTATTTAAGGAGATTTGAATCCCTGAACCACCACATTCATTGTAATTCTGTGCGCTAAAGATCCTTATGACATTACAGTGATAAAATTGGTAGCATTGCACACATGCCCAGATCGCCTAAATTTAAGCATAAAGCATTTGGATGCATTTTAATTTGTAAATAATTGCTTTTACAATAAATTGATGTGTGCTAAGTTAGAGTTTGGAGTAAACTTTCCAGTTAAACTTTCATGAATACAGCTAAAGAGAGGACTGAATTCTTTGGTTGATTTCTGACTCTCATTTGCAAACCATGCTTCAATTAAGCCCCTGGTATGGGTAGGGAGATATGAGTAATGTCCAGCCATCGCAGTTCCCTGCTCCTATGAGAAAGATGTCAGATGCGCCGAACCCATCAAGACAGAGATTTAGGTCGTTAACTCAACCATAGATTTGAAAGCATTTCGAAAACTGGGTCAGTTTGTCAAAGATACAAACACGACATGACAGAGCCATTTCTAAAACTGAAGTGCACAATTACAAATCACATCGAAAGTAATCAATGCAGTTCATTATAAAATCTGTTGTTTAGGGAAACTATAGCAAGGTTCAAAGTAAAAGTTATATTGTCTCTATCTAGGGATGATAAAAAGGTTAGAATGATAAGATGACAACATTATCAAAGAGTTGTAAATATATGACATACTGTGTTGGCATTTTAAAAGTTTTTTTTTTTTTTTTTTTTTTTTTTCCCCAGCCCAGCACTTTTATCACCATAGCAATGGATTTTAAAAAGACTGTATTAATTAGATGCAAATGGCTGCAAGGAAAACAGAACCTTTTAGTTTTTGAGAACCGGAGCTTAAATCTGATATATTGCAGGGTATGATATGGAAACCATATTGCCAGTCGCAAGTAGTGAATTTGATGTAGTGAATTTCTCAAAGAAAAGGTCCTTTGAATCATCATGATTGCAATTGTTTTGAAGCAACTATAATGCTGCTGGTGCTAAATAGTTGTGATGATAGGACTTCAAGCATTGAAACATACAAATGCAATAAAGATTGAGTGCCAGAAGGACAGAAAATATACAAATGGAAGCAGAGTCAAGTTCCAAATTCACCTTGAATGAATGACTGATTAATTGTGAAGACAATCAAATGAAATCATGCTGTAACTATCTTAACCAAGAGTTTAAGCAAGGACCATTTTTAACTTTTAGAACAACTTTAGATAAGTTGATAATTATTTGCATATGTTAAAGTCTATTGTCTTGGGAATAGCTTGAGTGGCAAGAGCTCAAACTCACCTTGAGCTCTGTGGATAAATGAAGAGAGACACATCAGGATGACTTTGAAGTGTCATTTCTTCCACTTTTCAGCAGTTTATCAGAGAAAGCAGGTCAGAGTTAGCTTAAGGAAGCAGAGTTTATTGCTAAACCCTTGTCTATGAATGCCTTACCAACAAGGCCTACCCTTCCAGAATACAAAACTTCCATGACTGTACAGTTATACTGAAAACTTCTCTGTTACAGTAGGTAGCAAGTCAGGCATGAGCAGGGCAGGAGAGAGCCCCCACCACACCCCACCAGGAATATCAGGCGACCATCAGATGATGGTCAGGCAGTTGTTAAGCTGTTTCTCTGAAATGAAAATTGGTCACAGCCAGCACCAGGGAAAGGCAGTCTCCCAATACATAGAAAAAAACCTGAAACCTCTGATCAGCAGCTTCCCGATAAGATCTCAGGAGTTGGTTGAGTGAGCTCAAGCATGCCCATGAAGAGGCAAAATGACGGAGTTTAACTGGTGTATGACCTTCTTCTAGGAATGCTAGACTGTTACGGAAGAATGCCTCAAGTGAGCATGCCTACAACTCCAGTAAACACACTGAGCACGTGGCCCCTCCAAGTGCTGGAAGGCCACTGTGCATGCAGAATGTCAACCTATAAGACTCCGAGTCAAAAGTCCAACCACACAAGAACAAAATCATAACAAACAGTCTCTCAGACCACAGCGCAATCAAAGTAGAACTCAGGATTAAGAAACTCACTGAAAACTGCACAACTACGTGGAAACCAAACAACCTGCTCCTGAGTGACTATTGGGTAAAAATGAAACGAAGACAGAAATAAAGATGTTCTTTGAAACCAATGAGAAAAGAGAAACAATGTACCAGAATCTCTGGGACACATTTAAAGCAGTGTGTAGAGGAAAATTTGTACTACTAAATGCCCACAGGAGAAAGCAGGAAAGATCTAAAATTGACACCCTAACATCATAATTAAAAGAACTAGAGAAGCAAGAGCAAACAAATTCAAAAGCTAGCAGAAGACAAGAAATAAGTAAGATCAGAGCAGAACGGAAGGAGATAGAGACACGAAAAGCTCTTCAAAAAATCAATAAATCCAGGAGCTAGTTTTCTGAAAAGATCAACAAAATAGATATACTGCTAGCCAGACAAATAAGAAAGAAAAGAGAGAAGAATCAAATGGAAGCAATAAAAAATGATAAAGGGGATATCACCACTGATCCCACAGAAATACAAATTACCATCAGAGAATACTACAAACACTTCTACACAAATAAACTAGAAAACCTAGAAGAAATGGATAAATTCCTGGACAAATACATCCTCCCAAAACTAAACCAGGAAGAAATCGAATCCCTGAATAAACAATAACAAGTTCTGAAATTGAGGCAGTAATTAATAGTCTACCAACCAAAAGAAGTCTAGGACCAGACGGATTCACAGCCAAACTCTACCAGAGGTACAAAGAGGAGCTGGTACCATTCCTTCTGAAACTATTCCAAAAAATAGAAAAAGAGGAAATCCTCCCTAACTCATTTTATGAGGCTTGCATCATCCTGATACCAAAACCTGGCAGAGACACAACAAAAAAGAAACTTTCAGGCCAACATCCCTGATGAACACCAATGCAAAAATCCTCAATAAAATAACTGGCACACCGAATCCAGCGTTACATCAAAAAGCTTATCCACCACGATCAAGTTGGCCTCATCCCACGTATGCAAGGCTGGTTCAACATATGCAAAACAATAAATGTAGTTCATCATATAAACAGAACCAACAAAACCCATGTGATTATCTCCATAGATGCAGAAAAGGTCTTCAACAAAATTCAACAGCCCTTCATGCTAAAAACTCTCAATAAACTAGGTATTGATGGACTGTATCTCAAAATAATAAGAGATATTTATGACAAATCCACAGCCAATATCACACTGAACAGGCAAAAACTGGAAGCATTCCCTGTGAAAACTGGCACAAGATAAGGATGCCCTCTCTCTTACCACTACTATTAAACATAATATTGGACGTTCTGGCCAGGGCAATCCGGCAAGAGAAAGAAATAAAGGGTATTCAGTTAGGAAAAGAGGAAGTCAAATTGTCTCTATTTACAGATGACATAATTGTATATTTAGAAAACCCCATTGTTTCAGCCCAAAATCTCCTTAAGCTTATAAGCTACTTCAGCAAAGTCTCATACAAAATCAATGTGCAAAAATTACAAACATTCCTATACACCAACAACAGACAAACAGAGAGCCAAACTATGAGTGAACTCCCATACACAATTGCTTCAAAGAGAATAAAATACCTAGGAATACAACTTACAAAGGATGTGAAGGACCTCTTCAAGGAGAACTACAACCAACTGCTCAAGGAAGTGAGAGAGGACACAAACAAATGGAAAAATATTCCATGCTCATGATTAGGAAGAATAAATATCATGAAAATGCCCATAGTGCCCAAGGTAATTTACAGATTCAATGCCATCTCCATCAAGCTACCAATGACTTTCTTAAAAGAATTGGAAAAAACTACTTTAAATTTCTTATAGAACAAAAAAAGAGCCTACATAGCCAAGACAATCCTAAGCAGAAAGAACAAAACTGGAAGCATCACACTACCTGACTTCAAACTATATTACATGGCTACAGTAAGCAAAACAGCATGGTACTGGTACCAAAACAGATATACAGACCAATGGAACAGAACAGAGGCCTCAGAAATAACATCACACATCTACAACCATCTGATCTTTGACAAAACTGACAAAAACAAGCAATGGGGAAAGGATTCCTTATTCAATAAATGGTTTTGGGAAAGCTGGCTAGCCATATGCAGAAAGCTGAAACTTGATCCCTTCCCTACACCTTATACAAAAATTAACTCAAGATGGATTAAAGTCTTAAATGTTAGATCTAAAACCATAAAAACCCTAGAAGAAAACCTAGGCAATACTATTCAGGACATAGGCATGTGCAAAGACTTCATTGCTAAAATGACAAAAGCAATGGCAACAAAAGCCAACATTGACAAATGGGATCTAATTAAACAAAAGAACTTCTGAACAGCAAAAGAAACTATCATCAGAGTGAACAGGCAACCTACACAACGGGAGAAAATTTTTGCAAACCATCCACCTGACAAAGGGCTAGTATCCAGAATCTACAAATAACTTAAACAAATTTACAAGAAAAAAACAACCCCATCAAAAAGTGGGTGAAGGATATGGACAGACACTTCTCAAAAGGAGACATTTATGTGGCCAACAAGCATATAAAAAAAAAGCTCATCATCACTGCTCATTACAGAAATGCAAATCAAAACCACAGTGAGATACCATCTCACTCCAGTTAGAATGGTGATCATTAAAATGTCAGAAAACAACCGATGCTGGAGAGGATGTGGAGAAAAAGGAACACTTTTACACTGTTGCTGGGAGTGTAAATTAGTTCAACCATTGTGGAGAACAGTGTGGCAATTCCTCAAGGATCTAGAACTAGAAATACCATTTGACCCAGAGATCCAATTACTGGGTATATATCCAAAGGATTATAAATCATTCTACTGTAAACACACATGCAAACGTATGTTTACTGTGGCACTGTTCACAACGGCAAAGACTTGGAACCAGCTCAAATGCCTATTAATGACAGACTGGATAAAGAACATATGGCACACATATACCATGGAATACTATGCAGCCATTAAAAAGGATGAGTTCACATCCCTTGCAGGGACATGGATGAAGCGGGAAACCATCTTTCTCAGCAAACTAACACAAGAACAGAAAACCAAACACTGCATGTTCTCAGTCATAGGTGGGAGTTGACCAATGGGAACACATGGACATGGGGAGGGGGCATCACACACTGGAGCCTGTTGAGGGGTGGGGGTCTGGGGGAGGGAGAGCATTAGGAGGAAAACTTCATGTAGACGATGGGTTGATGGGTGCAGCTAACCACCATGGCATGTGTATACCTATGTAACAAATCTGCATGTTCTGCACATGTATCTCACAACTTAAAGTATAACAATAATGATAAAAAAAGTCCAACCACACACTTGATCTCTCAAGGCACTGCTTGGCCCTCTTCCAAGTGTACTTTACTTCCTTTCTTTCCTGCACTAAAACTTTTAAATAAACTTTCACTCTTGCTTTGAAACTTACCTCCGTCTCTCATTCTGCCTTATGTCCCTTGGTCAAATTCTTTCTTCTGAGGAGGCAAAAACTGAGGTTACTCTAGACTCATACAGCTTTGCCACTGCTAACATACTTTTGCTCATTGCTCACTTCCACAAAGCAAACTTTGGAGTAAAACCTCTTTCTCCACTGGCCACTGACCACCTGATATGCAAGGTTTAGGCCCAGCCTAACATATTTCTTCATGAAATAACATGGTCTCAAGGAAGTGTGTTTACTTTGCTATACCTCTGCTATTTCCCCAATACCCCTTATTTTACATATTTATCTTGTGTATAGTTTGTGTGTGTGTGTGTGTATTCTCTTTGCCGGGCAAAATTTAATCATTTCTTCATCCTCTGACTCTAGGCTACTGACATATGAAAACATCAATACTTCAATGTAAGTGTAGACACGTTTAGTCAAACTCTGCTTAATCGCTTATAGGCTCTTTTCCTCATTGCTTGAAAGTGGATCTAAAATGGCAGGCGTCATGAATTCTCACAATGACACTATAGCAATTTTTGTTTCTGAGATTCTCTCTTGTCTAGAGTCCTTAAACCTGAGGGATATTGATCACAAGCTGTTGGAATTGAAAAACCCATTTGTAATGAGAGAGAATGAGGAGGAAGAGAAAAGACTTTGATGATTCCTGGATTCAGTTTTCTCCAAAGCTAATTTCTCTCCTTCACTTTCTGTTTGTTATTTAAGCCAAAGAGGTGTGATGAAAATTTAGATATGCAAGAATGCTTGAGATGCGTCCTGCAAGAGTAGTAGAAAACGTCCAAGTCTATGTGCCATGTATGTGTAGTTTGGGAAGAGTGAGGGTCAGAAGAGAAACAGCAGTGGTCCTGGGATCGGAGAGAAATTTGGCACTGAAATGCGGGGAGCAGCATGTGCAAAGTGAACCACAGGGAAAGGCACACCACTTTCAAAGAACCACGTATAATTCATTCAGTGGAACTTAGGCATTGGGAGGCGGGATATACGGGATAGGAAACAAATGGGTGGAAGACTGCTTACTATGTATCAACACTGCTCTTAGCATATACATATAATATTATGTTCATTTTCTCTAATCATCATAGCAAGACTATGAAACAGGCACCATCACGCTTCTTCTGTTTGGGATATTCCGAGGGGTATGACTTAGTAACTACATAAATAGAGTGAAGACAGATGTGCATCTGCTTTTTAATAAGCTCCACTCTTGTGAGATTTAAATGAACAGAACTTTACATAATTTCATTTTTAAAAGCATTATGGAAAGGTTGCATTTGTTTAAACACAAATAACAGCAATTATGATGTGAAAGATGCTTACTCTTGTTTTTCTTCTCCATCCCTCTCTTCCACGCCCACTGCACGGACACCCTGCCTGACAAAATCCTTCCACAGTTAGTCAATATATCTAGTTTTTCATCATGGTTAGCTAATAATGTGATTATTCAAAATAAAAATTACTTTTATAGAATTCTGCATTAAATTTTTAAACATTTTACTCACTCAGGGGAATTACATAATGTCACATATTTGTACATTTCCTTATAATGATTAATATTCTGGATACAAACTTAAAAGTTGAAAACAAAAATATTAAAAGTTAAAAATAAATAATTGTTGAGTGGAAGCAACTCATTTGGTGAAAGATATTTCTTAAAACTCTGCAGCATGAACTGTCCTTTGGGGGATAAGTGAAGCTTCCTACTAATGTTCATTCTATAGGTGTTCGTGAAACTTATCAAATATTCAAAGTGCAAACGCACACATCTTTGCTCTATCAATATTTATGGCCTGAAAACACATTATTGTTGCAAATATGTCAGGACAATGAAAAATATCCATTTGCGATGGGGATATATAACAAAGGGCAGTTGAGCAATATAATTTATTTCTATCATTTATTGAATGACTCATAAGTAATAAGAAATGAAGCTACAAGTAAGTTATGAAGGTCATCTCCTCTCATGTATGAAAATACATAAATTGTTTGTATCATTATCTGCTGTAAAACATTCTTTCCATTGAGGATTCTGAAAATTATGAGCCAGATGTCTGGACTCTATACTGTGAAAGTGCCCCAAATTGGCTTTCAACAGGACTTGGCCGTATGCAGATTCCTCTGTGTTTCACAGAAAATACAGACATGGCTTGGACTAAATGACTGTGCCTTTCTTAAAGCTATATTAATGTTATTTGACCGAGCTACAGATGGAGTCAGTCTCTGATATAAAACAGATCAGATCTCAGCAGTTATTGTTACGACAGATGATGACATTTTTGTTATTACTTATCATTTTACATATACTTTAAGCATTTAAAAAATTTTAGGCATAATCTTAGGAATACTATGTGTGTTCCTTTTAAAAAGATTCTCACAAAAGCATTAATATTCCATTTTAACACTTGAAAAAAACATAGGCTCAGAATGGGTTCCGCTATTCAATCTGCCAAAAGTCCCACAGCTAGGAAGCAGTTTAAATTCCTGGATTTGTCTACGTTCACCTGCATTACGGTTTCTCTAAAGAAGAAGTCATAATAAAAATCACTAACACCTTTTGAATGTTATAAGCATTTTACGTGAATTGTTACATTTGATCCTTTCAAGTAGGTAATGAATAAGCATATTTTACATATGAGATGACTGATGCTTGGGGAAGCTAAGAAATCCCTCATAGGCGGCAAATACAGACTTTGAAATTAGATATCCTTTATTCTAGAGCCTGCGATTGTTAAACAATGCACTGTAGAGAGAGCAACGTTGTTATCCAGGTCAGGGTTTCTCAACGATTAATGAGCCACAGGTCACCTTGGTATATTATTAACATGCAGATTCTTGCCCCGTAGGTTTGGGGTGGGTCCTGAGAATCTGCACTTTGAACACACTCCCAAGTGATGCCAATGACCCAGGTCACTTACTGTTTATCACCTGACGGTTTCTAACACTTATCAATTACTTAGAGATGCTTTTCCTTCTAATTTCATTTTCGAGTAAGCTTTAATTTCCTTTCTCTCTCTCACTCTCTCTCTCAATCTCTCTCTGTCTCTCTCTCATTTACCATTTTACACTCTTTCTTCCCCTACACTAACACCTAAATCATCTGAGTGAAAATGTTTCACTTGAACAAACGATATTGAGGAATAAGTGAGTACTTCCATATTTGATTGTATGTAATTGTGATTGTCCACTAATGTAATTGGAGTGGAGAAGGCCCCAGAACAGGTCCACACACTAATCCTTGCAACCTGTAAATATATCCGCTTCCACGGCAGAGGAGAATTAAGTTTACAGATAAAGTTAAGAATAATTACCAGCTGACTTTGAGATGGGGAGATCCTGGATTATCCAGGTGGGTAAAATATATTCAGGAGGGTCCTTATTAGGGAAAGAGGGAGGAGGAGAGAGAGAACAAGAAGGAGGTAGGGTGGAAAGATCACAGCCTTCTCTTGCTGGCTTTGAAGATGGTGGGAGAGAGATGCAAGCATGAAATGCAGGTGGCTTCCAGAAGCCAGAAAAGGTGAGGTTGTCATTCTTCCCAAGAGCCATCCAGGGAATGTTGCTCTGCTGACATATTGATTTTTGCTAAATTGTATCCATTTCAGACTTCTGAAATCCCTCCAAAATAATAAGATAATAAATTATTCTTGTTAAATGTACTAACTTGTGATAATTTTTATAGCATTATTAGAAAACAAAACTCTTAAGATACTACACAGTGTAGAATTGACCTTAGTGATAGCTATACAATTCGAAGTGTGACTCAGGTCTCCACAGGGCGTGCATATCATTTGTATGCAGGGAAAAAAATCCCTTCACAAAGATTCCTATCTAATCATAAATAATAATATTTTCTTAAAATGAGAATTACTACTGTCAGCTAGATGACACACTTTCAGTTTTCTCCATCATGTTAACAAAACACAAAATAAAATATATTTAAAGTAGGGTAATATTTAAATATATATATTTACAATAGAATATATATATATTATGTTCTATTTATATATTGCCTATATAGATATGTATTTAATGGATATCACTGGGTTAAAATCAATATGATATGTCAGCATGACTGCATTCCTTAGGGTGGCTCTTGAGAAGAATCACAACTTTTGACTTTTTCCAAAAGTCGCAACTTTGACTTTTCTTTGACTTTTGAATCGCAACTTTGAACTTCCAGAAGCCACCTGCATTTCATGCTTGCATCTCTCTCCTAGCATCTTCAAAGTCAGCAAGAGGAGGCTGTGATCTTTCCACTCTGCCATCCCTCTTACTCTCTCTCTTCTTCCCTCTTTCCCCAATAAGGATTCCCCTGAATACATTAGACCCACTTGGATAATCCAGCTTCTTCTCTCAATCTCAGAGTTAGCTGATTATTATCCTTAACTTTATCTGCAAACTTAATTTTCCTTTGCCAGGTAACCTATATTTATATATAAGGGCAACAGTATAGGGAAAGAAACAAAGAGTGTCTTGTAAACATAAAATCAGATTGAGAGTCAATTGACTCTCAGGAGAGAGATGGCTAACACTAAGCTTTCTTGTCTTCGCCACTGAATTGCATATACAGTGCTTGGAAAATTACTATGTTTTTCTGCCTCATGTACTACCTTTCCTGGAATCCAGGAAGACTCCATCCATCCTTACCCCACTGAGGAATTGGAACAAGGTGAAATGGATATAATAAGGCTTGTACTTAGCAAATTTTGTACAGAATGTTCCTAATCAATTTAGTCAGATATTTACAATCTCTTGTTACCCTTAATTAACAAAATACTATCCTTACATTTCAACTTTGTCATTTTAAATTTTAAAGGGCAAATTTTCTTTCCCTTCTTACCTAGTTATTTTATATTTTTGTAGAGACGAGATCTGGCTATGTTGCACAGGTCGGTCTCTAACTTCAGGTCTCAAGCCATCCTCCCACCTCACCCTCCCAAAATGCTGGAAGTAAAGGTCTGAGCCATCACAGGTGACCCTAATACTTAAATATAAGTTCAGGAGAAGCCTGGCTCTCCTCACTTATCTAATGAGTCTGAGTTCAGGACACTGTTTAATGTAACACACGGCCACAGTGCATAACCTCCCTCTTTGTTGTCTTGGTTGAGACCTAGGATCTCTTAATGCAGCACAGTTTTTTTTTTTTCTTTTTTTAATTCCAGGCAGATGAGTCGATGAGAAGATTCTCACCGTGCCCCTCCACCTCTCTTTCCCTTCTTCCTTTCTTTTCACCCAGATATATTTTACTCGTCAAAGCTTTCCATGACATTTTATTAATTGTAACAAACAGCTTTTTTATATCTAATTATTGTCCTATTTACATCTATATATCAAATGTGGGAACACTATAGAAAGAGGTTGCAATACAGAATTTTAACATTTCTAGTTACTTAGCCCTTATAGCATCATAATAATACAAAAACTGAATTTAAAGCATAATATTATGGAGCATTTTATAGCTACTAACACTTAAAATATTTTTAATGTGTGCGTTATCATAATGGATATCATGCCACCAGATAACTTAACTGTTATTTAGTGGTGAATGGAATCACATACAAGTCAAACAAGAATAAAAATTGACATTCGAATGAACGATTATCTTCTCTGAATTATTTTGAAGTATATACATGCTCTGCTGTTAGTAACTGTCTCTGAACATTTCCCAGTCATAAGATTTTCTTGACTGATCCCTGACCCGCAATTCTATATCTGTGATTAAATTGACCCTTTTGATCAGTTTCAGGCTTGTGTTCAAGCTAACAACGACTGTGTGTGTCAGTCTCCATGTTTCCAACTTCAAAGTCATTCTCACAACTCAGCTCACGATCATGTCCTGCTTTGCTTTAAACTTGCGCAAGACTTAATGCCATTTGATATCAGGCTAAGTGTGTGAAGACTGAATAAAGGCTAGTAAAATTGAGTTTTTTGATGTTATTATAGGATGAAATATTCCAGGTAGTATGGAAGGACAGAAATACACAGCGTCACCTATGGATATAGCAACAAAATTTGGCTTGCAGCTTCCAACAGAGTTAATGGAAGATAAATAATAGAAAAGCCAGTAGACAAGAACAGAACTTAATTTTCCTGTGCAAGTAAGCAATTGTGATGTATATGTGTGTGCTACTTACATATTCCCTTGTAGATTGGTAAATAGACTAAAAACCAAAAATACATCTTATTGCATTGATAATATATACTCTACAACTTTTATACTATTTTGCTGAGTCTAAACTTAGGTAAGAAAATATTACCTTGGGTAAAGTAGCTAGATACATAATAGAGTGTCCACGGTACTGATGCCACCTATATCAGGGAAGACAGGGTAGCTGCAGGCGGGCAAGTAGACAAGTTTCCAGATCAACTTTCCTTGGAGTCTTGTAACATTTGCAAATATTTCTCCCTGGAAAGACTGACTACTAATCCATATATTTCCACCATTCCTTTCATAAAGAAAACACATGTTACTTAACAATTATAAAATTAACTAGAATTATAGAAATTTATTTATATTGTCAGACCATCTAAGGCACTTTTGATAACTTATTTACACAAGCTTGATATATTTTGAAAAATGGTATAGAAACATATCTGAAGATAAAACATTTTTCTCTTCCACATGTCTACATCTGCCTATAATTTTACATGAGTTAATAAATTCAGATCTCAAAATTAAGGTGTGAGAATCAAGTTGACCCTTAAAACACACAGGGGTTAGGGACACCAACCTCTGCATAGTCAACAATCCATATGTAACTTTTGACTTCCCCAAAACCTTACAAATGGCCTACCTTGACCAGAAGCCTTACTAATAAAATAGGCAGTCGATTAGCATGTATTTTGTATGTTACATGTATTATATATTGTATCCCTGCAGCTAAGTAAGTTTGGGAAAAGAAAATGTGATCAAGTAAATCATAAGGAAGAGAAAATATATTTACTATTTATTATGCAGAAGTGGATCATCATAAAGGTCTACATCCTTGTCATCTTCATGTTTAGTAGGCTGAGAAAGAAGAGGAGGAGTTGGTCTTGCTGTCTCAGGAGTGCAGAGGCAGAAGTGGACCTGAGTTATTCAAACCCATGTTGTTCAAGGGTCAGCTAAATTGCATTTCTTTAGGTTTAAAAAAATACATATTATTGATAATCAAAGACACCGTCAGCCTTCTACACCTCACCAGGATTGTAAAATGGCTGTATGGAGTTACGTTTCAGTGGTGGGGGGTAAAGGGCTCTGTTCTTTAGTTGTTAGCGTGGCCCCTAAAGTCTTCTTGCATGTCACCTTGGGATCCAGGGCTCTGGATATTTCTTCTTTTTCTAACTGGATCTGTGTGTCTGTCCCTCCATTTCTATCTAAAGTCTTGTCTTATTTTCTCCTACCTCTATGAGGAAGCAGAGACAGATCCTGGAAGACTTTCCTCTCTCTTGTCTCTTGAAATACAATAGCTGTCTTTCCATTGCATTGACCTCAAAGATTTTCTTCTGCACTTTTTTTTAGACCAATTTAGTTTCACTGTCTCACTGGGATCTGGCTTTTACAAAATAGTGATGTCTTAATGAGTTTGGGCTGCTGTAACAGGATACCACAGCCTAGATAGATTAAACAGCAGAGATTTATTTCTCACAGTCAGGAGGCTGGAGGTCTGAGATCAGGATGCCAGCATGATGGGGTTCCTGATCAAGGCCGTCTTCCTGGTGATGATGTCCTTACATGGCTTTCCTTGGTTTATGTATGCAAAGGAAAAGACAGTCTTTTCCTTAAGATAGTCTTCTCTTTCTTTAAAAAAAAATAATTTTTTAGTGGAGGTAAAATACACATTTACGGCCAGGTGCAGTGGCTCACGTGTGTAATCCCAGCACTTTGGGAGGCTGAGGCAAATGGATCACCTGAGGTTAGCAGTTTGAGACCAGCCTGGCCAACATGGCAAAACCCCATCTCTACTAAAAATACAAAACTAGCTGGGCGTGGTGCTGTGCCCCTGTGATCCCAACTACTAGGGATGCTGAGGCAGGAGAATCACTTGAACCTAGGAAGCAGAGGTTGCAGCGAGCCAAGATCATGCCACTGCACTTCAGCCCGGGTAACAGAGAGAGACTCCGTCACAAAAAAGTAAAACAAAACAAAACAATATATATATATATATACACACACACACATATACACACATATACACACACACACACACACACACATTTACTCTTACCATCTTTACTGTTTTCAAATGTATAATTCAGGGTAATAAATCTCCTCCTTTACTGATGGCATGAATTCCATAATGAGGGTTCCAACTTCATAACTGAATCTAACCCTAATTGGCTTCCAAGGGCCTCGTCTCCAAATACCATCACAACGGGGATTAGAGTTTCAACCTGTAAACTTGGAGAGGACACAAACATTCAGTCCACAGAAGAGGCCAAACCTTGACTTTGGTCTGCAACTGCATTCTGCCAAAAAAAAAAAAAAAAAAAAAAAAAAAAAAAAAAAAAAAAAAAAGTCCCTGAAGTAATGAAGCCTAAAACCAACTATAATTTGTAGAACACTGGAGAGGATAATACAAAGACCAAAGAAACAAATTTCTATTTTAATAAATTACTCTGTAAGCATTTTAGCTTCATAACATTTTTGAAGCAGATGTCCTCTGGATATACATTTAATACAAAATGGGTGTGATTACTAGAGAAATTTCAAATTTTAATGCACACACCAGTCAGCAGAAAGTCCTTCAAAAAATTCAGGATAAAAACTGGAACATTTTGAACACAGAGTCTCCTCCACATCCTTATTTAGGGGTGACAGGATTCTTAATATTATGTGTTCATTTCATACAAAACACCATAGCACGATAGTATGCCCAGTCAACCAGAAGTTAAATAAAAATACATAAACTCATATTTTACACAACAACGAAAAACAAGGTTATCAAAGAAGTTGTGTTTTCTATAAAATAAAAACGACACATTTCCCTGACCAAAAACTCAGAAGCATTGATCTATTACTTTGTTGAGATTTGAAAGTCTCATTCTGGCTGTGATTAACACTCTTTCATATAACAAGCATTGCCTTAAAAGAAAGCCTATTTTCCTTTCTTTCTCCTTTTTCACGACATTGCTTTCTCTTAACTACCACTTAAAATTCAAGTAGGGTTTTTTTATGACAAAGGTCACATTATAAAATAGCACATAAGATGAAAGTAATAGAGTGTAGCCAAAGAAGGGCGTGAAAATGAACACATCAGAAGCCAGTGTTGCTTGGGCGCAGTTTCCCAGGTGTTCATTTTCGTTGGCTCTTTAAGGTAGGCTGACAGGAACAATCAGTTGCCTCATAGATCACTGACAGAGGCTCAGGAAGACAGATGACAGGCAGAATAGCAAACCCCACAGAAATTAAACAGAGTGCTGGAAGAACAATTAGCATCGTTGGGGATAAAAACACCAAGGAGGAACACTGCTAATTTTAGGACACAGAACCAAACCTAAATGACATCTTCATCTCAATGGCTGTTAAGCCCACAAAATGAGTGCAGCAATTCTAACTACGACTCTAACAATGCGTTTTTATAGAATTTCACAGTAGGCAGTCCATGTCTGATCAGTTACAGCCAGATATACTCGAATGTTTCAAGAACTCTCGTGAGTTTTATGTGGCAGAGATAATTTAAGACCTCATCTCATTCCCTGACAGGAATACAGCGTGCCAATAAGCAATTGGACTAACTCTTCTTGGTGAGTAGAGTCAGGAAGAGTTCTATTCCCTCTACCTATAGCCAGGGCGCAACAGCTGGAGAGTGGGATTTGGAGGCTTTAGAAAAGTCCTGGAGGGATTAAACATGAAAAACATTGGGGTTTTGCAACACGGAAGAAGGAACATTTCTGTGAAGAACGTACCCCATGTTGGCACAGAACTCCTCAACCTAAATGAGTTGGGGGTAAAGGGTATCAGGGCCATGATGAGACATGACTTAGATGCTGAAAAGAAGCTTTGTTTTTTATCTTAGACATGCTACCTCACCAAATTTTGAGTGTTTGTCATATTTTTCCAGTTTAAAAAAATTTTTGAAAAAAATCTCAAAGCTACAGAAAAGTTGAAAGATAATATGATGCAAAACCATATGATTATCAGGCTCACAATGTTTCTACCATAATTCAACTTTGTCATTTATATACAATTAATAAAAACAATAACATTTTGAAGAGTGCATATCTTGTGTATATAAATTTATACAGACAGACTCCACTTAACTCAGTAATTTAAAATACAATTATATTTCCAGATGTTTCAACATATTTTCTTTATGATAATTTGTGCTATTATTTTCTAATCTCATTCCATACTTGAAGTAGAAACAAAAATACATATCTACTGGGAGCCTTAAAAAGAGGGCAGGGTAAACAGTAAAATAGTCTCATAAAAATAATATTAAAATTATACAAAAATTAAATTGACATGCTATAATATGATATAAATATAAAAGTTTTTAAATAAGGGCATTTAATATACTACTGATTATTAGAAAAGGAAACAAAAGGCACATCACTGAACCTCATTTCCTGTAATATAAGAATAATGTAGTATTTACATGTTTCAGCTAATAAATATTTTTATAAGAAAATATCTATTTCATCATTCTCTATACTACCTTTTGTGTGTAGATTTTTGCAAAGTGTAACTTGAATGTCCTCATCTCCACATTTCCAGTGATCTACCAGCATGTAATTGAAAGTGCTCAGCTTTTAGCCCCCATCTAAAGCTATAGCATATTCCACCATTTTATATGAATATTTTAATACACAAACATCTTCAAACAATGTTTAACCATATGACACATACTTAGCCATATTACATGAAAATAAATTATCAGTTAATCATTGGATTAAGTTTGGAAATTCAGCTTCTCTAAAAGAAAAATTCCTGCTTTGCCCAAAGAAGTAATTGGTATAATATTTTAATGATTGCAAATAAATATAATTTTATAGCTTTTAGCATGTGAGCGAAGTTTGAGCATCTTTGCTCAAGCGTCAGGTATTCAAATTTTGTGCAAGTAAGAATAGCATGGCCCAAACTCTATCACATTTATATGGAGTAATCTAATTTAAAGGACCCTTTTTTAAACAAAACTTTGATTTGTCCAGATATCTATTCCCAGCATCATTTAACCTCTTCTTATCAACTCTTATAAAATTCACATCTGAGTAAATTTAAAAAGCTAATCCAGAGAACATCCTGTTACTGCAAGATGTATATATAGAAATGACGCTTTAGGACCTGAGCTGTCACGTGCTTTACTCACATTAATAGGTGCTTGTCACTTAGCAATAAAATAATGTCCCTACCTTGTCACTGAATAAGATAAACAACTTTGTCTTCTAGTTATGATTATCCCAGTTCATGGTTGGAAATGAATAGGTTAGAGGTAGAGTAAGCATAATCATCCATGCCCATAATTGGAAGTTGATATGGTTTGGGTCTGTGTCCCCACCCAAATCTCATGTTGAATTGTAATTGGCAATGTTGGAGGTGGGGTGGGTGGGAGGTGATTGGATAATGGGAGGGGTTCCTAATTAGTGCCATCCCCCCTTGGTGCTGTCTTGTGATTGATTCTCATAAGATGTGGTTGTTTAAAAGCATGTAGTGCTGGGCAAGGTGGCTCATGGCTGTAATCTCAGCATATTGAGAGGCTTAGGAGGGCAGATTGCCAGAGGTCAAGAATTGGAGACCAGCCTGGCTAACATAGTGAAAACCCGTCTCTACTAAACGTATAAAAATTAGCCAGGCGTGATGGTGGGCTCCAGTAATCCCAGCTACTTGGGAGGCTGAGGCAGGAGAATCACTTGAACCCGGGAGGTGGAGGTTGCAGTGAGCTGAGGTTGTGCCATTGCACTCCAGCCTGGGAGACAGAATGAGACTCCCCCTCAAAACACACGCACACACAAATGTGCAGCACCTCCCACTTCACATTCTCTTCCTTCTGCTCCAGCCATGTAGGACATGCTGGCTTCCCCTTCGCCTTCCACCACGATTGTCAGTTTCCTGAGGCCTCCCCCAACATGCTTCCTGTACAGCCCATGGAACTCTGGGTCAATGAAACCTCTTATTTTTATAAATTACCCAATCTCAGGTAGTTGTTTATACCAATGCGAGAACAGACTAATACAGAAGTTCACAAAAGAAAGATGATTTTAAGAGCTCAACCGGTATTGGCAGAGGTGAGCACGAGAAGGGGACGTGCAGGATCCTCCATAGAGTAGCCCAGGCAGATGGAATTCTCGGAAGAAAGAGAAACCAGAGAAGCTTCTGCTGAGCGTGGAAGCAAACTGGGAGAATTAGGAAACAAAATTCATTTACAGTGAAGGAGTCTCAACACATAAAGATACCTGCTAGATTTTGATCCTGCAGGGACTTAAAGCGAAATAAAAACACTAAGCTCAACATTTCCCTGGGGGAGAATGTTCAAAGCGGAGGAGACAGATAAGACTAAGAAGAGCATTAGCTAGGCCAGAAAGATAGATGAAACTTGCTCACTCTGACGATTCTTGGGAGAAAAGTCCCATTGGAGGAGAAAGCTTTGTCAAATATACCACTGGTTTCCCACCCAAGCAACATGGGCAGGACTCTGCAGCCTCAGGAGGATGGAGGTGCAGAGCGAGTTTCTACATTCAAAAACACCAAACTGCATCTCACACCGGGGCCAAAAGCATGCCAATCAAAATTCCAGGAGAGCTACACCCAAGAAACAGAAACAATCCAAACGCAGACTCACTCTAAACTACAGCCACAGCTCCTTGACCTGGTTCAATGCGGGGTTACATTTAGCTTTAATCACTGTTTCTGCCTAACAGAGCAGAGAATGTTTTCAGGCACAAAGGAAACTTCTCTGATGCTGGAAATGTTCTTTATCTTAATCTGAGGGGCAGTTACATGTGGTAGTATATATACAAATGTTTTCAAGTTAAAGGTTGTGTGTACTTTCCTGCATTATGTTATATCTTAGTTAAAAAGTCTAATAATAAATCTCAGCACTTTAGGAGCCCAAGGCAGGTGGATCCTCAGGGTGGGAGTTCGAGACCAGCCTGACCAACATGAAGAAACCCTATCTCTACTAAAAATACAAAATTAGCGGGCCATGGTGGTACGCTCCTGTAGTCCCACCCACTCAGCAGGCTGAGGAAGGAGAATCTCTTGAACCCAGGAGGCAGAGGTTGTGGTGAGCTGAGATGGCTCTATTGCACTCCAACTGTGTACCAAGAGCGAAACTCCATCTCAAAAAAAAAAAAAAAAAGTATGATGATAATAGCCATAATTATTAAGCACAAATCTGTCATCCTCAACAAAGCTAAATCTTTGAAAATAACCTATATCTAACCGCACCACCCCTCATCATTTCAACTTCTGCCTCACCTGCTCAGGCCTGAATCCCACGTTCAATAGTCTCTTTCCTTTTTATACAGTTCATGTATTTTTCTATGCATAAGTTACAAACTTAGGTGGTTGTGATGCTCTGCTTTTTATATGAGACATCTCAACTAGTTTATTTCTCCCTAAGTGTCAAAATCTTAAAAGTAGTGTGCCTCAAGATCAATGACCTATAGCAATTAACCCTGGTGGCCATTTATTTTACGGACAGATTTGTTTACTCGAAATAGATTTTCAAGGCCAGTTTTTTGAAATGCTTCCCTTTTGGAAAAATTGAAGCATTCTTTCCTATCCTTTTTTTCTAAATTGTTCATTTGTACTACAATTATCTTAGATTGATTCTGATTCTGATTCTCTCATTCTGCAATCTCATTTCCACACGTTATTTTATTGGTTTGTATTTGAATATGATGATTTAGTGAATTCATTTAATTTATCTATGAAATAAACTACAACTAGGGAATCTGCTTCTGATTTTTGAATCATGCTTTTTCTTCTTGATTGAATTTCTCAGTTGCATTTTGCATTCTTTTTTCCCTCTCTTCCTCGCCCTCCTCTTTCTTCTCTACTTCCTTTCCCTCCTGTTTTTGCTTCTCCTTCTCCTCTTCCTTCCACCATCTTCTTTTTCAATAAATTTGCATATATTCTCCTTTATTTCTTTGTCGCTTAAGCGTGTCATGGGTGTAGACATTGTTTTCATTGAAAAATGGGGAAATTCTTTCTGACATTATTCCCATTTTTTCTGGGACTAGTTTCTTCTAACCATTAAACATGAGTTTGGGTTTTGCTTTAACCCATTTTTCTTTAGACCAAGGCCATTGAGATCATGAAGTAGAGAACTGGCTGGGACCGGGAGTGATCTATTCACAGGCATTTGAGCTTGCCTCTTTTCTGTCATCTCCTTGAATGTCTGTGCCTAGGAGCCATTCCAGCAAGCCAGAGTTGTAGCTCATACCTTTCAGTCTTAGCTCAATTTCCTTTCTGCATGGCGCACTAGAATATGGGAATCCCTGAAACATGACAGAACCTGAAATATTGCAGTCCTAGAGTAGCATGAAGACTGATGAATGACAGTCCTTAATTATGGCAGGCCCTGATATGGCAAAATCCGTTGAAGCCAGGTCTACAGAAACAGTGCTACTCTGTAGATGTTTTGATTATCCAGGATTGTCCCCTCATCCCTCAGTTATAATTATAACAAGGAAATAGAATAAATGTCAATATCATTTATGAATTAAAAACAGTGTAATGTTACCAATGACTATTTCTAAAAGAGAAGAGAGAAACTATATGAGGAATTCTTGTTGCAGCTTTGAACTAGTTCAGCACATATTTTAGTTATTCAGAGGTCATGGCTGAGACAAATTTACCACTTGATTTTTTCTGGCACAAGCATTTTTGATGAGGCACCAGCAAAGTCTATTTTGTTGAGAATTTTTGCAGCTGTGTTCATCAGACATATTGGCCTGTTGTTACCTTTTGTTGTTGCATCTTTGTCTGGTTTCAGCATCAGAGTGATAGTGGTCTTGCGGAAAGACTTCAGGAGTATTTCCTTCTTTGTAATTTTTCGGAAGAGTCTTAATGCAATTGCTATTAGCCACTCTTTCAATGTTTGGTAGAATTTAGCAATAAAGCCATTGAGTCCTCAGTTTTTCTTTGAGGAAAACTTTTTTTTTTTTCTTATCTTGATATTGGTCAGTTCAGGTTTTTATCTTGGTATTGTTCAATTCAGGTTTTGAGTTTTCTCATAGTTCAGTTGTGGTAGGTGGTATATATCTAGAAATTTATCTATTTCTTCTAGGTTTTCCAGTTTACTGGCATGCAGTTGCTCATAATGGTCTCTAATGATCCTTTGAATTGTGGTATCAGTTGTAATGTCCCCTTTTTCATCTCTGGTTTTATTTGGGCCTTATCTCTTTTATTCTCAGTCTGGCTAAAGATTTATCAATTTTGTTTACCTTTTCAAAAACCTAACTTTCAATTTTACCTTTTGTATTTTTTTGAGTATCAATTTTATTTATGCTCTGATCTTTAGTTTTTTTCTATTAATTTTGGGTTTCATTTGCTCTTGCTTTTCTGATTCTTTAGGATTCATCACTCTGTTGTTTATTTGAAGTTTTTCTACCTTTCTGATGTAGGCAGTTATTGCTATAAATTTCCCTCTTTGCACTGCTTTTGCTGTACCCCATAGATTGGGGTATGTTGTGTTTCCATTTTTATTTGTTTTAAGATGTATTTTAATTTTCTTCTTTTATTTGACCTTTGGTCAATGGTCATTCAGGAGCACATTGCTTAATTTCTGTATGTTTGTATACTTTCTGAAATTGCTCATTTTTAATGTCTAGTTCTATTATATTGTATTCAGATAAAATACTTGATATGATTTCTGTTTTTCAGAATCTTTGAGAATTGTTTTGTGGACTAACATATGGTCTATCTTTGAGAATTTTCCATGTGCTGAAGAGAAAAATGTGTATTCTGCAAATGTTGAATGAAATGTTCTGTAAATATCTGTTAAGTGCATTTAGTCTATAGTGCAGATTAAGCTCGTTATTCCTTTGTTAATTTTTTATCTGGATGAGCTGTCCAATGCCAAAAGTGGGGTGGCGTGTTGAAGTCTCCAGCTTTAACTGAATTGGAATCTATCTCTCTCTTAAGGTCTAATAATATTTGCTTTATTTCTCCGAGTGCTCCAGTTTTGGGTGCATGGATATTTACAATTGTTATACCCTCTTACTGAACTCATTGCTTTATTATATATAATGACATTCTTTATCACATGTTAAAATTTTTGTCATGATCTATTACATCTGATATAAGCATAGCTACTTCAACTCTTTTTCTGTTTCCATTTGCATGATTTTTTTTCTTTACTTTTAGTCTCTCTCTCTCTCTCTCTCTATATATATATATATATATATATGTATATATCTTTATAGATTGAGATTCATACAGTAGAGATGGCAACTTAAGTGAGATTACAGTGAAAATAACAAACACAAATAGACAGCAAACAAACAAACAAAAAAAATCCCTCTGCATTTTATCTCCATTCCTGTCCTCATTTTTGACTTTTTTTTCTATTTATATTGTGTTCTACTATTTTTTAAAAAGTTGTTTAGTTATAATTGATAGGTTTGTCTTTTAGTCTTCTTACTAAATCTTTGACTATTTTATACACCAATATTACAGTGTTAGAATATTTTGTATTAGTGCACTTGCTATTACTTGTGAATTTTATACCTTCAGAGGATTTCTTGTTTGTTAACATCCTTTTTTTCTGATACTGAAGAATTCACTTCAACATTTCTTAAAGGACTGGTCTAGTGTTAATGAAACCCTTCAATATTTTTTGTCTTGGAAAATGTTGCTCCTTTATGTTTGAAGGAAAGCATTGCTTGACATAATATTCTAAGTTGAAAGTTATTGTGTGTGTGTTTTTTTGTTTTTCTTTTTGTTTTCTTCCTTCAGCAGTTTGAATATGTTATTTTAATATTTCCTGGACTGTAAAGTTTCTCCTGAGAAGTCTGCTGCTAGATTCATCAGAGCTCCTTTGTATGTTATTTACTTCTTTGTGTTGCCACTTTTAGGATTATTCTTTATCCCCTGCCTTTGAGAGTCTGAATAATATATGCCTTGAGGTAATCTCATTTTGGTTGACCCTACTTAGTGTTCTATGACTTTCTTGTACCTGAATATTCATATGTTTCTCTAGGTTTGGAAAATTGTGTTATTATTTCTTTGAATAAACTTTCTTCTTCAATCTCTATGTTCTCTTTAAGGCCAATAATTGTTAGATTTGCCTTTTTGAGGCTGTTTTCTATATATTGCAGGCATGCTCATGTTTTAAAATTTTTTTATTTTTTCTCTTCTGGTATTTTTATATAGCTTGTCTTCAAGCTAACAAATTCTTTTTATGCTTGGTCAATTCTGCTGTTGAACGATGCTGATGCATTTTTCAGTTTGTTGATTGAATTTTTTGACTACAGATTTTCAGCTTGATTTTTAGTATTTCAATCTCTACTAAATTTCTCTGATATAATTCTGAATTCCTTATCTGTGTTTTCTTGAAGTTCATTAATAACAAATTCATTAATACACAAGAGGTATAAATGGACCAAAGCTGACACTTGTGCCAATCACTGAGTATTGGCCAATCAAATGTAGCCAACTGTTTGAAACTTATTCAAATAGGTCAAACACTGAGCTGTAACCAATGCAGCTGTTTCTGCACATCACTTCCATTTTTTGTATGTCACCTTCCTTTTTTGGTCCATAAATCTTATTCCACCACATGACTGTGCTAGAGTCTCTGAGACTACTCTGGTTCAGAAGGCCACCCAATTTGCAAATCATTCATTGCTAAATTAAGCTACCTTAAATTTAATTTGGCTAAATGTTTTTCTTTTGTCCTTTTAGCTCTGTCATTCCAAGACTGATTACTGGGGGAGGGGTCCTGTAGACAATGCAAGAATGTATTTTCTACCCACTTCAATGACTCTTTTTTTTGATACTATGTTAAAACCAGGTACTGTAATTGTTCACCTGATTTTGTTTCTTTTGAAGGTAATTTCTTGTTTATATAGTTGTTAAATTTTGTGTTCCTATAGGGGGACAATTGCTGGAGGGTTCCATTTTGCCATCTTCCTTCTAGAATTATATTCTTACTAAATATTTGCTGCTTTATCATTTCAAAAATTTAGCTTTATTTAGTCAAAAGTTATGCTTTATAGTTGACCTTTAAACAATACAAAGATTAGGGACACTGACCACCTACACAGTCAAAAGTCTATATATAACTTTTGGCTACTTAAAAAGTAAATTAACACAGATTTTGTATATGTATTATATCCTGTATTATTATAATACAGTAAGCTAGTGAAAAGAAAATATTAAGAAAATCATCAGAGAAAATATATTTCTATTTATTATGTAAAAACAAATCATTATAAAGATATTTATCCTTGTCATCTTCATGTTGAGTAGACTGAGGAAGAGAACAAGGAGGGAGGGGTTGTTCTGCTGTCTATGGAATGGCAGAGGCAAAAGAGGTACGGGAGGTAAAAGTGAAGGCAAGAGTGGCAGGTACACTCAGTGCAATGTTTATTAAAGAAAATTCTGTGTATATGTAGGGTCACACAATTCAAACCTGTGTTGTTTAAGGGGCAACTGGATAAGAACCATCTGGAGATTGAAGACAAAGTATTGTTTGGGCTTAATGGTGTCCTCCCTTAAGTACCCCAGTATGTGATAGTATTTGGTGATGAGTTTTTTTTTTTTTTTTTTTTTTTTAATGAGGTGATTAAGTTAAAAGAAAACCATTAGAGTGTGATCTGTAAAATCTGACTGGTATCCTTATGGAAGAGAAAAATTTGACACATGAAGAAACATCAGGATGTGCATGAGTAGAGAAAACACCATGTGAGGACACAGTATAAAAGTGGCCATCTCCTTTCCGCCATCTTTCCGCGCTGCCACAATGGTGCACATGAATGTCCTGGCTGATGCTGTCAAGAACATCAACAATGCCGAAAAGAGAGGCAAACGCCAGGTGCTTATTAGGCCGTGCTCCAAAGTCATCCTCCGGTTTCTCACTGTGATGATGAAGCATGGTTACATTGGCGAATTTGAAATCACTGATGATCACAGAGCTGGGAAAATTGTTGTGAACCTTACAGGCAGGCTAAACAAGTGTGGAGTGATCAGCCCCAGATTTGATGTGCAACTCAAAGATCTAGAAAAATGGCAGAATAACCTGCTTCCATCCTGCCTGTTTGGTTTCATTGTACTGACAACCTCAGCTGGTATCATGGACCATGAAGAAGCAAGACGAAAACACACAGGAGGGAAAATCCTGGGATTCTTTTTCTAGGGATGTAATACATACATTTACAAATAAAATGCCTCATGGACAAAAAAAAAAAAAAAAAAAGTGGCCATCTGTAAGTGAAAGGGAGAGACCTCAGAAGACATCAAACCTCTTGACACTAACTTTGGACTTCACAGCCCCCAGAATTCTGAGAAAATTAATTTCTGTTGCTAAAGCACCCAGTCTGTGGAATATTAGTTCTAGCAAACTGACACGGGTATCACCATAAAAGTTCATAATAACACAAAGGTATTTGATAAATTAAGAATAAATTCACCCAGGATACAAAGTGCATGTCAAAAAAGGTTAACATGTGTAATGCCAGCTCTCAAGTACCCCTCTTTCATTACAATAGCAATAAGTGTGCACTGAGGACAAAAATAAGACGTGCTCTGTATTTAAGGTATCTTGTAAAAGTAAAGTATCCTCACAAAACTTGGGTAGCTAACCAAATTCTTTAGAGCAGTGATTCTAGAAAAGCATTTCTCAAATTAGTTGCTGAAATGTTCTCCAGATCCAGCAAATGCTGCCAGAGGTCTTCAGTATCTTCCCGTTTCAATTTTTTATACTTAAGTCCAAATAACATGTTATAATAAATTGAATATGCAACTAGGCAAGATAAATTAGTTATCTTCTATTAAGGTGAACATTAAAGAGATTTTCAAAGATATAATGCACCACCATATTTCTCATTAATTTTTTAGAAATTTATAAATAATTGTATTTATTTAAAAAATAATATATATCTTAAGATTAGTATGATTTTTATTATTACTATGGAGTGAATTGATAGAAGAATATTCTAAACATTCTCAGTGTTAAAATCTATTACAGTAAATCTTGATAGATACAGTCAACATAAACAAAATATCTTTAAAGCATCTCAATTTTTAAAGGAGTAAGGATCTTGAGATTTAAAAAACAATTTTAGAACTGGTATTCCTGAAGTTTTTATTTTTCATATTGTATTTCTTCACCTTCACATAAATATGAAGGATAACAAGTTTCATCATTAAAATGTATATTTGCCTAAACCCAGTTATCTCCAAATTATCAAAATGATTCTCTAAAACACAGTTTTTCTAAAAATTGAGGCATTTATCCTTCAGAAGCATAATTAACTCAATTAGAGTCAGCACACTGATCAAGCAGCAAAATTGTTATAATTAAGAAATGTAAGTGTCCAAATTAAAAAAAAAAAAAAAAAAAAAAAAAAAAAACTTTAAAAAATTCAAAGAAATGGCTTTAAAAAAAAAAAAAAAAAAAAAAAAAAAAAAAAAACACTCTGAAAAATTTCCAGCATCTGCTTTTGAGAGACATCAGGAAATTGGTGGAATTAGGAACTCTAGCCTTCATGCTCCCAGTATTGGCAACCATCCACAGACATGAATATCTTTTTGGAAGCCACAGGGTCTAGTTGAGAGTTTCCAGCACCTCAGTGGGACCAAAAATCCAAGAATGGATTCATTGGAGAATTTCAGAAAACTGGTTTCACTTAACCTTTGTCACCTCTATCCTAAGATAGCACAGCTCAGTGCTGAGAGAGGTTCCCCCAGCCCACAATTTCTCCCACATTAAAAAGGAAAATCAAAGTGGACACCTGGCTTCCCAGCCTTGTTGGATGCTTCTTGGGATGCTCACTTCTGAATGTTTCAGGTAGGTCTTGTGGGACCCAAAATACCAAGAGAAACAGCATGGCTGAATCATTCGGGGACAACTAAGAGCAGTGAGAAGGGGAAGGAATGCACAGCAACTGCCCCACAGTTCTCAACAGCTGGTTGCCAATCCTACCAACGGGCTTGTGGAGTCCATCAAGAGGTCCATCTGTGAACCCCACAGGATGTCCTGTCTGAAGATCCCTTTGCCACAGCCAGATGATCTGCTCCCAACCTCTAGTGGGTGGCACCAGGAGCATCCCAGGTGTGAACCATGTGAGCTCCTGAAAACAACACACAGATTTCAACAGCAGGTGTGTATTGTTGCAACCAGCTCAACTCTGCTCATTTGGAAGAAGGCTCACAACCTTGAATACTTCAAGGCACTACCATAATGAAAATAAACAGGAAGCTATCAGCATTAGTCTTGGCTTTGTGAGGCTGAGTGAAGGCAAACAATCCTGACTTTGCCCCTAAAAAGGGTCAAGAAAAGTGGGGTGGGTGCATCAACAGGATAGGTATGAGAGACCCAAGAATGTCTAGCTGGGCTCATTGGTGAAGGTCATTCTCTCATTAAGCCAGTTAGTGAAGACAGAAATATAAGATGCCTCAATAACTGATGCTTCAAATGTAAAGAGAGTAATGTAACAATTTGTGGAACACAAATTGTTATGACGCCACTAAAGGAACAAAATAAAACTATAAAACTCCAAAGAAATGAGATCTATTAATTGACAAATAATTCAAAATAATAATCTTAAAGAAACTCAGTGAACTACAAAAGAACTCAGACTATTAAATATATTCAGGAAAATACATACTGAATGAGAAAATTCACCAAATGAGAAATACATCAAAGAGATATAAATCATTAAAAGAATTAAACAAAAATTCTGGATCTGAAAAACACAATGTCTGAACTGAAACATGAAAAAGATCTTCAAAACAGACTAAATGAAGCAGAAGAAAAAAATCAAACTTTAATACAGATCTTTTGAAACGATTTAGTTAGAAGAAAGCAAAGGAAAAAAGACTGATGAAAAAGAAAGCCTACTGGGCTTATGGAACAAAATAAAGTGAGCCAATATACACACTATATGTGTCTTGGTAGGAGAAGAGAAAAAGATCTGGAAAGCTTATCTAAATAAATAATGACCTAAAACTGAAATCTGGAGAGGAAAATGAACATTTCAATATATAAAGCCTAAAGAACTCCAGATAGATTGAGTATAGAGAGACCTTCACCATGACATATGAGCAATATGTCTAAGTCAAACACAAAGATAATTTTTAAAACATAAAGAGAAAAGTGAATCATCACATGCAAGGCTACCTTCACTATCTACCTACTAATCACTATCTACTAATCTAAACATAGGTTTCCCAGTAGAAACAATGCATGCCAGAAGTCAGTGGGATGATATATTCAATCAGCTGAAAGGAGAAAAAAAGACAAAACAGCAACCAAGAATACTATACCTGGCAAAGCTGCCTTTAAAAAATGAAAATGAGAGACCGGGTGCAGTAGCTCATGCCTGTAATCCCAGCACTTTGGGAGGCCGAGGTGGGTAAATCATGAGGTCAGGAGATTGAGACCTTCCTGGCTAACATGGTGAAACCCCGTCTTTACTAAAAAAAAAAAATGAATAAAAGAAAAAACTAGCCAGATGTGGTGGTTGGCGCCTGTAGTTCCAGCTACGAGGGAGGCTGAGGCAGGAGAATGGTGTAAATCTGGGAGGCAGAGCTTGCAGTGAGCTGAGATTGCACCACTGTACTTCAGCCTGGGCGACTGAGCAAGACTCTGTCTTGGAAAAAAAAGATGAGATAGAACACTTTCCAAAATAAATGAAAGCTGGAGAAATGCATTACCACTACACCTGCTTTACAAAAAAATGCTAAATGGAGTTCTTTAAGTTGAAATAAAATAATGCCAATTAGCAATATAAAAACATAAAGTGTAAAACTCACTGGGAAAGGTAAGTATATAGTCAAATTCAGAATGCTCTAATAGTGCAATGGTGGTACATACTTTTAATTCTAGTATATAAATTGTAAGACAAAAGTATAAAAGTAAATATAACAACAATAATCTGTTAATGGATATGCAACATAAAAAGATGTCAACTGTGATATTGATAATGAATAATGAGGCAGAAAAACATGTAAGTTTGAAGTTTTGTATCCAGTTAAGTTATCAGCTTAAAATGGTATTATAAGATTTTAGTGTAAGGTGCACAGTAATTATAAATAAAAATATCTTTGGCAGATACACAAAAAATGAAGAAGATTTAAAGAATACCACTATCAAAAAAATTATCACATCACAAAGGAAGCTAGCAAGATGGGAAGAAACGAGCTAAATAACTACAAAAGCATGAGAAACAATTAACAAAATGGCAGTAGTAACTCTACTATCAATAACTTTAATGTAAATAGACTACATTGTCTAATCAAAATATATAGAATAACTGAAAGGATTAAAAATAAGATCCATATGCTACATATGTGATTCACTTTAGATTTAAGAATATACATAGACTGAAAGTGATGGGTTGGAAAAAGATATTCCATTGAAATGGTATCCAAAAGCGAACTAGAGTAGTCACACTTTTCTGACAAAAAAGTTTTAAATCAAAAACTATCATTAAGACACAAAGTCATTATGTTATGATAGAAAGATCAATTTATCAAGAGGTTATAACAATTGTAAATATATGTGCACCAAACTATAGAGCACCAAACTATAAAAAGAAAATACTGATAGAACTGAAGGGAGAAATCAAGAGCAGTACAATAGTAGAGGATGACAATACTTTACTTTCAGCAATATATTATTCAGGTGGAAATTCAATAAGGAAACAGCGAACTTGAACAACAGTATAGACCACATGCACTTACTAGACATATTTGAAATATTCTATTTAACATCAGTAGAGTATACATTATTCTCAAGTGTACATGAAAATTATTCAGAATAATCATACATTAGGCCAGAAAACAAGTCTAAACACATTTAAGTATATTAAAATCATAAAAAGGTACTTTTTAACTACCAAAGTATGAAACTAGAAATTAATAACAGGAGGAAACAGGAAAAATTACAATTATTTGGTAATCAAGCAATTCACTCAAACAATTGGTCAAAGAAAAATAAAAATATAAATAAAAAATATATTGGAACAAACTAAATAGAAAATACAATATACGATATACTACAATTTATGAGATAAAGCAAGAGCAGTTCTAAGAGGGAGGTTTATAAATGCCTACATTAAGAAAAAAGAAAAATCTTAAATTTACTCTTCAAGAAACCAAAAAAATAATATCAGATGGAAGAAAATAGTAAACATTAGAGCAGAAATCAATAAAATAGACACCAGAATCAAAATGGAAATAATCAAATAAACTGAGTTTTTTTAAAAGAGATAAAATTGATAAAATTTTGTTAGATAAACTTAGAAAAAGAGAAGACTCAAATACGATTATAAATGAACTAAGAGACATTAGAACTGATACTACACCAAGTCAAAGGATCACATGAGAAAAATTTTATGCCAATAAATTGGATAACCTAAAAGAAATGAATAAGTTGCTATAGACATACAACCTATCAAGACTGAACCATGAAGTAATACTAATCGAAACAGATTATTAATGAGTGATGAGATTGACTCAGTAATCAAAAAGATTCTAATAACAACAACAAACTAAGATGTGATATCTTCACAGCTGAATTTTACCAAACATTTAAAGTAGAACTAATACCACTTCTTCTCAAACTCTTTCAGAAATTTTAAGCAAGAGGAATATTTTCAAGTTTATTCTATAGGTCAGCATTATCTTAATACCAAAGCCACACAAGGACCCTACAAAAATAAATAAATAAATGAAAAATTACAGGCCAATATCCTTGATGAACATAGTGTTTTAAAATCCTCAAAAAATACTAAAAATCATATATAATAGAACATTAAAAATGTCACACACCATGATCAAGTAAAATTTATCTCTGAGATGCAAGGATGGTTCAACATATGCAAACCAATAACTTTGACATACCACATTAACAGAATGAAGGATAAAATCATTTGATCATCTCAATAGATGTAGAAAAAGCATCTAATAGGATTTGAATTTGCTTAATGATTAAAATCTCTCAATAAATTATGTATTGAAGGAATGAACATCAACACTTTGTTGTAAAGGCCTTATATGATAGGCACAGCTAACATCATATTCAATGATGAAAGGCTGACAGCTTTTTATCTAAGATTAGGAACACAATAAAGAATGCCCACTCTCGCTGCCTCATAGTATTAAAAGTCCTAACTAGAGCAAATAAGAAAAAAACTGAAATAAAGATATGTATAGGTCAGAAAGGAAAAATTAAAATTGTCCTTGTTAGAAGATGATATAATCTTATGTATGTAGAATACCTTTAAGATGCCACCAAAAATCTATTAGAATAGATATAAAAAAATCTGTAAAGAAACAAAAGAATTCAATAAAGTTGTGGTACACAAAAGCAACATGCAAAAAATAGTTACATTTCTACACACTTAAAGGACCCATCTGAAAAAGAATTAACTAATTTCATTTACAATAGCACCTAAAAGGATAAAATACAGTGGCACCCAAAAGAATACAATAAAGTGTATTTAAACAAGGAGGTGAAAGATCTATACACTGACAACTATAAAACATTGATAAAAGTAATTAAAGTAACTTTCTAAATAAATAGAAAAATACCCACATATTAATAGGTTGAAAAATTAATATTGGTAGTATGTTCAGACTAATCAAAGGGAAATACAGATGCAATATAATCCCTATCAAATTCAAATGACATTATTTTACAGAAGTAGAAAAATAAAATAAAATTCACGTGGAACCACATAAGACTCTGTCTAAATTTCCAAAGCAATCTTCGGAAAGAGAAAAGCTAGATGAATTATACAAACTGACCTCAAAATATATTACAAAGCTGTGCTAATTCAAACAGTTTTGTTCTGGCATTAAAATAGGAACATAGAGCAATGAAACAGAAGGAGCCCACACATATCTAGTGAACTCTATCTATCCTCAACAAGAGTGCCAAGAATTCACAACAGGGAAAGGATTGCCTGTTCAGTAAGTGGTGTTGAATAAACTAGATATCAACATGCAAAAGAAGGAAATTGGACCTTTATTTTACACCCTACACAAAAATCAATGCAAAATGGATTGAAGATTTAAATGTAAACCTAAAACCTTAAAACTCATAGAAAAAATATATAAAGGGAAAAGCTCCTTGATATTGGTCTTGCAATTTTTTCAAATATGACACCAAAAGCACAGGCAACAAAAGCAAAAATAAACAAGTAGGACTTATGTCACACTAGAAAGCTTCTTCACAGCAAAGAAAACAACAGATTGAAGAGAAAACCTATTGAATGAGAGAATACATTGTGGATATTAATACTGGTAAGGGATTAATATGCAAAATATACAAGGAACTCATACAACTGAATAGCAAATAACCCAATTTAAAAATGAACAAAAACAGAATAGTCAGTAAATTTTTTTTCAAAAAAGGCATACAAATGGCCAGCAAGTACATAAAAAGATGCTTAACAACTATGCATTAGAGAATGGAAAATCAAACCCGCAATAAGATATTGCCTTATAACAGTTAGATGGCTACTATCAAAAAAGACAACAGATAAGTGTCAGTGAGGATTACAGAAAAGGAAACCCTTGCACACCATTGGTGGGAATGTAAAGTGATATGGTCATTATGGAAAACAGTATAGAAGATCCTCAAAAAATCAAAAAATGGAACTATGATATAACTCAGCAATCTCATGTCTGATTATCCAAAGGATAATCAGGAGCTCAAGCAGATATCTGCACTCCCATAGCGAGAATCTTCTCAATAGCCAACATAAGGAAACAATTTAACTGTCCATCAATGAATGAATGGGTGAGAAAACATGAAACACACACACACACACACACACACACACACACACACAAATGGAATATTAGTCTTAAAATGGAAAGTAATTCTGTGATTTGCAACAACATGGATAGACCTGAAGGACATAATATTAAGTGAAATAATCCAGCCACAGAAAGACAAATACTTACATGTGGAAACTAAAATAGTCAACTCACAGAAGCAAAGAGTAAATTGTGGTTGCTGGGGGCTGACAGAGAAGTAATTGGGAAGTGATGGTTAAACGTTTTAGTCATGCAAGAGAAGCAAGTTCTGAGGATCTTCTATAAAGATCTTCTATAAAGCATAGTGCCAGTAGTAACAATACTGTATTGAATACTCAAAATTTGGTAAGAGGATAGATCTTATGTTAAGTGTTCTAACAACAATAAACCCCTAATAATTATTATTATTATTATATTAATAATAAAATAGGTGAGAGAATATTGTGAGAGATGGACATGCTTATGACCTTGATAGTGGTGATTGTTTCACACTTGTATACTTAACCCAGACTCATTAAGATGTAGCTATGAAATATACACATCTTTTTATATGTCAATCATATCTCAAATGGTAAATAAATAAATTTTTCAATCTACAAACCTAGAAAAAAATTTTGGCTTCTAATTCTCTCACAATTATTCAACAAATCACGTTAGCACTAATATCAACACACAACCCAAATTAAAACAGTTTGTTATCTTCACTACTACCACCGGTTTATGCTATCATCTTTTTTCACTAAGACTGAGACAGCCTCATTTCTCTTCTCCTTTCCACTGTTAACACCTCACCTCACATTAAATTCTCTCCCAATACAAAAGAGTAACATTTCTAAAACAGAAATGAAATTATTCCTTTGTTTATTCAAAACCATAATAATTTCTCATTATGTACAGAATTTAAAAAATAATTCATCTCATGATATGTAAGATCTTAATGAATCAGCTCCTCCTTTGTTAGACTGGTTGCCAAAATATTTTCAATGCTTTATCTCTTCCTTTGCAATAATAGGTTTTGCAAATCTTCCTAGTAATAAAAGATGGAGTCTGTTTCTTTACCCCATAAAAACTGGGTTGGCCTAATGACTTACTTACCCCAATATAAGGCAGGCAGCAGAACGGACTGTCAGTTTCACACCTAGAATAGGAGAAGTCTTGCATGTTTTGCTCTCTGTTGGACACTTACCTCTATTATAAGTACAAACCTGAGCTATGTACTGCAGGATGAGAAACCACATGGCATAGAAGAGCCATCGCATTGGAGGCCATCCTAAACTGTCCCCAGCTGAGTTACCATCACGTGCCAGTAGATGTGTAACCAAACCCAGCAGAGACGGATTGAACTAGGCCCAAAGACCCACATAAAATAATAAATGGTGGTTTTTCAGGCAATCAAAATTTTAGAGTAACTTGTACACAGTATCAGGCATGAAACAATGCCTGATACTTGTGTATTTTTCCATGATCATTTCCATCAATTTCAATTTATGTCCTCTTATTTAGTCTTAATGGCCTTTTTTGAAGTCATGCTTATGCTTATCTCAGGAATTTGTACCTATTCTTTCCTTTGTCTGCAGTGCACTTACATGAGATTTTTCCATGGACTTTTCTCACGTTATTCTGCATTCTATTTATATATAACCACCCCCCTGCCCCAGGAATGCCTTCATAATCATTATACTTTCACCTCATCATGCTATTTTATTCTATAGCCATTATTTCTGCCCAGTATACATGGTATAATTTTTTTTTCATTTTCTTCACATATCCTTAGTAAATATATCAAAGAAACTACACATAAATTATATATTTAGATATTTAACAGCTATACATTGAATATGCAGTATCATTTACTTGAAAAAATAACTCATGTTCTTCTGAAATATTTCCACATAATAATAGCTCAAATAAGAACTATAGAGAAAATTTAGCTGTCACCAAAGACTGCTATGACTGATTGCATAAAAGTATTGTTATACTGTCTTTTTTTTTTTTTTTTTTTTAAGACAGAGTCTCACTTTGTTGCCCAGACAACCGTGCAGTGGCACAATCTAGGCTCATTGCAACCTCCAACTCCCAGGTTCAAGCGATTCGCCTGCCTCACCTCCTGAGTAGCTGGGATTATAGCTGTGTGACACCACACCTGGCTAATTTTTGTATTGTTAGTAGAGACGGGGTTTCACCATGTTGGCTAGGCTGACCTTGAACTCCTGACCTCAGGAGATTCACCAGCCTTACCCTCCCAAAGTGCTGGGATTACAGGCATGAGCCACCACACCAGGCTATTATCCTCTGTCTTAGTTCACTTCCTGTTGCTTACAGCAGAATACCTGAAACCAAGTAACTTATAAGGATAGAAAATTTATTTTTTCTCTTCTGGAGGCTGGGAAGTTCAAAGTCAAGGGGTCAAATCGGATGAGAATTTTCTTGCTGGTGGAGACTCTCTCCAGAATCCTGAGGTGGTGCAGAGCATCACATGGAGAGGGGGCTGAGTGTGCTCATGTACCAATGTGCTCTCTTCCTCTTCTTATAAAGCCACCAGTTTCCCTCCCATGATAGTCCATTAATCTCCTAACTGATTAATCCACAAATGGGTTAATCCATTCACAAGGGCAGAAGCCTCATTATCCAATCACCTCTTACAGGACCTACCTCTCAATACTGCCACATTGGAAATTGTTTCCACATGAATTTTGGAAGGGATATTTCACTGTTTAAAGGAATAATACAAAGACCCTTCAAATTTGTTGATATCAGTGTTTATGGATAATGAGAGGAAAAATCACATTTCAGAAAATAATTTGAACAAATACATAACCAAATTTTATGATTATTTTAAAATATACTGTTTTAATGCAACTTACAACTTAAAACTACTGATGCCACATAGATAACTTCTCCATTATTAATAAAAATGATGAACAACATGCCATAGTTATTCAATCAACAATTCCCAGAGATCACCTTGAATGTAAGGTCTGAAATAGACGTGGGATTGCCTTACTTGGATATTAAGCTTTATGGAGCAGCAACTCTTCATTTGCTTCTACTTTATATGAAAAGGACAGTGCTACAGACATAAAGCAGTACATTTTCAGCAAGCCACCCCAGGAATGTGCACTGATAGCCTCATTAAGGCTTGTAGAAGTTGTGATACATTATTTCTGAACACATCGCTCAATGTCTAATGTTTAATTCTTTAAATGCCATGTTTATGACATGACTCAGGATATAGGGCATGGGCACAACTAAAAAGAAATGTGGAGTTTGTGTCTTAGCAAAGTTTAATTCTAGGGTTTTATTTTTCCTTTCAAAAGCGTGTAGATGCATCAGAAAGGTTAGCATAAGTTTTGCCCCATATTAAAGGTTAAGGAGACAGAAATATAGTTGTCTTCATTTCACTGTGAAGAAAAAGACGGAAATATTTTTAAAGCAAACATATGGATTTAGTTACCTTCTGTTCTAAACCCAGTGCCAACACCAAATATAACAAGCAGTAAAGACAAATTTGGCAATTCCCACAGCCCTTTATACGGTGTACTATTCTAGTGTTTGAAGCACCCAGCATGTTACAATAATCACAACATATATGTTTAAAGAATCTTAACAGTATGAGCTTTGATTCTAGTATTTCACAGTAAAATATATAATGAAATATTCTTGGTAAAATAAATAAGAAACATTAAATATTTAAATAATTTGGTGAACATTTTTTTCATGTTACTTTAACAATGCTAGAAGTATAGAAACTTTGGAAATCCAGTGTTTTATTCCCATTAGCTTTTGATTTTTCTAGCTGATTATTTTTTAACTATTATACTGTTTTTTAATTAGATCAGAAACTTTTTTTGGTTTGTTCTCATTTCCTAAAAGCTAATATTACAATGAAATATTTAGCATCAATTTAATGGTGGATTAAAGATAGCTGCAGTTTCCTGGACACACTTCCTTTTAAGATATAGATCTATTCTACCTTTGTTCCAATCAGAACTGACCTGTGACTGCTTTACAAATATCACACACTGTAGAAACAATATTACGGTCAGTTCTGCTACCCTTATTGAAGAGAACTGGGAGTTTCCGTCTTGCTCTCTCAGGGTGTCAAGCCACCACGTAAGATGTCTAATCGTCCTGCTAAAGAATCATGTGAATACCAGAAGAGAGAGAGGAGCCCAGATAAATACAGTCTTTCACTATCCCTCAGAGGGCAGGCATGCAGGAAACGTCCCAGGTCCTGCAGGCCTGTTTTCAGCTAAATGCCAAGTGACTCCAGTCAACATCACATGAAGCAGAAGATTCAGCCAAACGAACCCAATGGGAATTTCTGATGCAGGAAATTATAAAATATAATAAATGGTTGTTATTCCAATATACTAAACTTTGAGTGGTTTATTATGAAGTTTTGAGAAATAAGAACAATATTTCTTTAGTCTATCCCAGGGGTTGGCAAACTTTTTCTGTAAATGGCATAAGAGTGAATATTTTAGACATTGCAGGCCATATTGTCTCTGTTGCAACTACTCAACTCAGCCATTGTAGCACAAAAGCAACCACAGCAACGTGTGAATACTTGTGTGTGGCTTGCTTTAATAACACTTTATTTATAAAAACAAGTGATAAACAGATTTGGCCCTTGCCGTACTTAACTAACGTCCGATCTACACAAAACTGTTGTCTAAACCTAAGTTCCGAATGCCTTCAACGAGAACACTAAATCCAAGTAAAATTAGAAACTCAGGAAATTAACAACAATAGTAATTCCAATTTCAACATGAGGCAGTGCATTCACATAGAGTTATGTAAGTTAGTGATAATTTTGTTTCTATATATAATTTTTACTGTTTTTTCAAATGTTAGAATTTAAGTGACATCAAGGTGAGATGTGCAGGGTACATTTGAAATGTTCTAAGCTGGGTACACATACCAGAAGCACCATACCTACACTAGCTTTATTTTTAACTCTGTGTTAGAGATGTTAACTGCAAAGGGCTAAAACGCCTACACTAACAAGTGTAAGCCCCAGCCTAATTTTTCTTGCTCAGCCCTCACATTTCCAGTGTAATCGCTTTGACATTCTTAAACTTCCAATTCCTTTGTTAAGTTTAAAGCCCCAGAATGCACTTTCCCCAGACTTGCTTCTGCTTCTGAAAACTGATCGCTGAAATTTTGCCTTAAACCACACATCATTGTCCTGTTTCTTTGTTTTTGATTTTTTCTCTTGATCAGCCTGAGTACTTGTAATGCATAAAACCTCTCTTACCTGCCAGAAGGCAGCACGTCTCATCTTCAGACTGAAACTCTTGCAAACAGGGAGAAAAGCCTTTCTTTTTCTTTCTCCACTCTGGTGGATTTTATTTCAGGATCCTTTGTCATAACTAATTTCTCAGTATTGTTTCCTCTTCTTTTACATGTAAGTAAGAACAGACAAATTTATAAGATATTTAGGATGGTGAGATTTTACAATTGATTTTAAGTACTTAACAGTTTGTGTGAATCCAATAGATTCCCATTCTCTTTACTGCTTTTGCTCAGTTATAATATATTAAAAACTAATATATTTTGTTCTTGTATACATTTCCCATATGGACTGAACTACAAGGAAATTGTTCTGCATCAAATTTTTCTTTCTGATTTTGTGTATTTGTGTTTACTACACAGACTTTTTTAAGTTTTCAATTTATTTATTTATAATATACACAGAAATACTCACTATTTGGGGGATACAGCTCTATGAGTTTTGAGAAATTTATAGAGTTATGAAGCCACTACCAAAATCAAAGTATAAAACAGTAACCTCACCCTAGAAATTCCAGCCTCCCCAACACTAGCTCCTAGCAACTTCTGACATAATTTTTATATCTACAACTTTAAAAATTCTTTTACAGAATATCATATAAGTTGGATCATGCCAAATACAGCCTTAAAGAAATCTTCTTCTTAATTATGATGATGATTATTATTTTTTGAGACGGAGTCTCGCTCTGTTGCCCAGGCTGCAGTGGGGCGATCTCAGCTCACTGCAAGCTCCGCCTCCTGGGTTCACGCCATTCTCCTGCCTCAGCCTCCCGAGTAGCTGGGACTACAGGCACCTGCCACCACGCCAGGCAAATTTTTTGTATTTTTAGTAGAGACGTGGTTTCACTGTGGTCTCCATCTCCTGACTTCATGATCCACTCGCCTTGGCCTCCCAAAGTGCCGGGATTACAAGTGTGAGCCATCGTGTCTGGCCTCTTAATTATTTTATTTTAATAGGCAATAATTATATATATATATTAATGGGGTACAATGAGATATCATTATACATGTATATATTGTAGGGTGATTAAATCAAGCTAATAATTACATACATTATCTCTCACACCATTTCTTTGTGGTGAGAACATTTAAAATCTTTTTTAGTGATTTTAAAATAGACTTTATTATTGATTATAGTCATTATGCTGCAATAGATTACTAAAATTTTTATTCTTCCTCCTGTTTTTTTTTTTTTTTTTTTTTTTTTTTTTTTGAGACAAAGTCACTCTCTTGTCTCCCAGGCTGGAGTGCAGTGGCACAATCTCGGCTCACTGCAACCTGCACCTTCTGGGTTGAATCAATGCTCCTGCTTCAGCCTCTTGAGTGACTGGGACACAGGTTCAGGCCACCATGTCCGGCTAATTTTTGTATTTTTAGTAGAGACGGGGTTTCGCCATATTGGCCAGGCTGGTCTCCAACCCCTGACCTAGTGATCTGCTGGCCTCGGCCTCCCGAAGTGCTGGGATTGCAGGCGTGAGTCACCACGCCCGGCCTATTCCTCTTGTTTAGTCAACGCTTTGTACCCTTGGACTAATATCTCCCCTTCCCTGTCCTCTGTCCCACCTCTGGGAACCACCATTCTACTCTCTACTTCTGTGAGTTGCTATATACAACTTTCTGAGTTTAGCTGTTATTTTTTTCACTTAGCATAACCTTTCAGATCTGCCCATGTTATTTCAGTAGTTCTTTCCTCTGTAGTACTGAATAACGTTCCATTGTATGAAAGTACCACACCTTATTCACCAGTTGAAGAACACTCGGTTCCTAGTCATTACAAAATTATGCATAAAGCATCTATAATCAGCATTCCTCTGGTGAACTGGATTACGCCCTCCTCTCTCAATTCATATGCTGAAGCCCTCACCCCTCATGTGACTGTGCTCAGAGAGGGAGGCTTTAAAGAGATAAGGCTGAACCAGGTTATATAGGTGGTTACAGGTTATTTGATTATTTTACTAGTGCTCTTGTAAGGAGAAGAAAAGACACTGGATATTTCTCTGTCTGCCTCGCTCTTTCTCTCTCTCACACAGGCACTCTCTCAGCAAGAGGAGAGACCATCTAGCCAGGAAGAGAGGACTCACTAAAAAAATCAATCCTGACAGTACCTTGATCTTGCACTTCTAGCCTCCAGAACTCTAAACTAAATAAATAAATAAATTGTTGCTGTTTGAGCTATCCAGTCTGTGGTACTTTGTTATAGCAGCCTGAGAAGACGAATACAATTCTTGTCTCAGTTATTTTGTATTGCTATAAAGGAATAATGGAGGCTAGGTACTTTATTTATTTTTAAAAAGATTTATTTGGCTTACAATTCTGACGGCTAAAATGTTCAAGATTGGACTTCCGCATCTGGTGAGGGCCTCAGGCTGCTTCCGTTCAGGGTGGCAGAAGGAGAAAGGCAGCGCGGTGGCCTGTGCAGATCCCGTGGTGACAGAGGAAGCAAAAGAGAGAGTGCGGGAAGTGCCAGGCTCTTTATAACAGCCAGCACTCAGGAAATTCACAGAATGAGAACTGATTCATCCCCAAGAAAGGGCAATAAACTATTCAAGAGGAAGCCACCCCCACAACCCAAACACCTCCCATGAGCCCCCATTTTCAATATTAGGGATCCAATTTCAACATGAGGTTTGGAGGAGACAAACATCCGAACCATAGCAACTGCTAGTTAACATTTTGTGTGAACGTGGGTAGTTTTCTCCTGTATAAATACCTGTGAGTGGGAATATTGAATGGTTTCTAATGTTTCATAAGAAATTGCCAAACTTTTCCAGTCTGTATCACTTTTTGTTCCCATCAACAATATATAGAGCTCTAGGTGCTGCACGTCCTGGGGGTTACTTGCTATAGTTATCTATCTATCTATCTGCATCCATCTATCTATCTGTCTATAATCATCGTCATCTATCTATTACAGTTTACCATTCTAATAAATGTACAGTGGTATTTCTTGGTTTTAGCTTTCATTTTTCTTATTTCTAATGACTACTAATGTTGAACATTTTTCATGTATGATTTGCCATTTGTATATTGATTTTGATATTCAAATATTTTGTTCATTTTTTATTACAAAGTTTTCTTTTAACTTTTGCTTTAAAAAAAAAAAAAAACATATTCTGAATACAAGCTTTTTTTTCTTTGGCCTTATGTGGGGATTTGCAAATGTGTTCTTCCAGTAAAGTTTGCCTTTTCATTGTCTTTAACAGTTTTTTTCCTAGAACTAAAGATTTTAATGTCACTGAATTACATATGTACACTATATAAATGCTGTTGCTATTGTATCTATAAAATCTGCAAACTGGAGGGCGCATTTTCTTCTATATTTTCTTTTAGAAGTTTTATAATATGAGTTGTTACATTGTTCTATAATCACCCTTGAGTTTATTTTTATATACACTTCAAGGTAGGAGTTGAGATTCACTTAAATATGTTTGCATATGAATGTAAGCAGCTTCAGCAACATTTGGTAAAAAGTCTATCTTTTCTCCTTGTAAATGAGTTTGCATCTTGGTAAAAAATTAATGGATATAACTATGGCCCTATTTCTGCATCTTCTATCCATTTGTATTGGTGTATCTGCTTATCCTTTCTTCAGTATCACATTGTCTTGCTTCCTGTAGCTTCCAAGTAAGTTTTGAAATCAGGTACTTGAGTCCTCCAGCTGTGTTTGTTTTTTTTTTGTTGTTGTTGTTTTTTGTTTTTTGTTTTGTTTTTTTCCAGATCATTTTGACCATTCCTGTTCATGGATTTTCTATATAAATTTAAAAAATCATCTTGTAAATTTCTACAAAAAATGTTTCAGAAAAAAAGATTGAGATGGCTTTTAACTAATATATTATTATGACAAGAATTGCTACTGATACCTAGTTATCTAACCAAAGAACATAGTATATCTCTCTGTTAGTTCTGATCTTTTAAAATTTCTTCTATTGATGATTTCTAGTTTTTAGGATATAGACTCTGAACTTACTTTGTTAGGTTTATGCTTCTTATTTCATATTGGCAGAGCTACCTAAGTAATATTTATTTCTCCTTCTTATATACTGGCAATGAACATTTATCCAGTGAAACTCTATGGGCCTGAATATTGCTTTTGGGGGAATATTTAAATTATAAATTTATTTTCCTCAATAGATATAGGGCTACTCAAATAACCTATTTCATTTTGGGTGAGTTGTGGTTTGTGTTTTGGAAGAATTTGCCCACACTTTTCAAGTTGTCCAATTGATGTGTATATAGTTATATTGTTATTCCCTCATTATCTTTTGGATGTCTTCAGGGTCTGTAGTAATAACCTATTACTGATGATTTTAATTTGTGTCATGCCTCTCTTTTCTATTCATGCTAGAGGTATGTTCCACAAATGTCGATATGTTATATTCATATATCTACTTAGTTAAATATAATTTTCTGTATCGACCTTGGGACTTTTTTTTTGAGCCATGGTTTCTTTAGAAGTGTGTTATTTTATTTCTAAGCACTTGGAAATTTTCCCACTTTATTATGATTATTAATTTCTACTTTGATTCCACTGTGATCCAAGAACACAATCCATGTAGTTTCAGTTATTTTAAATTAAGTGAGGTTTTTTCACAGACCTGGATATGGTCTATCTTGGTATATTGTTCATGGCCAATTGAAAAAAGTAAGTATTTTCAGTGAAGCATTTTAAGAATGCTGATTTAGTCCTGTTGATTGATGGTATTTTTGAATTGTTCTATATTCTTACTAATTTCCTATCTAGTTCAGTTGATTGTTAGGAAAAAGATGTTTCAATCTCCAGCAATAATTGTGCATTTGTCTATTTCTCTTTTCAGTTCTGTCAGTTTTCTCTTTGTAAATTTTATAGTTCTGTTATTGGATTTATACACATTTAAGATTGCTACGTCTATGTGTTGGATTTATATTTTTATTATACAATGTCCATTTCTATCACTGGTAATTTTCTTTACCCTGAAGCCTACTTTCTCTGACATTATTACAGGTACTCCTCTTTGCTGTTGATTCAGGCTTGAGTGATATATCATTCTCTTTTTTTACTATCCACCTGCTTGTGGACAGCATTTGTTGGAAAATATATTTTAATCAACTGCATATATCTCTTTATTTTAATTGGTATGTTTCAACTACATATAATGCAATTACAGACATCTAATATTAAAGTCTACAATTTATTATTTTTTGTTCTTTTTGTTTGTTTCTGTTTTTTTTTTTTTTTTTTTCCTGCTTCCCTGTGGGTTAAGTGAACAATTTTTAGAATTCAATTTAGATTGTCTATAGTGTTTGTTATATACACTTTGTATATCCTTTCTTAGTGGTTGTTTTAGGTATTATATTATATATACTTAACATGACCAGTGACTGATATCATCATTTTACCAACTTAAGTGGAATGTAGAAAATGTACCTTTCTTTATGTCCTGATACCTTCCTCTTTTACAATCAATTATTCAAAACATTTTCTCTACACAACATTTTAAAATGAATCAGTGTTAAAAATTGATTTAACCACTAAATTTAAATTAGAAAACTTGAGAGAAGGAAAGAATATCATGTATACCCATAGTTTTGCATATTATATTCTTTTTTTCTTCCTCATAGTCAAAGATTTTTCTTTTTATAATTTCTCCTGTTTAGTGAACTTCCATTAGCCATTCTTTTTTAAAAAAATATCAGTCTACTGGTGACAAATTCTCTCAGTTTTCCTTTATATTATAATGCTGAAAAATATTCCTTTTATTTCTGAAAAATATTAATACTGGATAGAGGATTCTGCTTGAACAGTTACTTTCTATTTACACATGAAAAACATGCCGCTTTATCCTGAGCTCCAAGGCTTCTAATCGAAATTCACTGTCATATAAGCTATCTTTCTTGTAGTGATTTGTCATTTTATTCTCTTTGCTTTTAAGATTTTTTTTCTTTCAGAAACTTGACAAAAATACATATTGTGATGAGCGTGTGTGTTTTGTGTGTTTGTGTTTGGAGTGGTTTATGATGGAAGTCACTCTGCGTCTTTAATCTGTAGGTTTTTGTTTCTTCAAACATTTGTTGAGCCATTATTTTTTCAAGCACTTATTAACTTACCCACTTTGTCCTCCCCTTCCAGGGCTCATATCTCACAAATGTTAGATCTTTTGTTATAGACTCACAGTAATCTGAAGCTCTATTTCCTTTTTTTAAATTTTTTGGTCTATTTTCTTTCTGTTGATCAGATTGGATAATTACTTTAGTTCTGTCTTCCAGTCCACTGAATCTTCACTCTGTTTCCTCTATTTTGCTGTTAAGCTCACCCATTATTTTTCAGTTCTAAGATTTCCATTGAAATCTGTTTTATATCTTCTAAATCTTTGTCGATACTTTCTATTGCTTTGTTGGTGCATGCTATTTTTTGTTTAAATTCTTTTGTTTTAATTGCTAGTTGAAGCTCTTTCTGTCAGATAATTCTAGCATTCTATTACCTCAATGTTGGCATTTATTAATTGCCTTTTTCATTCAGTTGGAAATCTTTTTTGTTCTTGAAGTGGATGATCTTCAATCAAAACTTGTCTGGATCTTATTTAAACCCTTTGTTTTAGCTGAGTGCCTCTGACTCCACTTTGGCAGAAGAAAGGAGATATCTGCAAGGTTCTCCCTTCAGCCTCCATCGAAAACAGGATGGGAGAGAGTCTCCTTCTTACTTCTGGGTGGAGTGGGGGTTCTGCCTCCCTCTAGACTTTCTGAATATTTCTCAATGGGAGGAGTAAGAGTTCCTCATTGCTTTTCCCCACGTGGCTTTCACTTACCACCACAGGGGTAAAAGGTATCCTTATGACTGGATGATGCTATCAGGTTGGTGCAAAAGTAATCGTGGGTTTTACCATTAAAAGTCATAGGAAAAAACACGATTACTTTTGCACCAATTTAATAAAAGTTATAAATCTCCACAAGACCTCCTCTAATAACATGCCAGTGGGGAAGAGGAGGAACAACTCATTACTGCTGGCAAGTGTGAAAGTCCAAGCTCCCATGTAGGCTCCACTGAAACCTCAGGGGATCTTCGTTTCCATCTGGTGGGTGGTACTCAGCCGCACACTTGACTTTCTCGTACACCCAGTTGAGGAGCTGGGATACAAGTGTAGGCTTGGCTCCCCACTCAGTGCTACAGGCTCTTGTTAAGTGTGGGCCACAGTATTTATCTGCAGTGTTCGTCTGTTCTAGTGCAGGGATCATATAAAAGTTTTCTGTCCAATTAGGAAATCATTTTCCTGGTCCTTTGTCTAGAGAGAAGTCAGCTGTTGTTGGTCTTTTTTTTAGGTCTATGCCCATTAGCATTTCTAGTGTGATGGCTATTTCAAAATCTCCAGGCCTGTAATATTTGAAACAAAAAGAAAACCCAGAAAATTCACTTCTGTATCATTTCTTGGCTCTCAAAAACCCTAGCTACCTGTCAGAGTATTCTTCTCCCCACCATTTGGAGTCCTCTTGTAGTTTTTTTCACATATAACATCAGATATTTTACTTGCATTTAATTTGAGAATTAGGGAAAATTATGTCTACTCCATTTTTTCCAGAAGTGGAATTCAGGAGTGGTTCCTGTCTTTTAATTCATGTATTTAAAGAATGATATTAAGTTAAATTGTTGGATTTAGGAGTACATTTTTAAATTTGGTTTTCTCCTCATTTTAACATTTCTCTCATTTTCCTTTTATACTTTCTTTTGTGCTAGGGAAATATTTTTGAGTTCCATTGTAATCTATTTTTTACTATGTCTTTGTGTATTTTTATTTTTTTACTCTACTGTTTAGAATGCACATACATAACTTTTTACAGTTCTTATAGTTAAGATTTTCTCAATTTCAATAAGATGTAGATTTTTGTAGTTGTCATGATGTATTATGCCTACACATATTGAAAATGCCTCCAGGCAGTGTGATAATTTTTCTTTAAAAAATAGCCTATTAGGTCCACCCACGTGTTTAAATTTGTGTTGAACTTTCTTTCTTTAATACATTTCAGTATTTTCCTATGGTAGCATTTCTCTTGGCCTGATTAACTTTTAGCATTTTAGAGCAATGCTTTTTAGTGATAAAGTATCTTTGTTTCTCTTCATCTTAGAATGTCTTTATTTTTGACTCATTCCTAAAAGATATAGAGTTATTTTTTCATGTGTCTGTTGGCTGTATGAATGTCTTCTTTTGAGAAATGCAAATCAAAACCACAATGAGATACCATCTCACACCAGTTAGAATGGCAATCATTAAAAAATCAGGAAACAACAGGTGTTGGAGGGGATGTGGAGAAATAGGAACACTTTTACACTGTTGGTGGGATTGTAAACTAGTTCAACCATTATGGAAAACAGTATGGCGATTCCTCAAGGACCTAGAACTAGATGTACCATATGACCCAGCCATCCCACTACTGGGTATATACCCAAAGGATTATAAATTATGCTACTACAAAGACACATGCACACGTATGTTTATTGCGGCACTATTCACAATAGCAAAGACTTGGAATCAACCCAAATGTCCATCAGTGACAGACTGGATTAAGAAAATGTGGCACATATACACCATGGAATACTATGCAGCCATAAAAAAGGATGAGTTTGCGTCCTTTGTAGAGACATGGATGCAGCTGGAAACCATCATTCTTAGCAAATTATCACAAGAAGAGAAAACCAAACACCGCATGTTCTCACTCATAGGTGGGAACTGAACAATGAGCTCACTTGGACTCGGGAAGGGGAACATCACACACTGGGGCCTATCATGGGGAGGGGGGAGGGGGGAGGGATTGCATTGGGGAGTTATACCTGATATAAATGATGAATTGATGGGTGCTGACGAGTTGATGGGTGCAGCACACCAACATGGCACATGTATACATATGTAACCTGCACGTTATGCACATGTACCCTAGAACTTAAAGTATAATAAATAAA